>NW_028270176.1:76501093-76801093 GCF_037043375.1 Chiloscyllium plagiosum
ATCCTGTACAGTAAATACTGGTACAAAATATTCGTTCTATACTACCCGATCTCCGACATTTCTGCACATCTGCGGGCTTTCTGATCTTTAAGGGACCCGATTCTCTCCCTAGTTTTTTTAAAAAATCCGTATTTGTAGAATTGCTTTAGATACCCCTTAACCCAATTTGCCAAAGTTATCATATGCCCCCGTTTTGCGCTCCTGATTTCCCTCTTATGTGTACTCCTGTTGCCTTCAGAGACTTCTAGTGACTCACTTTAAATCAGGAAATAGGAGACTAGTGATGACCATTTCGATTGTCAGCAAAATCCATCTGGATGGATTTTGAAGGAATCAATCTGCCATCCTTACCTGTTCTGGCCTACATGTGACTCCAGATCCATAGCAATGTAGTTGACTCTTAACTGCCCACTGGACAATTAGGGATGTGTAATAGATGCTGGCCTGTCCAACGACGCCCTCATTCCATGAATGAATTATTAAAAAACATCCATTTCTGCTGTCTATACCTGACGTTTGCTTCCTGTTAATCCGTGAACAGAACCTATTTTTACAATCCTCCAGCATTCCTTACACCTCTCAGACTTACCTTTCACCCTAACATGGACATACTATCTCTGTGCTCTTGACATCTCATTTTTGAAGGCTTCCCACTTCTCAGCTGGCCCCTTATCTGCCAATATTTATGCCAATCGACTTTGGAAATGTCTTGAGTAATATTATCAAAATTGGCTTTTTAACAATTTAGAACTTTAAGTTTTAGTCCTGGTTCATTTTTTCCCATCTGTATTTTAAAACTAATAGGATTATGATGACTTGTCACAAAGTGTTCCCCCATTGTTATCTCAATCACCCGCTCCAACTACCTTATTTCCCAAGGGTAGGTCATGTTTATCTCCTTCTCTGTATTGGACCAGCTGCAGCTTTGTAACTGGGAATGGGCTTAGCAGAGTCTTCGACTCATTGGGCTCAATCTAACAGTAATTTGTGTCAGTGTAATTTTCATTGAGTATGACAGAGGGATCCTCTGCACGAGGCCGAGATAGTTTGCTTCTGCTTTCTTACCTAACCCACCACATTAACTACTTACTCCACCGCATGGTATCCCTCTCATTGAATGCCAGCCCAATTCTCCCATCCATCATGGCTGGAGGTACACACCATCACTCGGATGCCCCGGATATTCCATTATCACTGGCACTGGTGCCATCTTTAAAAGACCAATGGGCACACGGTTATGCTTTCACAGATTGGAGCTGCCCTGCACAGCTTACCCCGAGCTTGGCAGATAAGGGGCAATTACAACACGGTTTGTTAACAGGGGCATGGAGGTCCTGGTGGATGGGCTGGTCGAGAGGGGGACCATTCTCTTCCCTGAATGGGCCACACCACTGGACCCAACGAGCATTGTCTGAGCTCACCACCCATTTCAGTGCAGTATCTGCGGTCTGAGGAAATGTCCAGCAAGACAGGAAAAACATCAATAACCTAATCCGCTCTGTCATCATTAGGGTCACTGCATTCTCTCTGCTCCCTGTATACCTGTTATAGCACCGACCCCGGACAAGGCTCATGCTCCAAAACTCTCATTTTTGTTAGAAACACCTTCTCTCTCTCTCTCTCTCTCTCTCTCTCTCTCTCTCTCTCTCTCTCTCTCTTTCCCCTCTACTATATCTCCCTCACTAATAACACTGCATGGATGCAACACTGCGGACTGACTCCCTCTGGACAAGTCACCATCTCCCTCCCAACTACACCAGCACCAACACCAGGACCACCTACTCCCACCTACACTCCCTCCCTCCCTTTCTCAAATTCCAGGAGAAACAGCTTGGAATAGGACAGAAAGGAGAAAGTGAGTACTGCAGATGCTGGAGATCAGAGCTGAAAAGTGTGTTGCTGGAAAAGCACAGCAGGTCAGGCAGCATCCAAGGAGCAGGAGAATCGATGTTTCGGGCATAAGCCCTTATTCATGAGTCCTACTCCTAAATGCAGAGGCTAACAGGGATTCAGTATGCAATCAGGGGAATATTCAGTGTGACCGTATATGGTCTAGGTTGGTTTTGGGGTAACATTATTTCATGTTTCATCTCAAAGCGGGAGAAAATGTAACTTGTCTGGGAAGAAATAGCCATTGCTCCATCACTTTAGTTGACCTTCTTTACAGCAACATTTGAGAGCTGAAAACAAATCAGTCATCTTTACCACGCATGGAGGGTTCCTTTTGAGGATTTATTGGAATCGCTCCACTCCCTGCAGAAAAGTCAATTCTCCCAAATCCAACTGTTCCTGGAAGGAATTTCATCTGTGAAACAGAATAACAATTGAGACAATCTCAATTTTCCTTTTTCATGAAATTAGCTGTTATTTGTTCAAAGCTCTTCTGAACTAATATTCTGCAGAGTTTCATTTTTTTCCTGTCTGCCTTCAGACGTGTGTGTGTGTGTATGTGTGTGTGTTTCTTTGTGTGCATGTTTCTGTGTCTCAGATTTATAGAAAAATAAACTTGATGTACATACTGCATCAGTACATGACAATTCAGAGACTACATCAATGTCAATGTCCAAACTTTACGTCAGTTATATTTCCATCGTAATTTAAGTAAATTTGGTTTTAGATTAGTTATTTTTACAAATTTAAGAAACCCGCCTGACTTGTTCCTAACACTGAACCTGACCCAGTCTGAGACTGATATCATTTGCCATATCACTTGCTTACGCTGAAATTTGCCGTGACCTATGGAGGAGAGGGACCAGAAACACAAAAAAAAGACTCTCCGACCGCGATAGGGACAGGGATACAGAGAAATTCTCCAACGACCGTTTGAGTGGGAATTCTCTGCCACACAAGTCTGTGTTACCTGTGTGTTTGCATTTCTTCAGAAGTGTGTTCGCAAAATGTTTCATGGGAAACTAGCTCAAGGAGAATGAACTGCAGATAGGAACGTGGGGCTGAGGCTGCAAGCTGATCAACCACAACCTTAGTGCCTCGTGGTACAGGGACTCACTCTTGTTCCTCAATCCTAAATTTCCCCATTCCATTCAGTCTCTTAAACCTGCTGCTCAGGAGCAGTTGGAGACCACTTGCTCCTGGGTTGGTGGTGCATAGAAACAGAGGACACCATTCAACCTCTGAAGACAGTCAAACATTGTTTTGTATGGATTGGAAAACGTTCTTGGGGAAAGAGTATGTGTTGCTGTAAAACAGGCCCCTCCTCTCTCTTTACAGATGGTTCCCTGTCTCCATTTATTTGTCATGGTGCAGATCCAATTTCACAGTGAATACAGCCCTCATATCGAACCCAGATATTGCTCAAAACTCCTCTGGTCTCTCTGCCTTTAACAATCATTCACAGGACTTCCAGGAAAATAACAATGTTGAACCATACAATAACCGAATACAAGAACATAAGAAGCAGGAGTAGGTCATTCAGCCCCAACAGCCTGATTTTCCCTTCAATAGGATCATGGCAGATCTGCTCTCGGCACCAACTGATGGAGTACCTGATATGTCAAACATCCATCCATCCGGGCTTCCAACTATCTCAGTAATCTATCTCCCCTTCCTCTCTGGAATAGAGAGGTCCGCTGTCACTCCATTCTGTGAGAAGGAAACACGTTCCACACATACATTGTGACCTATTCACACCAGCAAAAGATATTAACACTGGGAAGAGTAACTGACCCTGATAACAAGGCAGTATTTAACTGAGGATGGTATTAAGGAACCCAAACAAAATGGAACTTAATGGAAATAAATAGTGTCCTCCCCACTTGTTGAAGTGATTCAGTACAAAGAAGATGTTTGTGTTTCTTGGATATCTACCACCTCAGTCCTGGGATATCTCTGCGGGAGATCCTCAGCACAAGCATCGTCAGTTACTCCTCAATGTCACCCCCACCCCTCACCAGCTCAGATGTGGGGTAATTCAATGAAGATCACACAATGTTCAGAACAATTTTATCCCCATCAGCTCCTGAAGCAGTCTGTGTCCATGTGTAGTAAGACTTGTACAACATTCAGGATTGAAAAGTGTGGTGCTGGAAAAGCGCAGCAGGCCAGCCAGCATTCGAGGAGCAGGAGAATCGACATTTCAGGCATAAGCCCTTCTTCAGGAATGAGGCTGGTGTGCCAAGCGGGCTGAGATAAAATGTGTGTGTGTGTGCATGTGTGTGTGTGTGGGGGGGGGCTGGTTGGAATTTTGGGGAGGGGCGCTGGGAATACGATAGATAGATGGAGGTAAGAGTGAGGGTGATAGGCCAGAGAGGGGGTGTGGGCGGAGAGGTCGGGAAGAAGTTTGCAGGTCAAGAGGGCGATGCTGAATCCGAGGGTTGGGACTGAAATAAGGTGGGGAGTAGGGAAATGAGGAAGCTGGAGAAATCTACATTCATCCCATATGGTTGGAGGTTTCCTACGCGGAAGATGAGGCGCTCTTCGTCCAGGAGTCATGTAGCCAGGGTCTGGCGATGGAGGAGGCCAAGGACCTGCATGTCCTTGGCGGAGTGCGAGGGGGAGTTAAAGTGTTCATCCACGGGGCGGTTTGGTTGGTTGCTGCAGGTGTCCCAGAGGTGTTCCCTGAAACGTTCTGCAAATAGGCGGCCTGTCTCCCCAATGTAGAGGAGACCACACAGAGTGCAGCGGATGCAGTAAATGATGTGTGTGGAGGTTCAGGTGAGTTTGTGACGGATATGGAAGGATCCATTGGTGCCTTGGAGGGAGGTGAGGGGTGACGTGTGGGCGCAAGTTTTGCATTTCTTGTGGTTGCAGGGGAAGGTGCCGGAGTGGAGGTTGGGTTGGTGGGAGGTGTAGACCTGACGAGGGATTCGCGGAGGGAGTGGTCTCTCCGGAACGCTGATAGGGGTGAGGAGGGAAATATATCCCTAGTGGTGGGGTCTGTTCGGAGGTGGCGGAAATGTCGGAGGATGATACGATGTATCCAAAGGTTGGTGGGGTGGAAGGTGAGGACCAGTGGGATTCTGTCCTGGTGGCAATTGGAGGGGAGTGTCCAATCACACGGGATGAATGTAGATTTCTCCAGCTTCCTCATTTCCCCTCCCCCCACTTTATCTCAGTCTCATCCCCGGATTCAGCACCGCCCTTTTGACCTGCAATCTTCTTCCCGAACTCTCCGCCCTCACCCCCTCTCCAGCCTATCACCCTCACCCTCACCTCCTTCCACTTATCGTATTCCGAGCGACACTCCCACGAATCCCGCCTCTCCTAACTTTTATCTCATACCGCTTGGCACACCAGCCTCATTCTAGAAGAAGGGCTTATGACCGAAAAGTCGATTCTCCTGCTCCTCGGATCCTGCCTGGCCTGCTGCGCTTTTCCAGCACTACACTTTTCAACTCTAGTCTCCAGCGTCTGCAGTCCTCACTTTCTCCAACATTCAGTATTGTGCTGTGAATGTGTCGGTATCATTCATGTAATAGTTCTGCTGGACACTGTGCATTTTCACAGTAAAGGGAGGAGCTCATTCTGCAGCTCAAGCGCACTTCACAGGAATGTGAGGAGGTGATTCAGCCCATTAACATTATTGGATAAGAACAGCGATAGCCCATTCACTCCTCTTTGCCTATTACACAGGACGAGAAGGAGCCCAGTCAAATACATTGAGCTGTTTAACAGGAAACAGGGTTGCCCAGTCAGTCCCTTGAGCCTCCCTTATGAGATTAGAAGGCGGCCACTCAGCTGCTTGAGCTCCTTGTCCAGAAATAGGAAGATGTTATCGACAACCCAACATGACAAACCAATGAAGTAGAGACTGCATAGATAGACTGCTCCATGTTCCTCCTCCTGGCTCCATTGCTAATCGTACACAATTGATACATAAACCTGGTTTGTTGACGATGAAGAGGGAAGACCAATGTTTTGTGTGAAGACTCAAGGAGGCAGCTTCCATCTCCGAGAAGGTAGACCAGTGTTCTCTATTATGGAGAGAAGCTAGTGGGAATGGCTAACTCTTACATAACTAAAGAATTGTTCACAAATCTGTCAGCAGTTGCAATGTGACGTTCAGTGCAGTGTCACATACTAATTGCACATTGAGGCACTGAGAATTTATTCAGAGCCTGAAGCTCTCTCTCAACCAACATGGGGGCTCCACAGAGGTACATAAACTAGCAAGAAGCACATATCGTGGGGGAAATGCTATTTTTCATGCTACCAATGTCTTTCAACGGAAATAATGTGTGTTAGTTCATAATCTTCAAGTTTCGATGAAGTCAGCTCAAATTCGCTCACGGTGCTACAATTTGAACAGCCATTTCCTTCACACACGCCTCGTGATACCATCATCCCAGAGATTATTCTGATAAAACTCCTTTTTCACTGTATCTGTGACAAGGAGATGATTGCTTATAAAGTAGAAAAAGTCTGTCTACAATAGGAGAAATACTGCCTCAACAACATTTCACAACTCTTACACATGATTCATTTTGTAATGAAGGATAACATTTCATTTTGTGTCCTGATTAATAGATGCCCTGAATGAATTCTGATAATGGCTTATGACCAAGGACCTCCAGGTCCTTTTTGCCAGAAGCACTTCCCAAGCTCTCTTTTTCTAATAAATATAAAATGTAAACGAATGTATATGTTGTTCACATTCAAATCATTCCTCTGCATTACAATAGTGGTGCTCAAGCACTGATACATGTGCCACACAATGTGTAGTAGCCATCTGTCCAAAGGAGGACCATAGTCTCTGTATTCTCTCCATCATTAAATTCTAGATCCATGTTGGATATCCCTCACCCCCATTACCCAAGGATGTAACTTCCTTTTCTCACCTGTGTCCAACTGTGTCAACCTTCTTCTGAAAATTCAAATACATCATTCCCACTGGTTCTAATTCCTCGATGTCATAACCTCCGTAAACTCCAATATGTTTTACAAACATAGTTTTCCTGTCCTGAATCTAGATTGATGCTGCTAAAACATATCATTACTCTACAATGATCTATTTATGATTAATAAGAAAAATTGCTAACATTTTCCTCACAAATGACATCAACTTATCCACCAGTTGGTTTGTAATTTCAATCTCCGCCGTTTAAAATACATGTGGTCACAATAGATACTTTCCACTCTGCAAGATCCTTTTTCATAATCTAAACAGATTTGATCTCCTTATATAATTAAGGAAAAGGCAATAAAGAAGGAGGCCATTGATATATCGTGTCTGCACCAGCTCTGAAAAGAGTTATCCAGCCAGTCCAATTTTCCAAACCTATCTCTGTAGCCCTCTAAAGTCATCACTCATCTGGTTCAGTGGCTTACCAACTTTCAACACAATTAGTTTTTCTACTACTTCGAATTTAGTAATTCCAAATTTCTTAACTTTCTCACTTTCACCAATCACTCTTTTCTCTAGCATTTCCAAAACAATTTTCTGTTGCTTCGTCTGTCGAGACAGAACCAACATATTCACCTCACCGGTCAGACATGGCCTCTATCACCTCGTGAATACATGAGGGGATGGGACTCCAGCATAATGCATACGTCACCCACTCATGCCTGGCAAGTTCCAAAATCAAAACAGTTGATGGGCATTTTGAGTACAGTCCTCTCCCTGGAGTGAGATTACAGGTTGTGTTGGAGGGGTTTACACAGCCCTGTGACCAACTCATTGTTGAAATAAACTGGCTTCTCAGTTTGCACCTGGGAAAGGTACAGCATTGTGAAATATTTGTGAAATTCTAAGGAAGGATAGTGCAGTGTTTCCTCATGATTTTGTTATCACAAAATCAGCCCGAATAAAACAGGATTTGGACAACGGCCAGGCTTGGACTGACAAGTAACAAGCTATATTTGTGCCTCACTAATGTCAGACAAGAGCCATCATAAACCAACTCACCATCGGTATTCAACATCCAAAGACATCACCATTGCTCAATCTATTGGCATAACATTCTGAGGTAAAAACAATGACTGCAGATCCTGGAAGTCAGATTCTGGATTAGTGGTGCTGGAAGAGCACAGCAGTTCAGGAAGCATCCGAGGAGCAGTGAAATCGACGTTTCTGGCAAAAGCCCTTCATCAGAATTTTACTGCACCTTGGATGCTGCCTGAACTGCTGTGTTCTTCCAGCACCACTAATCCAGAAACTAACATTCGGAGGTTTATCCAAGATCATATAGATGCTGAGGCGAAAAAGTCAAACCAGAATTTAGGAACTGTGAATCTCGAAACCTTTCTTCTGTCTTGCAAAAGCCTGTCCATTATCTCCACAGTTCAAGTCAGGAATATGATGGAATAATCCCCACTTGTCTGAATGCGTGCAGCTCCAAGAGTACTCAAATAGTTTGACACGACATTGAATGGACTCTACCACCGACACTCAACAGCTGGTGTAAGTGCAATGGCACTCCTTAAACAGCACCATCTGCACTCATTAACACTGCCATTTGAATGGAAAAAAAGAAGCATTTATGGAATAGTGATCATAATTCATTTAACTCCAACATAAATATTGTAATGGACAAAGTTAGACTAAGATTTGGGTTTTAGTATGATCCAATTTAATTTTATTAATCTGAGAAGAGATTCCATTGAAATGAACAGGAAACAATAACGAGAAGATAAATCACAATCACAGCAGTGTCAGGTAGTCTGAGGGGAGATTAAACTGCTTTCAAGAAAACGTGTTCTGGCAAAGTAAAACGCATAAGGCTGCTTATTCCTGAACTCACGTGAATTCTGCTAAAACACTGACAGAACAGGAAAGAATACATCAGACAGTGGGAACTCAATACTACAGAAAGCCGAGAAGAGTATGGGACGTGGAGGAGAGAGCAAAGAGAAATCAGAAAGCAACTGGTGTGTGTGAAATAATGCTGGAAAGAAACAAACGATCTTTAGCAGTTTTGTTACCCATACAGAGAACAAAAATAAGTAAGTATTATAAAAGGCAATCAATAGAAACCATATGTACATGTAGAAGGTTTGAATAGCTTTCTGAATTTTAGTTTAAGCTTGAGGGGACTCACAATGTGGGCTATCGTGATGAAGGTGGAAGAATTGTCTGCGAAGCCTACAGGACCTTCTCGATGTCACTGAATTTAGAAACATGCGATTTGGTCATCGAGACAGGGTGGTAAAGATGGCAAGACTTCGAAACATTTGACGACAAGAGAATTTGTGAGCTCAATCTAAAAGCAAAAGGAAGCTCATGTAAGTGTTTGGAAATTGAAGGCACTCAGGGGCCTCGAAACCAAAACCCGAAGAAACAGGAAAAACGTAAACACGGAGGTGAAGGGCTCAAAGGCAACATGAAATGTCTTTCGTAAACAGGAAAATCCCAAATCGGTTTATCAGGAGTAATAGAGTAGCCAGGGAAAGAGTACATCCACTTAAGGACAAGGTAGGGATTTATATCTGTCTGTCACAGCGCCAGAGACCCAGGTTGAATTCCCGCCTCAGGCGACTGACTGTGTGGAGTTTGCACATTCTCCCCGTGTCTGCGTGGGTTTCTCCGGGTGCTCCGGTATCTGCGCACAGTCCAAAGATGTGCAGGTCAGGTGAATTGGCCATGCTAAATTGCCCGTAGTGTTAGGTAAGGGGTAAATGTAGGGGAATGGGTGGGTTGCGCTTCGGCGGGTCAGTGTGGACTTGTTGGGCCGAAGGGCCTGTTTCCACACTGTAATGTAATCTAATCTGTAATCTAATGCGTGGAGCTGGAGGAAATGGGTGAAGTCCTTAACGAATACTTCGCATCACAAAGGAGAAGGACATGGTGGATGGCGAGTCGAGAAAAGGAGATGCTAATATTCCAGAACATTTCGATATTTTAAAAAGGAGGATATGCTGGGTGTTTTGAAAACCATTCAGGGAGACAAATCTCCAGCATACATTGGGATCATTCCAGACCACTGAGTGAATCAGAGGGAGCACATTTCTGGGCCCTGTGCGCACACATTCTGTGCTCTTCAGTCACAGGAGATCTTCCAGAGAGCTGGAAAAAATAGCTCATGTTGGTTACTTGCTGAAAATGGGCAACAGGGTTAATCTAAGAAATTTCAGGTTGTGAGCTTTATGTAAGTGTTCGTGAAATGTTTTGGAGAAGATTCTCAGATACAGGATTGACAAAAATTTGGGAAACATATGGACTTATTAGCGATAGGCAACATGGTTTTGGGTGGGAAAGTACATGTCTTACAAACTTGATTGAATATTTTGAGAAAGTGACAAAATTGATTGATGAGGGCATGGGGCTGGATGTTGGCCTTATAGACCTCATCAAGACCTTTGATATGGTTCCTTATGGCAGGTTCATACAGAAGGTGAAGGGAAATGGGATCAGCGGTCAATTAGTAAGATGGATAGAGAACTGCTTGGCCATAGACAGTAGCGGTGGAACGCTGATTTTGTGATTGGAGATTTGTGAATAGATTGGGGGAGTTGCAGATTGTGAGGATTATTGCGAGAGGATACAGCAGGATGTAGGTCGGCTGAAGACTTGGACAGAGAAAACACAGATATAATTTAATCTGGACAAATGTGACGTGATGCATTTTAGAAGGTCTAATGCAGGAGAGAAGTCTAAATTAGACGGAAAAATCTTCTGGTTGCATCAACATCCGAAGGGATCTTGGTGTACAGCTCCACAGTTCCCTGAAAGTGGCAACACGGGTGGATAGGGTGATCAAGACGACTGACGGCAAACTTGCAGACATGCATTGGTGCATGCAGTATGAAAATTAGCAGGTCATTTGCAGTTGTAGTGAAACTTAGTTCGGGCACATTTGGAAAATTGTGTAAAATACTGGTTACACACCAGCAGAACGATGTGGAGGTTTTCTAGGGGGTATGGAAAAAAATACCAGAATGTTGTCTGGTTTGTAGGGTATTAGCCATAATGAGATATTGGACAAATATTTTTGTTTGCACCTGGGCATCAATGGCTGAGGGTCTGCCTGATTGACATTTACAAAATTATAAGAAGCATAGATAGAAGGACAGTTGGAGGTGTTTTCCCAGAATAGAATTATCAATTACTCGGAGCCATAGATTTGAGGTAAAAGGGAGAAAGTGTAGGAGATATGATCAGTCAGCTTTTATTTGCTTTTCTGGACAGAATGTGAAAGTGCCTGGAATGCACTGATAGAGAAGAAGCTAATATAGCAAGGATTAAGAGGTACCTTGACACAGTGATGAGTAGACAGGGAATAGAATGACATCGAACGTGTAGAAGCAAAAGTTTTCTTTTTAACTTTAGAAAGGCCACTTGCATCAGTGTAAGCTTGCCGGGCTGAAGGGCATGTTCCTGTGTTATTCTATTCTTAGAGACAAGACTTGAGTGCGGGAGTGGTGGGATGCTGACTGAATGATTACTGATGATCAACAGTCACATTCATGTAAATTCCCCCCTCATCAATTTGCAGTTTCACTTCCTCCCTCCCACGATGGGGAACATAAATATGGAGAATTTGACATGAACGTCAGAGTTGGTAATTGGTAACTCCATTTTGCCCCTCGCTCCTGCGGCCTTCTATCCTGGACTCTAACGTCTCTGGGGACACTGCACAGACAGAAGCTCCATGTACTCCATACCCACCAATGCTGGCCTCTGTCACATGCCAGCCTCACCATGCCATCCCAGCACATCTCCGACCCACTGACAGTACACTTCTATACTTCAATGCTGCAGCTCAGGGTGCACTGACAACTCTTATTGCAATGCTGCTGCAAGGACACTGTGCTCAGGGACACACACCCAGCTCATGGGCTGTCCCTCTGGGCAGCTCACTCCATGTTTATACACACTCACTGCTGCTGCAAGTACACTGTGCTCAGTGACACACATCCAGCTCATACACTGTCCCTCTGGGCTGATCACTCCGTGTTTATACACACTCACTGCTGCTGCAAGGACACTGTGTTCAGTGACACACATCCAGCTCATGCACTGTCCCTCTGGGCTGATCACTCCGTGTTTATACACACTCACTGCTGCTGCAAGGACACTGTGCTCAGGGACACACACCCAGCTCATGGGCTGTCCCTCTGGGCAGCTCACTCCATGTTTATACACACTCACTGCTGCTGCAAGTACACTGTGCTCAGTGACACACATCCAGCTCATACACTGTCCCTCTGGGCTGATCACTCCGTGTTTATACACACTCACTGCTGCTGCAAGGACACTGTGTTCAGTGACACACATCCAGCTCATGCACTGTCCCTCTGGGCTGATCACTCCGTGTTTATACACACTCACTGCTGCTGCAAGGACACTGTGCTCAGGGACACACACCCAGCTCATCCACTGTCCCTCTGGGCTGCTCACTCCATGTTTATACACACTCACTGCTGCTGCAAGGACACTGTGCTCAGGGACACACACACAGCTCATTGACTGTACCTCTGGGCTGCTCACTCCGTGTTTATACACACTCACTTTGCTCATAGAATTATTGCTCTGCCTTACCCTGCCTTTAGCAGCGTTTTCCCTCATTCAGAGCTACCAGGCTCACCTGCCCACTGAATTTTCTTGGTGTTTAGCACAGGCTCAAAACCAGGAAGCTTGACATTATTGTCTATAGTCAATCACGTTGCCCAGCACAGTCAGTCAGGGGGAGTCTCAGATCCTAGTCCAGGAGCTTGGACACGGTCAGTCAGCCTCTCTTGGTTGTTGGGGTCAGGATCATTCCCCTGTGAGGGGGTGAGGAGCTGAATATTGGAGAGACCCCTAACCCTTTTGGCTGTTTCTGCCCTATTATAGGATCGTTCCTTCTGGAATGAGAGAATTACGAAAAAGCATGAGGGAGATGGAAGTAGTTGGTGCAGCGCTTTTGCTGATACAGCTGAGGGAAAGGTAGCGTATTGTCCTGAGTGAGTGAATAGGCAGTACAGACACCAAGCAAAGTTGGGGAGAGGGCCAGAGAAGACATTAAAGAGACACCGAGAGAAGGTGCTGCATTCAGTAAGAAAGAGATAACATGAGACTTGGTGGGGGTGTGGGGGTGTGGGGGTGGTGCAGTAACAGAAAGATGGAGAGGGCGACGTCACAAAGTGCAAGTGGTGGCTCTTACTCTGGTGGAGTGGAGAGGGTTACTGACCCCCTTCCTAAACTGCTGTGCATTCACCCAGAAGGCTGGCACCTCACTGATCCATGGGTTCGCCTTGGACCGAGCTGGCAGGGTCTGGTGTCATGGCTTCCCCTGCCAGTCCTCGAGGAAGATAATGTCTCTCTCCTGCAAAATGCCACCCATCAGAACCTCAGGGGTTTGGAAACAAAATGGGACCCAGTTTTACCCCCTCTGACATGTCCAGGCCTAGGGCAATTTCGGATTGATAATCCAAGAGTTTAAAGACTTTTTAAAGATGGCCCCTGTAACAGGGAGGCCGGTGAATTCTGGGATATCCAGGCAGTGGGAAGTTGTTATGACGAAGGGAAAATCATCCGGTTAGGAAGATCACGCGGACAGGGAGGGTAGTTAATGAGACAGATTGGGGATGGTATCATGAGGAAATGCACTTCACCTTGTGGAGATAAACCTTCCGTGAAACTCGACTAAAATGATACTTGACAAAATCATAAAATGGCTTAGACCGCTGTCTGTCTGAAACAAAATAGCGATGCAGTGTGAAATATTGGGAGCAACATACTTGGAGCGGAGATTTATGCAGGAGATTCAAATCCTTAAATAGGATAACCTGTTACATCTCTGTGCAGTCCCAATGACCTGAAATATGAATATCAATGCTCTCCTTGGAAGCAGCTGACAATGTAAATGCACAATTTTCTGTACCTCAGTCAGGATAATGGCAACACCACTTTTGCTGGTGGAGATGCTGGGGAGGTGATGGGTCTAGAAGTATTTTCTCCAGACTATTAATCCAAAGACACAGGTAATGACCCAAACACCGGACTTCAATCCCGCACCAGCTGATGGTGAATTGAATCAATAAAATATTTGAAATGAGCAATCTAATGAAATACTAATGGTTTTTCAAACTAAAAACCCCTGGTTCACTAGTATCCTCCGACCAATGCAATTTGAAATCTCCAAGCCAACCATTCAGTTATAACACGACAAACTCTCAAAGAACTGAAACAAGACAGGCCTATGTACTGGCAGCCGACAGCACATGTTCAGAAATGCTGTTCCCCAACACCTTATCAATAGCAACTAGGAAAGAGAAATAATTGCTGCCCCAGCCAACAATACCCATGTCTCATTAATGAAGAAAAGAAAAGATCACTCTCAGGAAGGAGAGATCGAGGGGACAGAAGTCTTTCAAACAGGGACTTGGATATAAACCTACACGCACATGATACTCAGGGATATGGGAAAATGTGAAAAATAAATGAAAATATTCTCACATCATATTTCCAACCCAGCTGAATATTAATAATCCCTTTGTTTATTATTTCTATCTCTCTATTTCTCGACATATTAATTTCTCCCCTCCCCCCGACCCACCAACGCACATTACGCTATTTCCTTGCTGCTTTCAGATCTGATACATGGTGAGTGGACTCAAACTGCTAACTCTGTTTTTCTCTCAACAGAGGCAGCCAAAACGTTTCCCCAGCACTCTGTTTCTCTTTGAATCTTTTCAGAATCTTTCTTTGTTTGCTTTACCCTTTTCTTTGTTATTTTATGGGACATTGGCCCATCGAGTCCGCACTGACACTCAGAAGAACGCTGAGCAGAGATCCACCTCATACCCTATTCCTGCATTTCCATTGACTAACCAGCCTCGTCCCCTATCCCTGCGTGTTCCATATCTAACACACCTAGCTGGACATGCTGGGTAATTTAGCATGATCAGCCCACTGAATCTGTTTGAACTGTGGGAGGAACCTGGAGCACCTAGAGGCAGCATTTGCAGACATGAGAGAAGGTGAAACTCAATACAAGCAGTCGTGATGATGGAAAAAAACAGGGTCCCTGGTACTGTGAGACAGCCGTGCTAACCACCGACACACCATATCCCCCTCCCCTTGCCCTCCAAACAGGGTCCCTGGTACTGTGAGACAGCCGTGCTAACCACCGACACACCATATCCCCCTCCCCCTCCCTCCAAACTGGGTCCCTTGTTCTGTGAGACAGCCGTGCTAACCACTGAGACACCAAACTTCCTTCCCCGCTCCCAAACCGGGTCCCAGGTTCTGTGAGACGGCCGTGCTAATCACTGAGGTGTCTTACCGCCCTCCCCCCTCACAAAACTGACTCCCGTTGCTGGGGAACAGTGAGGAAAATGCAAATCTGAAATACAAACAGAAAACTTTGACAAAACACAGCAGATGAGTCAGGGTCTGGAGCGAGGAGCAGAGTGAGAATATTGAGTCTAATATGATCCTGTTCTGAAAAACTCATATTGCACTCAAAAAGTTAATTTTTTTCTCTCTGATCAGAACCTGCTCAGGTTTTCTAACACTTTAAACTTTCTTTTTCTTTTGGACTGTGGATAATTGTCTGATCTGAAAGTGGTCAGTTAAGCTAACATTTCTGTTGACTCTCAAGTTTTTGGTTATGATTTATGAGTGAAAAATTAAAAACTTTGTGCCTGACAGGTTCCTAAGTACCAGTAATGTGTTGTACTGTCATAACGCATTCTGAAAATTTTGAAAGCATTGGTATTGACAGCACAGGATCAGTTCTCTCAAAGTAATTGACTGATTTACCGATCCCAATTGTTATCAATGTCTTATCATGCTACTGATGTCACTGGCATCATACTCATTCAACAAGATCATAACTTTCCAGTAGTAGTATTTACTCCCAGCTAGGAGTAAATATTTACGAGGAGTTAATATTTACTATTCATCAAGAGGGGATCATGCTAATGAATCTGTTAGAATTCTTTGAGGATTTAACAAGCAGGTTAGACCAAGGAGAGCCAATGGATGCTATCTATATGGACTTCAAGAAGGACGATGTCAAGATACCGCACAGGAGGCTGTTGAAGAAGATAAGGGCCCATAGTTTTCGAGGCAAAGTACTAGCCTATACAGAAGCTTGGCTGTCTGGCAGAAAGCAGAAATGGGGATAAAAAGGTCCTTCTCAGGATTGTAGCCGATGACTACTGCTGTTCCTCAAAGCTTAGTTTTGGGACTACAACGATTTATTTTATCCAGTAACGATCTAGATGAAGGAACTGACGGCATCCCGGCAAAGTGTTTCGATGATACAAAGGTAAGTAGAGGGACAGGTAGCATTGAGGAGTCAGGGAGGCTGCAGAAGAATTTAGACAGGGTAGGAGACTGCGAAAATAAGTGGCAGATGGAGTCAAACTTGAGAAAGTGCAGGATGATGCATTTTGGTAGGAAGAAGAGAGGCATGGGCTATTTAATAAATGGGGAGAAAATTCAGAATTCTGAAGTGCAAAGAGAGTTGCGAGTTCTCGTACAAGATTGTCTCAAGTTAACTTGGAGTTTGAGTCAGTAGTTAGCAAGGTGTTATACCTGCCGCACAACGTGTTTGAAATCTTGTAATCAGCAAAAGAACTGAGTCAACTCTTAAATACAATGATATTTGTTTATTGAATACGATTAATATTAGAACAATAACATTTATTACTAAGTAATGAAAAACACAATAAATTATCTTATGCTTTAACTTAACTTTGAATGATTGCATACCACCCCACTGGAGTTTGGCCAGGCTCCATGTGGTGAATTCTTCTTATTCTTCCAATAGTCTCGGCGGTGTCTTCTTTTTCAGTGGTTATTCTCGAGTTACCGCTTTCTGTGGGGATTTGAAGATCCTTCCAAGTCTTTGTCTTCTTTTGAGAAGGTATGAAGGGTCTGCCAATGGACTTATCAGATTCGTTTACACTGATGAATCAGATTCAACCAGGGGTTGGCACATTTATGATCACAGGGCAACATTCCATTGTCCCATTCAAGTCCAACTTCAGGAGTGTATTGCAGGGTCTGTGGATGTCAGGTTTGTTTGCAAAGCATCTGTGAGTAGCTGGCAGCCTGTCTGGATTCTTCAATACGTGGATTAGCACAGAGAATTTTCTAAAGGCTGGTTCCATTTCCCAGCATTATTTAATCATTGTTCATCTTTTATTATCCATCATAAGATCATTATTTCAGGTTGCCCGTCCGATCAGAAAAACAAATATAGGGATGGCATTTACTTTGAGAGGACTTGAATATTAAAGTAGGGTCGGATTTCTGAGGCTCTAAAACGCTCTGATCAGACCACATTTGGAGTATTTTGCGACAGTGTCATTTAAGAAGCATCCAGACAGATACATGAATAGGTAGGAAGCAAAGGGATACAGACCCTTAGAAAATAGGCGACAGATTTAGATAGAGGATCTGGATCGGTGCAGGCTTGGAGGGCTGAAGGGCCTGTTCCTGTGCTGTAATTTACTTGCTTTTGTTCTTTACCATTCATTCTAAAAAATGCAAGTTTTAAATTTATTGTATGCTACAATTTAATTATATAAACCATTTATTTATTTGACAGTGCATGTCAAAGTATTGTCATTCCTAAATTAGAATCAAAGAATCATAGAGATGTACAACATAGACACAGGCCCTTTTGTTCGAACTCGTCCATGCCGACCAGATAGCCCAACCCAATCTAGTCCCACCTGCCAACACACGGCCCATATCTCTCCAAACCCTTCCTATTCACAGACCCATCCAGACGCCTTTTCAATGTTACAATTTTACTAGCCTCCACCACTTCCTCTGGCAGCTCATTCCATACACGTACCACCCTCTGCGTGAAAACGTTGCCCATTAGGTCTCTTTTATTTCTTTCCGCTCTCACCCTAAACTTATGCCATCTAATTCTGGACTATCCCACACGAGGAAAAAGACCTTGTCTATTCATCCTATCCATGCCTCTCATGATTTTATAAACCTCAGTAAGGTCACCCAACAGCCTCCGATGCTCTCGAGAAAACAGCCCCAGCCTATTCAACCTCTCCCCGCAGCTCAAATCCTCCAACCCTGACAACATCCTTGTAAATCTTTTCTGTTTCCTTTCAAGTTTCACAACATCCTTCCGAAAGGAAGGAGACCAGAATTGCACACAATCTTTCAACAGTGGCCTAACCAATGTCTGGTACAGCTGAAATATGATCTCCCAACTCCTATAGTGAAAACACTAACTAATATAGGAAAGCATACCAAATACCTTTTTTCACTATCCTTTCTACCTGCGACTCTATTTTCAACGAGCTATGAACCTGCACTCTAAGGTCTCTTTGTTCAACAACACTCCCTAGGACCTGACCATTAATTGTATAATTTCTGCTAAAATTTACTTTTCCAAAATTCATTACCTCACATTTATTGAAATTAAATTCCAAGTGACACTGGCCAATCTAATCAAGATTCTGTTGCAATCCTGCTTCGCTGTCCACTGCACCTCCAATTTTGGTGTCATCTGCAAACTTACTAACTGTACCTCTGATGCTCAAATCCAAATCACTTATATAAATGACGAAAAGTAGTGGACCCAGCACCGACCCGTGTGGCATTCCACTGGTCACAGGCCTCCACTCTGAAAAACAACACTCCACCACCACCCTCTGTCTTCTACACTTGAGTCAGTTCCGTTCTCAAATGGCTAATTCTTCTTGTATTCCATGAAATTTAACCTTGCCAAACAATCTCCCATGGCGACCGTTGTTTGACGACTTAATGAATTTCATATAGATCACGTCCATTGCTCTGCTCTCATCAATCTTCTCTGTTACTCTTTCAAAAAAACTCAATCAAGTTTGGGAGACATGATTTTACACACACAAAACCATATTGACTATCCCTAATCAGTCCTTGCCTCTCCAAATACATGAGCATCCTGAACCACAGAATTCCTTCCAACAACTTGCCCATCACCGATGTCAGGTTCAATGTCTTATCGTTCTCTGGCTTGTCCTGAACAACTTACTTAAATACTGGTACCACGTCAGCCAACCACCAATCTTCCGGCACCTCACCTGTGACTATCAATGATGCAAATATCTCAGCAAGAGGTCCAGCAATCACTTCCCTAGCTTCCCACAGAGTTCTAGGTTACTTCTGATCAGATCGTGGAGAGTTACCCACATTTAGTGTATTAATACGTCCAAAATTTCCTCCTCAGTCATGTGGACATTTTTCAACATGTCACCATCTATTTCCCCACATTCTTTTTCTTCCATGTATCTTTCCACAGTAAACAGTGATGCAAACTACTTGTTTAGTAGTTCCCCCATCTCCTGCAGCAACAAACAAAGGTTGCCTTGCTGATCTTTGAGGGGCCCTGTTCTCTCCGTAATTACCCTTTTGTCCTTAATGTATTTGTAAAGTCCCTTTGGATTCTCCTTAACGCTGTTTGCCAAAGCTATCTCATGTCCCCATTTTGCCTTCCTGATTTCCCTCTTATGTAGAGTCAGACTGCCTTTATACTCTAAGGATTCGCTTGAACTATCCTGTCTATACCTGACATGTGCCTCCTTATTTTTCTTAACCAAACACACAATTTATTAGTCATCCAGAGTTTTATATACCTAACAGCCTTTCCTTTCAATTAAACAGGACTATACACTCTCTGGGCTCTCGTTATCTCTTTTCTGAAGGCTTCCCATTTTCTAGCCATCCTTTTATCTGCTGCCATCAACTTTTGAAAGATCTTTACTAATACCATCGAAATCTGCCTTTCTCCAAATTAGAACTTCGACTTTTAGATCTGGGATATCCTTTTCCATCACTAATTTAAAACTAATAGAATTGTTGGCAAATAGCTGAAGGTCGCACATGTCTGTGAGAAATTAAATTGATTGATTATATTTAAAAGTGTAAGATTTATAATTCTATTTGATTGTTCAATCGTTTGCTCACTCTGAATAAGCAATCAGTCAGAGGTCAACCACTTTGCAAGTGATAGAGCAACAACATATAGATTTGAATACTGACATTCAACGTGTAATTGTGATCACCAGAATAATCAGGCAACATGTCATTTTTCGGTCCAAAACAAAATGTGCATTCTTTGTTTTTGTGTCATAAGAAATTGTTTGGTGTTTAGGTTTTAGTTCCATCAATATAGAAGCAACTTAATTGTTTACAGAGATGATGGAGTTATTGTTCGGTTGTATAAATGTAGCTCATATCTTATTACTGACAAATTCACAAATACGGCAAACACCTGATTATTGTTCAGCTCAGTAAACCCATCACTTTGCAACACCACTTACATTAATAATGAATTCCCAAAGGCACGAATCCAGGCACAGTGCTACTGGATGTAATTTTGGTAATTTTTATTGTAATTTCTGTTTGTAAATTTTATTAATGACTTGGAAGAGGGAGTCGAAGGGTGGGCCAGTAAATTTGCAGATGATACGAAGATTGGTGGAGTTGTGGATAGTGAGGAGGGCCGTTGTCGGCTGCAAAGAGACTTAGATATGATGCAGAGCTAGGCTGAGGAGTGGCAGATGGAGTTCAACCCTGTCAAGTGTGAGGCTGTCCATTTTGGAAGGACAAATCAGAATGCGGAATACCGGGTTAATGGTAGGGTTCTTAGTAAGGTGGAGGAGCAGAGGGATCTTGAGGTCTATGTTCATAGATCTTTGAAAGTTGCCACTCAGGTGGATAGAGCTTGTAAGAAGGCCTATGGTGTATTAGCGTTCACTAGCAGAGGGATTGAATTCAAGAGTCGTGAAGTGATGTTGCAGCTGTACAGGACCTTGGTTAGGCCACATTTGGAGTACTGTGTGCAGTTCTGGTCGCCCCACTTTAGGAAAAATGTGGAAGCTTTGGAGAGGGTGCAGAGAAGATTTACCAGGATGTTGCCTGGAATGGAGAATAGGTCCGACGAGGATAGGTTGAGAGTGCTAGGCCTTTTCTCATTGGAACGGTGAAGGAGGGGTGAGGGGTAACTTGATAGAGGTTTATAAGATGATCAGAGGAATAGAGTAGACAGTCAGAAAAACTTTCCCCGGGTACAACAGAGTATTACAAGGGGGCATAAATTTAAGGTGAAGGCTGGAAGGTATAGGGGGGATATCAGGGGTAGATTCTTTACCCAGAGAGTGATGGGGGCATGGAATGCGCTGCCTGTGGGAGTGGCAGGGTCAGAATCATTGGCGACATTTAAGTGGCAATTGAATAGGTACATGGATGGGTGCTTAAGCTCGGACAAATGTTCGGCACAACATCGCTGTGCTGTATTGTTCTATGTTCTATGTTCTATGGACCTCACAGCTGCTTGTGGCACTCATTGAGACAGTGGCCTGCTCCTCAATCTGTCCAGTGTGTTTCCAATCTGGGTCAGGGTAGTCGTTCAAACATTCCTTCACAGGAAATAATTTGGAATCCACCTTGTGCAGAGGAAACGGACCAACAGGCTATCACTGCTCTCACTCTAGGTACAAATGTTGTCTAAATTAGGTACCAATGACTGACCAGGATTAAGTCTTACAAATTCTTCTTTATTCAGAGCCTGGCCCAGGGAGCAGATTTATGGACAAGGAGGGTAAGAATCAAACCGCACAAGTTATTTGTGGTGTTAAAATCTGGCATGTCCCCAAGACTGCATACACCTGCCCTCTGGACCAGATACTGACAGAAAACGTCCATTTTTGACACTCTTCTGCATCATGTTGTGTCTCACAGTGAACCCTCTGAAACTTTATCCAATTACTGTACTTTCATATTCACCAGTATAAAAATAAAATTGTACATGTCTGTGGATGGTCAGATATTAATACATGGGTCACCCAACAGAATCTACCTGAAGAAACCAGGAGCAAACGTCAAGCCAAAAATCACTTTAATAATTGAACTTGGTGGATTTTGTTTGGTCGAGGTAACCACACATATTGTGCTGACACTCAGGTGACTGTAACCATGCACACCATAACTGGAAGTCTTCGCCTTACGCCCCACCCAGCTTCCTGACCTCACACACCTCTTTCTCTCACACACCTCTTTCCCTCACACACCTCATTCCCTCACGCACCTCACTCCCTCACGCACCTCACTTCCTCATACATTCACCAACTGTTGAGAACCCACAACCTGGATGAAACCTGGAACATAGAACGGTACAGCTCATTTCAGGCACTTCAGCCCTCAATGCTTTGCCGGCCTTTTATCCTACTCTAAGATCAGACTCATCTACGTAACCTTCAGTGCACTAACTTCCATGTGCCTATCCAAGAGTGTTCTTATATGTCTCTAATGCATCTGACTCTACTACCACCGCCGGCAGAACATTCCGCCCTCACCATACTCTGTGTAAAGAATCTAACTGTGACATCTTCCCTCAACCTTCCTCCAATCACCTTAAAATTATGCCCCTTGTTGAAAACCATTTCTGCCGTGGGCAAAGACAATGGCTATCCACTCTATTTATGTCTCTCAACATCATGTACACCTCTGTCAAGTCAACAGTCATCCTTCTTCGTCCGGAGAGAAATGCCCTAGCTCCCTCAAACTTTCTTCCTAAGACATGCCCTCCAGTCCTGGCAGCATCCTGGTAAATCTCCTCTGCACACTCTCTGAGGCTTCCACATCTTTCCTATAATGAGGCAACCAGAACTGAACACAATATTCCAAGTGTGGTTGAACCACAGCTTCATAGAGCTAAGTATTAAACTCACTGTTCTTAAAGTCAATCCCCCTGCTAATGAAAGCCAACACACCGTATACCTCCTTAACAACCCTATCAATTTGGATTGCAAATTTGTGGGACCTATGGACATGGACCCCAAAATCATTCTGTTCCTCCACACTGCCAAGAATTCTGTCTTTAACCCTGTATTCCATATGCAAATACACCTTTTTAAAAAATAAATCGCTTCACACGTTTTAATGTTGAAATCTATCTGCCACTTATCAACCCAGCTCTGCGTCCTGTCAATGACCTATTGCAACCTACAACAGCCCTCCACATTATCCATCACTCCACCAACCTTCGTGTCATCAGGAAACTTACTAACTCACCATTTCACTTCCTCATCAAAGTCATGTATAAAAATCACACAGAGCACAGGTCCCAAACCAGATAATTGTGGAACACCACTGGTCATGAGCTCCAGGCTGAATACTTTCAATCTGCTCTCACCCTCTGTCTTCTATGGGCGAGCCAAGTCCACATCCAGACAGCCAAATTTCCCTGTGTCTCATGCCTCCTTACCTTCTGAATGAGGCTAGAATGGGGAACCTTATCATACGCCTTGCTAATATTCTTATTCACCAGTTACTGGTCAACTTTCATCGACGTGTTTTTTCACATCTTCAAAGAATTAAATCAGGTGTGTGAGGGATGACCTGCTCCTCACAAAGCCATGCTGACTCTCTCTAATCAAACTATGATTTTCTATGTCATCGTAAATCTTGTCTCTCAGAACCGTCTCCAATATTTTGCCCACCAATGGTGTAAGACTGACTGTTCTATCATTCCCAGGGTTATCCCGATTCCCTTTCCTGAACAAGCGAATAACATTTACCACCTTCCAGTCATCTGACACTATTCCAGTGGACAGTGAGGACGCAAAGATCATCCCCAATGCCACATCAATCACTTCCGTCACAGGCCCAGGGGATTTATTTATACTTATGTTTGTCCGTGAATCATGGAATGAATAAAAAATGGAATGCACAAATGCCTTCCTCATGAAGGGCTTATGCCCGAAATATCCTCTCCACAGATGCTGCCTGATCTGCTGTGCTTTACCAACGCCACACTTTTCGACTCTGATCTCCAGCAACTGCAGTCCTCATTTCTCCATTACTGAGGGCTGACCCCTCTTCACACTGACAGGGAATTAACCATCAGAAACTCAGTGTATGTGGAGCTGACTGCTCTGGTCTGGAAAGTTGCACCTGATGACTACACATTTGTTAAAAATAAAATTTCAATTCAACACATATTCACTCACTCCCGGAGTTATAATTTTGGTTCATGGTTTGGGCAGTCTGATAATAAACAATGAATGATTGAAGAACTCCGAAGTACAAAGTATTTTAGGTGTTATATTCCAGCTTACGTTACTGCTGGGAGTACTATCAGACAGACTGATCTAATAAGGGAATGAGTTGACATGTGGACGAGTGACATCTTTGCCATCACAGAGACGTGTTTGAGGGAGGTCAGGGCAAACAACTCAATATTCTGTTCTACCGGAACTATCGGCAAGACAGGACAGGGAGTTAAAGAGGAGGTGGTGTTGCATTATTTATGAAGGAGTCAGGTATTGTTGTCATGATGGATGACATTTTGGAAATCTCTTCAAATGAGGCTTTTTAGGATCAAAACGATGACGGAACACATTGTTGGGGATATTTTACAGACCCCTAGAAAAATGAAAGTACAGGAGGGGATATAGAAGCAATTCACTGAGGTGTGTAAGAACAATAATAGGATCATTGCATTCAGGCATTTCAATTCCCAACATTCATTGGGGCAGTGATAACTTTTTAAGAGGAAGACAGATGGCTTGATGTTTTTTTTTCAGAGAGCTCCTTATATTGATATGTAGAAGATGCAACAAGGGCCGATGGAAATCTGCGTCCTCATTCTGAGGAATGAAGTCAGTCAGGTTTTCCAGTCAGGATTGTGAGACCATTTTAGGACCAGTGACCATGACGTCATATATTTTAAGTTTGTTGAGGAAAAGGTTAAAAAATTAAAGTTTTTTGAATTGGGGAGGCAAATTTTATTCACATAAGACAGCATCTGGCCAAAGTAACGTTTCTTCTGGTTAAAACTGTAGCAGCACAACTTGGGGCTGGGGCTTGGAGTCGGGGGGTGGGGAATGTTGCATACTCAAAATGTCAACCCACCAAAAATGAATATGAGAAAAACAAGCTCAGAGAACTTTGTATGTCTACAATTATTCCGAAGAAGGAAAGAAAAACGTAACGCAGATATAAAGTGAGCAGGTCAATGAAGATACTAAAGGAGCATCGAAAGTGTACGCTCACCTTAAGAAAGTAAGAAGAGCAAAAAGTGGTGTGGTAAAACATCAGCAGGCAAGTTTAACAAGAATCACAAGACATTCTCTCGGTTTATTAAGAGGAAGAGGATGACAAGGGAAAGAATGGGTAGTATTAGGGACTGAGGAGGCAACCTATGAACGGAGCCACAGAATATGTTAGTCATGTATTTCAAGTCAGTCTCGAGAAGCAGTTAGTGGATTCAGGGAGAGTGACCATGTGATCCTTGAGCAGTTTGATCGGGAGGCTGAGGAAGAATTGGAAGTTCATGTGGGGTAGAGTGTGGGCAAATTCCTAATCTGGATGAGCTGATATCTTAGGCTGGTGTGGGAGATGATGGAGGAAATGACAGGCTATGAAACTTTCTTTATTTTATATTTTCCTCTGACTGCAGATGAGGTGTGAAAGGAGCAAGACAACATCTAATGTAGGTTAAACTTTCACAGTGTGCTAGAAATAAGGCAAGGGATTAAGACCACCAAATTTCCCATCCGTGGGAGGGAAACAATTCATAGAATCCCTCCAGCATGGGAACTGGCCCATCAGCACTCCCAATTCCACACAGATCCTTCAAAGAATACCCTACCCAAATCCATTATGCAACACTCACCCTTAATCTACACATCAATGAACACTGTGGGCCAATTTAGCATGGCCAATTCACCGAACCTGCACATTGTGGGGGGGGGGGGAACCGGATACCCACGCGCACACTCAGGCAGAATGTGCAAACTCCACAGACACAGTCGCCCTACACTGGAATCAAACTAGGATCTCTGGCGCTATGAGGCCAGAGTGCTAACCGTTGAGCCACCATGCCGAAGAAAATTGTGAAGGCTGTTGAGACTGGATAATTAAATATCTTCAAGGTTGAGAGAGACATTTTTTTTTAAACAAGGGTTACCGGGAAAAAGCAGGAACGTTGAATGGAGGATTATAAATTTCAACACAACCAAATTGAAAGGAAAAGCAGATTCAGTGAATGGATGGGCATACTGTTGCTCCAATGTCTGATGGTAGTCTTTTTCCAATATCCCTGTACTCACTGGAACATCACTATCTCTCCCTCTGGAGTGAGATCCAGTTTGGAATGCAATCGATGGATGCACGAAATTCACACGTGCAGTTCTAATAGACAGAGACTTCCAGCAGAGAGCTACGACAACGTGGATTCGTTGTTTGGGTGAAAACTTTCATCGGCACAGTCACCACTACCAGAAGGAAATCCTCAGCAAGATATCATCCAAGGCCAGGCAGTGACCTGCACTGAAGTACAGGTCGTCATGGATTGGTAGCATGGCGTGCTTCAGACCTACTGCCATACTAGTCTGAAAATGTCTGTTCAAGAAAGGTAAGCAGACTCAGGCCTGGTTAGTACTTTGACGGGAGACCGCCTGGGAATGTCAGGTGCAGGAGGCTTGATGCCCACACATTGCATCACTGTAGTGTCGCCATCCGGCTGGAACCAGAACTATATGCGGAGGAGTAGATACAGGCGTGGTGGTAAAATTGCAGAGTAAGCAGTAAGACATAGGCTTGAGAGGCTTCAGCGAACAACAGGTAAGCTCAGTTAACGTCTATTAACTTTCATCTTAGTCTGACAGTGGTTAGGACGGTAGGGCCGTCGGCTGTTCCTCCTGCTGGACGTGTGAGCTCAGGAAGACTTCCATTATCTCTGATGACTATATGCGTGTTGGGAATGCATCCAGCTTCAGCGCCTGGAAGACCCTGTTATGGAGCTGGAGTTGGAACTGGATGCACTAAGAGTCATGATTAGATTAGACTACTTAAGGTGTGGAAACAGGCCCTTCGGCGCAACAAGTCAACACCGCCCCGCCGAAGCGCAACCCACCCATACCCCTACATTTACCCCTTACCTAACACTACGGGGAATTTAGCATGACCAATTTAGATGACCCGGACTGTGGGAGGAAACCAGAGCACCCGGAGGAAACCCACGCAGACACGGGGAGAACGTGCAAACTCCACACAGTCAGTTGCCCGATGCTGAGCACATCGGAGATAAGAGTTTTCGTGAGGTGGTCACACCTAAGGTGCAAGCAGAGAGTTGCGGATGGCCATCAGGAAAGGCAAAGAGTGTAGGTTCGCCTATGTCCATTCCCCTCGAAAGCAGGTATATCAATTTGGATTCTGTTGGAGGTATGTATGTTCGGAAAAGCAGCAGTAGTCAAGTTGGTGGCACTACAACTGGCTCTGGGGCACAGCGGGAAATGGTAAACATAAAGAGGGCTTTAGTGGTGGGAGACCCGATAGTTAGGGGTTGAGGGCAGGCAGGAGATTCTGTGGCCGAAAATGGGAACGCAGAAGAGTGTGTAACATCCCAGGTATGAGGATCCAGGGTGTCACAGACATGTGCAGAAATATTTCATGGGGGAGGGGGAACAGCACATTGGCGGGAATGACATTGGTAGAAATAGGGATGAAGTCCTGCGGTGTGATGATAGAGAGCGAGGAAAAAGGTTAAACGCCAGGACATGTTGGTGACAATCTCTGGATGATTTCCAGAGCCACGTGCTAGTGAGGGTAAGAACAGCAGTATATAGCAGATGAACGTGTAGCTAAAAAATTGTGAGGCAGGAATTCAGATTTTTGGATTGTTAGGATCCTTCCTGAGGGAGAGATCACCTGTTCAAGATGGCTGGGTTGCGTCTGAACTGGAGTGGGACCAATGTCCTGGCAGGCAGGTTTGCTCATGCTCCAATGGAGGGTACCAACGAGATTGGCACAGGTTGGTATCCTCAAGAGCAGGGAGGCAACTGCGAGTCTGAAAAGAGATACAGTAATCAGAAACAGTAAAGTGAAGAGACAGGTCAGGCTGGAACACGACAGGGAGCAAGGAATGTCTGTTGGATTAAATTGTATTTATTTCACTACAAAAGGGTTGGCAGGTAAGGGTTGGATAGGTATGTGGGACTAGGATATTATAGCCATTACAGAAACATGGCTAACGGAGGGACAGGACTGGCAGCTTAACATGCAAGGGTACAGGTGCTTTAGGCGGGACAGCGGTGGTGGAAGGAGGGGAGTGGGAGTTGCATTTTTGATTAAGGCGAGTATCACGGCAATAATCAGAGATAAAATAACTGAAGGATCATCCAGTCAGGGTTTGTGGGTGGAGATAAGAAATAAGAAGGAATGGCGATATTATTTGGGTTGTACTATAGGCCCCTTAAAGGAATAAACATGTTGGGTAAGTGGGGAGTTTTGCAAGTGCAAACGGACTGTCATAATAGGCGATCTTAATTTTCTTAACATAGACTGGGACTGCCAGAGGGATAAGGGCTTTGATGTGAAGAATCGGTTTAGTTGGTGGCACAGTGGTTAGCACTGCTGCCTCATGGCGGCAGAGACCTGGGTTCAATTCCAGCCTCAGGCGACCCTCCATTTGCACATTCTCCCCGTGTCTGCGTGGGTTTCCTCCCACAATCCAAAAATGTGCATGTTAGGTGAATTGACCATGTAGTGTTAGGTATAGGGGAATGGGTCTGGGTGGGTTGCGCTTCGGCGGGTTGGTGTGAACTTGTTGGGCTGAAGGGTCTGTTCCCAACTGTAAAGTAATCTAAAACAAAGTGCATCAGGAAAGTATCATCAATCAGTATGGAGAGGGCACTAGGTGGAAAGGGCAAAACGAGACCTACTCTTGTGAAATAGGGCAGGGCAGGAGACAGTGGGGGGGTGCACTTTGGGACCAGTGACAACAGTTCTCTTAATTTTAAAATAGTTATGAAGAAGGACAAAACTGGACCACAGATTCAAGTTCTAAAGTGGAGTAAGGTGAATTTTAATGGAATTAAACAGGAGCCTGCAAGGGTTGATTGGACCAGTTTGTTTGCAGGTGAAGAGACCTCTGGAAAATGGAAGGACTTTAAAAATTCGACAGCGAGAGTTCAATGTGTAGATGTACCTGCGAGGGTGAAAGGGTAGGAAAAGGGAAGCCTTGATGACAAGAGATATTGAGGTTTTGAGCAGAAACAAAAGGCGGTGGAACGGCTCAGTTACCAGCAGCTGGGAACAAGGCAGGCCATGGAGGGAGACAGGGGATACAGGAGTTTACTGAAGAAGGAAATCAGTAGGGCCAAAAGGGAGCACGAAACAGCTTTGGCTGAGAAGACGAGGGTGAACCCAAAGAGGTATTTTCAAAAGTATATTGAAGAAAAACAAGAACGAGGGAGATAATAGAACTCCTCAAGGACCAAAGTGGACATGTATGCATAGAACCGCAGGCGATGGGCGAGGTCTTCAACGGATATTTCTCCTCTGTGTTTGCCATGAAGAAAGACATAAAGTCTTGGGGACGTTAGTGGTCATATCTGGGGAACAGTTCATATCACAGTAGAGGTGCTGTTGCACCTATTAGAATGTATGAAGGTGGATACTTCTCCTGGTCCCTATCAGTTATATCCAGGGACGAATCAGATATATCCCTCCACATTGAACAACATTTGGTGGAAGCGCTGAGAGAGTGTCAAAGCTGAAGAATATATACTGGGTGGGCGATTTCAAAACCACCACTTAGAAGCAGCATTGCTGATGGAGATGGTCAGGTCCAAAAAGACATAGCTGTGTGAATGGGTCTGCACCGGGTGAGGAGGGAATGACTGAGAGATAGAAACAGACTGGACCTCATCATCGCCAACCTACAAGCTGCAGACACATTGATCGATGACTCTATTGTGAACAGTGACTACCGCACACAGTATTTCTGGAGACAAAGTCACACTTTACATTATGAATATCCTCTGTATCACCATGCTAAACAGGAAAGCTTTAGTAACACAGTACTGGGCTGTGGTACGTGAATCATAAAAATCATAAAGTCCTTACAATGTGGAAACATGTACTTTGGCCCAACAAGTCCACACCAAACCTCCAAAGAGTATCCTATGCAGATACACCCCAACATTACCAACAGCAGTAGAATTGTATTCCAGCACAATTTTAACTGTCACCGTTGCCATATGCTCCACTTTGCCCTGACCATCATGCCAGGGGATAACCCTTGTTCAATGGAGAATGCAGGAGGGCCTCCCACGAGCTGCACCAACTACACCTCAAAATGAGGTGAGCTTACCAAATTGGGCCACTTACTCTCCAGATAGCGAAAGATTCAAATGACAGACTGATCTAACCAACAAATCAGAGCTAATCTCTGCACTCCTGTCAAATGCAGTCAGGGTGAATAGCCGTGGTCAATCGAACAATTCACTGGAGGGGGAGGATCCACAAATACTAACTTCCTCAATGATGGAAGAGCCCTGCACAACAATAGAAATGCTAAGGTTGAAACATTCACAGCAATGTTCAGACAGAAGTATCGAAGGGATGATCCATTTCAGTCTCCTCCAAATGGCAGTCTTAAACGAATCCAAAACATTTCATGTGGTATCTGCAAGTGGCTGGCGAGATTGGAGATTGCAACAGCTGTGGTCCCTTCTAACATTCCATTCAAGCTGTTCCTGCTGGGATACAGCATTGGCAGCTACCTGACAATGTGGGAAACTATCCTGGGTCCTGTACATACACAGACAAAACACCAGACATTTAATGACTGCCCCATTGCTCTAATCCCCATCATTAATAAAGTGATGGAAGATGTCATCTACAGTGGTATGAAGTCGCACGTCCTCAGCACCAACCTGCTCACTGATGCTCAGTTTGAGCTCATTGAAGCCTCGTTTCAAAAGTGGACAACAAGAAAACACACAGCGGAAATCTAGAGCGGAGGCCAGAGTGACTGCAGTTAACACAATTACAATTGGATTTGAGGGAGTCAGTGTGATGGTGATGGAGTGAGTGTGAGGGGGTCAGGCTGACGGTAATGGAGTGTATGTGTGAGGGGGTCAGTGTGACGGTGATGGAGTAAGAATGAGGTGTTCAGGGTTACATTGATGGAATGAGTGTGAGGGGGTCTGGTGACAATGATGCTGTGTGTGTGAGTAGGTCAGGATGAAGGTGATGGAGTGAGTGTGAGGGGGTCAGGGTGACTGTGATGGAGTGAGTGTGAGGGGGTCATGGTGACGGTGATGGAGTAAGTGTGAGGGGGTCAGTGTGATGGTGATGGAGTGAGTGTGAGGGGGTCAGTATGACAATGATGGTGTGAGTGTGAGGGGGCAGTGTGACTGTGACGGAGTGCGTGTGAGGGGTGAGTGTGACAGTGATGTACTGAGGTGAGGGAGTCAGGGAGACGGTGGTGGACTGAGTGTGATGGGGTCAGTGTGATAATGATGGAATCAGTGTAAGTAATGGGGAGAGTGAGAGTATGTGCTTGTCCAGGCAAAAACATAGACAGATCCAGCAAATCCCTTTCCCCACACGCACCTACTCTGTGGTTTCAGAGCTTCCCCTCTCTGCAGCCTCTGCTCCATGTGTTGGTCATGTTATAGACCTAGAAGCTGTAACTACAGTCCCCATCAACCATCCAGAGTTGGGTAAGCAAATCCTCTGGTCTCCATGAATGTCTGAGGGAGCTCACAGCACAACCACCGGCAAACCATCCCCAGCCCCTCCACTAACTTTTCAATAACAGGAGTCAGGCAGAAACCCCTCTGCTACAAATTAGATGCCTGCTCCTTTACAATTATACTCCAGGATTTTCCTCGTGTTACTGACCGCACATCAATTGAGAGAGACAGGCCCATACCAATTTTCAAACATGAGAGTCAAAGCTCCTGGAACACCTATCCATGGAGAACCACATGGAGACATCGGGAAGTGAACAACAGCCTGACAAACATCATCTCACTGTTTCTGAGATTCACCATGCCAGCACTCGATGCACGAGGGACTCAAAACCAAAGGCCAGGGAAAAATACAGAAAAAAACAAATAATTTATTAATTGATAACTTAGTGAAAGTATAGATAAGGAGATGGGGGGATCGGAACAACGGGATAATAGAGACAATGGTGGGTCCAATGCTAAGAAAGCAAACATTGAATGCAGACATTGCCAGATCTGCTAGAATGGTCCATTGCCTCAAATTCTGAACTGGGGTAAGGTAATGGCTAATATGGAGAGTTGTGCAGGTCGTGCTAGTGGATTACTCCAAATACTGGACTGTCTGCACAGCAGGGGGAGCATTGCAACCTTTGCCAGTATATTGCAACCCTCTACCACCACCCTCTGTCTCTGACCTTTGAGCTAATTTTGTATCCAAATGACTTTCATATGAACCAACCTTGTTAAACAGATGACCATGTACAATGTTATTCAACGCCTTACTGAAGTCCTATCGACAATGTACACCACTCTATCTCAATTAATCTTCTTAGTAGCTTCTTCAAAGAAATCTCAGTCAAGTCAGTGAGACACAATATTGCTTGCACAAAGTCATGTTGACTATCCCTAATCAGTCGTTACATTTCAAAATGCTTGAAAATCATATGCCTCATAATCCCTTCCAACAACTTACCTACCACTAACGTCAGGCTCACTGGCTTTTTCTTATTACCCTTAATAAATCTTTTAAGTAGTGGCACCACGTTAGCCAACCTCCAGTCTTCCGGCACTTTACCTGTGGCTATTGATGATAGCAAGAGGCCCAGCAATCACTTCCCTAGCTTCCCAACAGAGTTCAAGCATGCATCCAATAAAATCCAGGATATTTTCCTTCCTTTGCATATTTTGCAGCTCCTCTGTAATACAGACACTTTCCAAAATGTCACTACTTATTTCCCAAGTTCTCTAGCTTTCATATCCTCCTGCACAGTAAATACCGATACAAAATCTTTTTTCCTCGGGTACAACAGAGTGTTACAAGGGGACATAAATTTAAGGTGAAGAGTGGAAGGTATAGGGGAGATGTCAAGGGTGGGTTCTTTACCCAGAGAGTGGTGGGAGCATGGAATGCGCTGCCTGTGGGAGTGGTAGAGCCAGAATCTTTGGTGACCTTTAAGCGGCAATTGGATAGGTACATGGATGGGTGCTTAAGCTAGGACAAATGATAGGCACAACATCGTGGGCCAAAGGGCCTGTTCTGTGCTGTATTGTTCTATGTTCTAAAATATTTGTTCAGCACCTCCCCCATTTCCTGTGGTTCTGCACATGGGCAGCCTTGCTGATCTTGAAGGATGTCCTATTCTCTCCACAGTTACTCTTTTGTCTTTGACGTATTTGTACAATTCCTTTAGATTCTCCTTAACTCTATTTGCCAAAGCTATAGTATGTCCCCTTTTTCTGCTCCCAATTTCCCTCTTAACTATACTCTTGTTGCCTTCAGACTCTTCTAGTGATTCACATTAAATCAAGAATTAAGAGGCTAATGATGACCATTCCGATTGTCGGAAAAATCCATCAGGCTCACTGACACCCTTTCAGGAAACAAACTGCCATCCGTTGCTGGTCTGGCCTACAAGTGCCTCCAGACCCAGAACAATGTGGTTGACTGTTGCTGCCTTCTGGGCAATTAGGGATGGGTAATAGATGCTTGCCTAGTCAGGGACGCCTTCATCCCGTGAATGAATTAAGGAAAAAAAACCCTCAATTCCTGCTGTATAAACCTGACACACGCTTTCCTTTTATCCATGACCAGAACCTCAACTTCTCCAATCCCACAGAATTCCTTACACGTACCAGCGTTACCCTTCACACTAGCAGGGACATAATGTCTCTGTCCTCCTGACATCTCATTTTTGAAGGCTTCCCACTTCTCCCCTTCTCTGCGAATATCTGTCCCAATCGATTTTGGAAAATTCTTGATTAATATCATCAAAATTGGCTTTTCAACAATTTAGAACTTTAAGTTTTAGACATGGTTCATGCTTTTCCATCTCTATTTTGAAACTAATGGAATAATAATGACTTGCCATAAAGTGCTCCGCCACTGATACCTCAACCACCCGCTCCCCACTGCCTTATCTCCAAAGGGTAAGATGACGATTAGCTCCTTCCCTGTGATGGAGAGCATTGGTCAAGCAGCTGCAGCGTTGTAACTGGGAATGGGGTTAGCAGAGTCTTCAACTCATTGGGTTGAATCTAACAATAATTTGTTTCAGTGGCATTTTCATTGAGTAAGACAGAGGGATTGTCTGTACGAGGCTGAACTAGTTTCCTGGTGCTATCTTATGGAACTCACCTCATTAACTACCCACACCACCCCATGGCGTCCCTCTCATTCAATATCAGCCCGATTCTCCCACCCATCATGGCTGGAGGTACTCACCAACGCCCAGATGCCCCTGGATATTCCATGATCTCTGACACTGGCACCATCTTTAAAAGGCCAATGGGCACACGGTTGAAATGTCTCTGTTCGGAGATGACCTGTACAGTTTACCCCGAGCATGGCAGCTAAGGGGCAATTAAACCACGGTTTGTCGACAGGAGGTCCTCGTGGATGGGCTAGTACAGAGGGGGACTATTCTCTTCCCAGAGGGGGCCACACCACCAGACCCACCGAACATGGTCTGAGCTCACCACCCAGCTCAGTGCAGTATCTGCGGTCTGAGGAAATGTCCAGCAATACAGGACAAGCATCAATAACCTTCCCCGCTCCATCAGGATAAGCCTCACCTTAATCTCTCTGCTCCCTCACATTCACTGTATATCTGTTCTAGCACCGACACACGAACAAGGCTCATGCTCCACCCCTCTCACTGCTGCAAGCATCACCTTCCTTCTCTCTCTCTTTCCCTTCCACTATATCTCTCTCTTTAATAACACTGTTTATTTACAACACTATGGACTGACTCCCTCTGGACACATCACCATCTCCACCCCCCCACACCCACACCAGCACGAAAAGCAGGTACCCCCACTCCCACCTCCACTCCCTCCCTCCATTTCTCGCATTCCAAGAGAAACAGCCTGGTATAGGACGGAAAGGGACAAGTCGGGTGGTGGAGTGCCCGATATCCATCTCCCCACCACCACCCGTACCTGTGTGTCTGTATTTGACTCTGTGAGTATCTATATATAAGTGCAGGTCTGGCTGTCTCTGTAGTGCTGAAAATGAAACAATCTCTCCCTCAGCTGGCCTCCCCACCTTACTCCAGCGACAGTGGCAGAGAGTGACAACACTTGAGGATTCAGACTAGGAGAGAGAGAGAGTGAGACAGCACGATGAATACACACACACGCGCGCAAGCTCACACACACAATGCTGGTAGATGGAAAGTTGAAAATATACTTGGGTCTGTCAGAATGGAAATGTTCACCTCTGAGTGATCCATTTTGTCAGGAGATGACATGAATTGATTTCTCATTCTGTGACTTGCACTGTTTAAAACTTATGAGAGAAAGTATTGAAAAGTCCTGGAAAAGGCCCCAGTAGTGTTGCTAATGACGCAGGAACAACATTGCTCAGTATCGGACAAAACAGATCTATGCTTCCAAAGATATTATTGGAAAAATCAAACTACCGTGCAATTGAGAGATTCACAGTAAAGGATTTGTTATCTTCTGAGAGAGTAAAAACTCTGCCATGATGCAGTGGTATGGGGAGGCCAGCAGAGGATAGTATTCAATGAATCTAATCACAAAACTCAGAGGGAAGTACTGCTACCTCACAGCACCAGGGACCCGGTCTCGATTCCACCCTCGGGCGATTGTCCGTGTGGATTTTCACATTCTCCCCGTGTCTGCGAGGGTTTCCACCGGACTCTCCTGTTTACACCCACTGTCCAAAGGTGCGGATGTTAGGTGAATTGGCCATGCTAAATTGTCCATAGTGCCCAGGGATGTGTAGGTTAGGGGCATCCGTCATGAGTAAACGTAGGACAGTATTTGAAAGAGTCTGGGTGGGTTACTCTTCGAAGGGTTAGTGTGGATGTTTTGGGTCGAAGGGCCTGTTTCCACACTTTAGGAATTCTATGAACTCTGTGAACAACAGGGACAGACAGAGAGAGAGGAGGAGGGAGTCTTTGATTCCACTTTCAATATATTTACTTCATACTTATACTTATACTTGGACAGAGATGCAGACAGAGGTACACGCAAACCACGATACTGACACTAACACACATATGCACACAGAGATACGCACGCAGATATGGACGTTTACACACAAACACAGGAACATAACCCCGTGCTGTTACATTAATGTTACCGACAATTTAACAGCACAAGCCTGAATATTGTCTGGGTCTTGCTGCATAAGGACACAGACTGGTTCAGAATCTGACAGTGGACAAAATGTTCTGAAAATTGCCTGATCTTCAGTGACCATCACAACTTCTGATCTTATGGTGGAGGAAAGGATTGATGCAACAGCTGAAGCTGTTTGTGCTAAGGAAGCTCCCCAATGTATCTCCCGAAGTGATGTCCTGGGACTGAAAGGATTGATGTCCACAAACCAAACATACCTTCCATTGTGCTATGGATGATCCCAACCAGATGAGATATTGTGGCTGATGCCCACTAAAATTGATGTAGCCAGCATTCATTGATACCATCCTGAGCCAACTCCTGCCTTGATATCAGCGTCTGTCACTCTTAGCTGGGCTCCTGTGTTCACCTCTTCTGAACATATCTATAGGATATTGTGTCTGTGTGGTGAGTGTTTTCTTCTCACAGAGGGTAGTGAATGTCAGGAACTATCTGAACTGGAGAAACCAGGGAGCTAGATTACTGAACGTATTTACAGAGGAAGTCGATTGTTTTTTGCCCACTATCATTGAGTTGAAGGGTGTGAGGATTGGGAATTGAATGGAGTTGATGCGGACAGTGGATCAGTCATGATGGTATACAATGGCACAGCAGAATTGACTGGCCCAATTACCTCATCCTGTTCCTTATGAGCTCATATCCTGTAACTGGAAAATTAATGGCTGTAATTTTTCTGAATGATGCAGTCAGAGAGAGCAATGTATTTTCTGTATTATCTTTGAGCGATGTCTGTGGGCTGTATTCACAGTGAATCTGGGTCCACTACATGACCAACAAATGAAACACAAGTTGCAGAGAGGAGGCTCTCTGTAAAGAGACCAGAGGCGTCTTTTGAACCCAGAGTGGATTTCCAAATAACATTTTCCAATCCACACAAAGCTGTGTGTGTCAGTCTGGAGGGACTGAATGATATCCTATGTAACTGTGGACCCGGTATTTGGAGCAAGTGGCCTCCATCTGCTCCTGTGCTGGGCTGAATAGAACATTGGAACATTTTAGTGTGGAGCAAGATTGGGTTATTAGCCACTTTGCCACTGCTGTACCAGGCACTAGGTTCGTGGCTGATCTGGTTGTCATATTAGAAGCACTTTTCTGGATGCACCATTTTCCTTCATCAATTCTCTGATCAACGCAAACACCTAGACATCACAAACTTCTGGGAAAGGGAATTCCCACTTGTACAGCTCTTTCAGAATTTCTCATTCGTGTTACAACCAATGTTACAGGGTCACCGATTCCTTTTGCAGTCACACTCCTCCACTGGTTACAACAAATTTCTAAGTTTAGTGATAAGGCCAATAATATTAGTGTCAGCCTGGCTCATCTTCTCGAAAAATGTCACAAACACACAAACGTGCAGCTGCATGCACACATGAACACACACATTTTAAGACAAAACAGAAAAAAATGAAAACTTTCCAGAGTTTCATAATGGCTGAACTCGTAACAAATGGAAAGATGACAGAATGTCCCACATGTAATTCTGTCCTCTGAAGTTCTTCCGCTCACACAAGCTGCTGGTAATGGGCTATCTCCCCGGAACAGTCCGATTGGGTTCAATTCGCTTTGCGTCAGATAGTGGAAAGATGCCAAAGAAACTTTCATTAGGAAGCCTCTACGATTGGTAAAGATGATGCAGATTTTTTTTCTCTTGTCAGGCGGAACAAAATGAGAGAGAGAAAAAAAGGGGCCACTAGGCTGCTGCTTCTGAGGCAGGTAACATTTTTCTCCCTCTCTGTGCTAAAATATGCAATAATGCCAACTGAACACAAAAAAGGACCACGTGTGATTTCGTTGTACATTCTCTGGAATGGATGGTAAGGTGCAATATGCAAATGCATCATTACTGCTGTTGTACATTGTGCCTTTCCTTAGCAACAACAAAAAAAAAACAAAATCCCAGCTGTATAATTTGATGGCATGTTTACATGGGTCTGCATAATTTTAAGAAATCGGTCGATGTCTTCATTACATCTGCGTTAAAATCACTGTTACGACAGAGTGTGAAGCCCTTCGTTGTGGTTCTGTTCGCCGAGTTGGGAATTTGTGTTGCAGTCGTTTCGTCCCCTGTCTAGGTGAGATCCTCAGTGCTTGGGAGCCTCCTGTCAAGCACTTCTGTGATGTTTCCTCCGGAATTTGTAGTGATTTTGCAATTCCCATGCAAGGACTGCACAAAATGTTACATAGGACAAGCCGGAAAACAGCATCCATGAACACCAACTAGCCACGAAACGACACGACCAGCTATCCTTAGTAGCCACACACGCAGATGACAAGGAACATGAGTTCAACTTGGACAACGCTACTATCAAAGGACAAGCCAAACAGAGAACAGCCAGGGAATTCCTAGAGGCGTGGCACTCATCCACAGATTGAATCAATAAGCACATTGACCTGGACCCAATACACCAGCCACTGCAGCGGACAGCTGGAACTGACAACCGGAAGCAGCAGAGACAAACCACTATAAATGCCGAAGGAAACATCACAGAAGCGCTTCACAGGAGGCTCCCAAGCACTGAGGATCTCACCTAGACAGGGGACAACACAAATTCCCAGTTCGGCGAACAGAATCATAACAACGAGCACCCGATTTACAAATATTCTCGCAAACGTTGAAGCCCTTCTGCTAATTGAAACCAGACACACAGAGAAAAAAAAATCATCTCGCCTCATAGTCGCTAAATGTGTGAGTAACAAAAAACGACCAAATCCCACTTTTTATAGAAAACAATAACAGTTTATTCTTTAACTCGAAGAAAAAAAGAGAATGTCGATTTTCCTGTGAATCTTCCTCTGTCGGTTTTCCTGGGTCTTTTCTTCGGTCTTCTGCTGCACAGATTTCATAGAAACAGTTCCTTTCAGAGAGCGATTCTGCAGGCAGTCTGCATTAGTGCTCTTTGCTGCTCTGACTAACTGTTCAAAATGCCCGCTTTTATACTACAAAACATCAAATTGTCTCATTGGTTTTATATCATTAAAATTAAATTCAATAATACTCAGCTCACTTATTTGTTTCAGCCAAATGTTACTTTTAAAAACTTTGCTGCAAACTCTGTGCTTGTTAAGTCCTTGCCAACTTTCACTCTCTTTAAAAGGTACAGTACCCCCCTATGCATTCATAACAATCAATACATTTTATTCTTAAAATGTATTCCGTCGTTTTAAACACTCTAACAAGAGAAAATATGTATCCAGCTGATTTTTCTCAAAATCGTGTATGGTTCAAAAAAGACTTCGCATCCAATACATAAACTGATAATTCTTCATATCCCAGGAACGTGTGTACAGGGAGGAGGAGAGGCATGTTTCGGGCACGTTTCTGATGAAGGGCTTTTGCCCGAAACATTGGATTTCCTGCTCGTCTGATGCTGCCTGACCTGCTGTGCGTTTCCAGTGCAACACGTTTCGACTCTGACCTCCAGCATCTGCAGTCTTGCTTTCCAGATGCAGTAAAACAATTCTGCGACTAAACCAGATACCCTTTCCCAGAAACAACCTCATTTCAAACCACTTGCTACATCTGCAGACTAACTTCATGGATAGGAGCAGCAGTTGACCATTCGGCTGCACCATACAGAATGCTCATGTCTGATCCAAGTGTGTCTGACCATCCGACTCCAGTTTGTTCCCCATAAACATTGACTCTGCTGTCCAGCAACGTTCACTCGAGCTCAGCCTTGAATATCGTCAATAATCGCGTCTTTACTGCTCTCTGAGGAAAAGGGCACCACAGATAGCACGGCACTAAAGCGAAAGGAGCGTCCTTATTCATTGCAGGACCCGCTATTTTAAAACTGTGTTAACCTAACATCAAATTGTCACTTTTTTTGAAACTTTAGACAGAATAATTAGGAATAGACATAGACTATACAGTCCTCTAAACGTGTCCAACATTACCACTGACTTATTCTCTACTCCTGTCCCAGGAAGAGAATAGCAGATAGCATAACACCACACGAGCATTAAAAAAGGAGCAGAATTAGGCCATTCGGCCCATCGAGTCAAAATGTCATTTAATAATAGCTGAGAGGTTTCTCAACATCATTCTCCTGACTTCTCTCTCTAACACTTGGTACACTTATTCATCAAAAACCTATCTATGTCTGGCTTATAGACTCAAGTGTATGTGTGTCTTTGCGTCTGTCTGCGTGCGCGTCTGTTTGTTCATGTGTTTGTGTGTCTGTGTATTTGTGTGTATACATTTGTTCTTCCGTGTATTAGCCTCTGCGTGTTATCTGTTTAAGTCTGTTTGTGTGTGACTGTGTATGTCTCTGTATGCCTCTACATGTGTGTGCGGGTCCGTCTCAGTGCATGTGCTGTGACTGTTAGTATATTGGCGTGTTTACATATGTCTCTCAGTAATTCTGTGTCTGCATCTTTCTGCAATGGGATATTTGTTGTTTTGGGAGAGAAAGAAGTAGCAGAACAGACAGAGCCGTTAAAGTGAGTTTGCCCTCCACAGAACATTGTTTCTTATTCAGTTGGTTGGATGTGTATATCACAGAATTTCCATACGATTCACTCAGTCCCCTCCGGCTCATGCTAGAGTCCTGCCAGCATGGCAGGTAGAGGGGGAAAAGGGAACGGATATTGGACACGCCACCACCCGGCTTGGCCCTTCTTGTCTTGTTCCAGGCTTTTTATCCTGGAATGGGAGAAAGGGAAGCGGGGAACGAGCTGTTTGTACTGTTGTAGGTGGTGGTGGGAGAGAGGGTTGCTGAATGATGAGGTGTCTGAAGGGAGTCACTCCACAGTGCAAAATCCATAAGGTGTGGAGGTATTGCATAGGCGACAGACAAAATGATGGAAGGAGGGTGCTGAATTCAAGTTAGAGTGGTTGTACGTGAACTTTATTTGGAGATAGAGTGTGAGCCTTGTTCAGCAGTAGGTGCTATAACAGATATACTGTGAGTGTGAGGGAGCAGAGAGAATATAGTGACGCTTATCTGGCAGAACGAGGATAGAGAATGAGCTGTATTGCTGGACATTTCTTCAGATCATCTCAGCGTCGAGGTGAGCCTCAATGAACGTCTTCTCTAAGTCTGTCACTAATAATGCCACCGACCCTGTCCCACATAATCGGTTTGGGAGGATCTTAGCAATGAGAAACAAGCATTGGTGTGTTCTGCCGTGCAAAATTGTCGTGCAAATTTTGTATATCTTATGCTGTGGAGAATTAGTACTGTTGGTGCTGCAGTAATTCTGAATTATCTCACGTTACATCTAAACTGCGTAAAGTAAGTGACTGCTAATGCTGTGGAAAATAAATTCCAGAAGTGTGTATCAGGTAGCTTGAAGAGTATGTTGTGATCAAAACTAGAGACAAGGTTAGTTTGGATTTGGTGATGCGTGCTCAGAAGGATTAATTAATAACCTTGTTCTGAGGGAAAGTGACATTAATATGTTGCATTTTACACGGCATCTGCATATAATATCGAATGTTGAACATGATGGTCAAACATTATGGAAGCCTGGAGGCTGGAGGGTCAAGTTCGCTCCATTGAATTGGGAAAGTACAATATGGCATTCAGTGGGAGACAAGCAATGTTTGTCAGAGTCATAGAGTCCTAAAGCATTGAGGCAAACCCTTTGTTCCAAACCGATCCATTCCGTCCAAAATGTGCATTCACACTAACCCCATCTCCCTGCCATTGCACCGTTTCCATCTAATCCTTTCCTATCCGTGTATTTGTCCAAATTCCTTTTAAATGTTGTCCATGTAAACCCCTCAACCACAGGCTGTCATTCCATATGTGTACCAGCCTCTGTGTAAAAAAAAAAGTTGCCCCTCAGGTTCCCTTTAATTCTTTCGTCTCTGACCTTAAACTGATGCTCTTTAGTGTATGATTCTCAACACTGGGAAAAAGATTGAGTGCATTCGCCCTATCTATTTCTCTCATGATCTTATATACTTCTGTAATATATCATCTCAGTCTTGTACACTCTAAAGAAAAATACCCAGCCTGTCCAATCTCTCCCTATAACTCAACTATTGAGTACTGGTGATATCCTTGTGAGTTTTTTCTGCACTCTTTCCAATTTCATCACATCCTTCATGGAGCAAATTGAACAAAACCGAACACAGTACTCCAAGCGCAGCCTCACCACCATCCTGTATAACTGCAACGTAACTCCCCAACTTCGATGTTCAATTCCCTGACTCATGAAGGCCAGTGTGCCAAAAGCATTCTTCACTGTCGTCTACCTGTGACTCTACTTTGAGAGAACCGTGCACCTGAATTCCAAAGACCCTCTGTTCCACTGCACGCCTTCAGGCCCAACCATTCACCATGAAACTCCTACATTGATTGGATTTTCCAAAATGCAAGACCTCACATTAATCTATATTAAACTCCATGGAAAGGTGGTCTAACACACTCACTAGCACAGTCTAAGTTAATCTTTAAAACATGTATTACAATTAAATAGTACTTTATATGTAACACTTCAACACTACAGCCACTGACGACAGCGCTGTACCTTTCACGATGCTCTTCACCAGATGTTTTCGAGGCTGACTGACCACGTGATGCTGCCGTGGAATTCCAGTTCTCCCTGAAATTCTCCCCCAGTTTGAAATGGTGTTTCTTCGAAACGTAGACTGCAATCTCAGTGTGAGGCTCAGTTTCAAGGCTTGCAGAAAGGATTGCATCTCTGTTTTAACTGAACCCACTGAGAGTGCATTTTGCAGATAGAGGATCACGAACTTGGGTTTTGCTGTTCACCCAATATTGGGATGGAATCGCGTAACAGTGAACACGAGCTTGCTTTATTTTAAAAGAAAAACACCCAATTCATGAACGGCATTGCAGCCAAATCATGATTAATAGGCATGTGTCACCACAGAACGGCCTGTATATTCATTGGAGGAGCAAAATTGATGGACAACAGTGACGACAGCAGTTCTTATTACATATTTCACGACGTTTAAGCATATTAAGAGATACGAACACTGTGTGAGGAAAACTGCACTAACGGCATTTTCTCCATTAGCTAGATTGGGGAAGCCTCAATGTGTTGAATGCCCTACTCCTTTCCTGAAGTTTCTGTGCAGTCTGTGGGAAAGCTTTGTAAATGTTGACAATAGCTCTTACATGTTCAGAAGGAAATCTTTTCAGGGTCGACAGGACTGTGTCTCCCGTTCCCTTTTCCGATACCGAGTCTAGTGCTGGGCATTGGGTATGGTTTTACCCTTGAAGTACTCGAACCAGTTGATACAATTGAGTGTCTTGCTTGGCCGTTTCAGAGACCATTGAAGAGCTTATCACATGTCTGTGTGTCTGGAGTCACTTTTCGGTCAGACAAAGAAAGCACGGGAGATTCACTTCCTGAAAATACATTGTGGAAAGAAATAGATGCTTACAATCGACAATGGCTTTAGGGACACCAGATTTTAGATATTTAAATGTTATTAATTGTTTTTAACTTCCACCCGCTACCAGAGCATTAGCCTGGTCTGGATTAGTAATCCAGTGACATTTCCACAACTGCACCATCTCCACATTGGGACCTATCAGAAACCGCACTGAGCTGGTTATTTCTGTGCTGCTTGACAACTCTGTCAGAAAGAACTCCCACCAATTTGAGTATGAAAATGGGACTGATGGGTGGTAATTTGTCAGATTGTAATTATTCGCCTCTTTGCGGACTGGACATAATTAAGTAATTTTCCGCATTTCCAGGGAGATGTCAGAGTTGGAGCTGGAATGGAGCAGTTTCCCCAGGGACACGGCTTGTTGTGCAGCACGAGTCTTCAGTCCTATTGCAGGAATGGGGTCAGGGTTCATTGCCCTTGTTGTATCTACTGTGTTCAGCAGTTTCTTCATCTCACGTGCAGTGAATCGAATTGATTGAAGACTGGCATCTGTGATTCTATGTGCATCATGGCGAGGGTGATCTGCATCATCCAAGCAACACCTCTGGCTGAAGATGGTGCATACACTGTATTGTTGTCTTTTACACTGATGTGCAGTTTTGTTCCATTATTTAGGATGGTGGTATATCTGGAGTCCACTCCTCCAGTAAGTTTTTGAATGGTCCGTTGATGTTTATGACCGGATGTGGCAGGACTGCAAATCTTAGATCTGATCTGTTAGTCTGGGAATATTATCTCCCTATCTCCCAGATGTTAGCCCTGATGTTTGGAATTCTAACAGTAAAGTGTGGTAGCTTTAACAGGTTATCATTCGTTTAGATACACATGATTCTGACTCTGGTGCGTTCACCCCACATTCGTCACTGAACCATAGATCAGCTTGATGCTCATGGTAGCCTGGTGGATTATCCTGGGTAAACAGTTACAGACTGTGATTGATTACAACGCTGTTCTGCTGCTACTGTTGTCCACAGCATCACATGATAGAACCAGTTCGAACTGCAATATCTGCGATTGCATTCTCCTGACCGTCCCGCAGTTCACATCGAGACCCATTCAACCATCAGCCCTGTACTCAGTGACCTAAACTGGTTTCTGATGTGGTAAAACTTCCATTTTCATATCCTTATTCTGCTGAGGGTTTCTCCCGAGTGTCACGCCTCCAATTTGTTACATCACTCAAACATTTTAACGTATTCATTTAAATCTTTTCTTTTCCCGCACTGCCATCATCTCTGTTTGAAGTGTTTCCCTCGGTTTCTCTCCCTGACCATGTTTAAGAGCTCTGTCGTATCAGTGATGCCAAACTTATGGAACCAAGGAATTTGTGCACCTTGTGTTATCGTTAACTTAATGGTGTATGGAAGTCCATGCTGAACAGGGCATATGAGCAGCTTTGACACACAATTTTGGAACTTGTTCAAAAACAGAAATTGCTGAGCAAACTATGCATGTCTTTCAGCATATTTTAGAGTGAATTCAGAGTTAATCTTTTGGCTAAATGTCCGTTCTACAAAGTTCCCAGATCCTCCAGCAATTTTCATATTTTTATTTCCAGTATCCATAGTTGTTTATTTAATTGAATATGTGTGCTGTGCCTATCCTGGAGAAACTCTGGCAGCATTTGGAGAGACATAAGGACAGAGTTAGCGTTTCAAGTCCAGTGTGACACTTGTTTGGAACTTAAATGATTGGAAAGTGGGCTTTTTATTCCCTTGTCAGAGGTGGGGGATGAATAACAGTGTTAAGAGGGTGTGGCAAAAGATAAATCGGGCTTTTATCAGTGGTGAACGAGAAGATGATGTAAAATGGGTTTAAATTAAGACGCGAGTTGGGGAAAAGTGTTTTCCATACTGAATGCAAGCTAATGAAGGCACAACCACACAGGGAGACCAGGAGGAAGAATGTTGACTATGTGGCATTACATAGATTTGGGCAGAGATACGTTTTCACTGCAGAGATCTTCGCCCCCTTCAGACAAAGAAATTCAGGTGTTTGACTTCTTATTGGCACTAGTAAGAGTTTCATGCTGCCTTAGTAATGTAATATGGAGAAACGCAAATCACAGTATGAAGTTTGGGGTTGTGTGTTGTTTACCATTCACTTTTAATATTGTTTCAAATTTGCAGTAATTGTTTTTAAATGCTTGGTCTTGAAGTTAATATCAGATGGAGTGTAGGAGGTTGAGGGGTGAATTTATAGAAGTGTATAAAATCATGAGAGACATGGATAGGTTGCATAGCCAACGTCTTTTCGACGGGTTAGTGCATTTCAAACATGGAGTACACAGCTTTAAGGTGAAAGGGGAAGATATAAAAGGGACGAAAAAGCAACTTTTTTATGCAGAGGGCAACGTGTGTATGGAATGAGCTACCAGAGGAAAAATGGTAGATACAGCTACAATATTGAAAAGACAGTTGGACAAACATATTAATGGGAAACGTACAGAGACATTTGGGCCAACTGCATGCAGGTAGAACTAATTTAGTTTGGAAAACCTGGTCAGAATGGACAAGTTGGACCAAAGGGTCTGTTTGTGGGTGATATGGCTGCATGAGCTCTTCTATGTTTATAACAAAACAATTCAGGATGAGTGCGTGACGTTTTGTGGAAATGAAGTCAGGAAAGTATATTGAGGATTTTTGGAGGGTGTGACGGGGGAATTGCGCAGAGGGAATTTGCAGGTAATTTACACCAATATTTTACATTGGTCCTCACAAGGTGAGGCACTGTAAATATTTCAATGTTATAAATAAAATGGTATTAGTAGGGATGTTCTAACAAAAGGAACAAGTTTTTTGAAAATAAATAGAGAAGTGTAAGAGGGGGAACAGATCAGCAGAAATTCATACCTGGTTTTAAAGGAAGTAGTTACAGGACTGGTGGCACCGTGTAAAATATTCCATAACTCTGTGGATTACAGGAGTATTCCAGCGAAACTGGAGTACCTCCAATGTGGCGCCTGTCTTCAAGAAATGAACGAGACTGAAAGCAGGAACCATTTAGCTTCTCCATTATTGCTGGGAATCTGCGTGAGTTTGTTATTAAGGAGGGAATTGCAGGACATTTAGCAAAGCTTCACGCAGAATCACTATGGTTTTATGCAAGGGGATCTATAAAAAATCATGCAAGGTTTATCTGGATACCACTGAGAATGTAACAAGCGGATTTGATGAAAGCTAACTGGTAGACATGAGGCTTTCCAGAGATTTTCCATAAGGTATCACAAAATAAAGGTTCTTACACAATACAGAAGCTCATAATATGACGGATAATATATTTGCATGGAATGACGATTGGTTAACACATAGAAATTGGAGAGGAAGGATTAATAGAGCTTTATGATAAAATGTATCAACTGGAGTACCACAAATATCAGTCCGACAGCATCAGTTATTGACCAATTATGCTGATAGCCTGACGGTGGAAGCTGAGTGCAATATACATCCGAGTTTGTGGATGACACTGAGAACCAAAAGGCAGGCTGTTATTTAATGAAAATGACTCCCAAAAAAGGAGCAGTTCAAAGAGATTGGAGTGTTCCCGTGTATGAAACATAAAGTCAGCATGCTGATAAATCAAATAACCAGGTTGGTTCATTAGGCGGGTTTCTGGGATGAAAATGTTGAATTATTGAGTACATCTAAATTGGTGAGGCGATTATTCATTGTGGCTGAAATGAATGCAGGTGATATTAATGAAACTTACAAGATACAGAGAGGGCTGAAAGGTAAATGTAGAGAATATGGGTCCATTCTTGGCCAGAGTCTTGAATTCAGGGATATCGGTACAGAATAAGGGATACCAAATTCAAACTGAGATGCAAAAAATGTCTTCTTTCTGACGTTAGTGAATGTATGGAATACCCTAACGCAGAGAGTTGTGGGGGCTGGGACACAGAGTGTATTTACAGACGGAGTGGAGTTGTTTTTGACATATCAGCGAGTTGAAGGATACAATGGGTTAGCAGGAAAGTGGAGTTGAGCCTTGGAGTAGATCAGCCATGTTCTTATTGAATGACAGTGTAGACTTGCGGGGCCGAATAGCCCGCTCCTGTTCCTATATCTTTCATTCTTATGTTATGCTTTTGGAAGGTAACTGGTTATTTTCCTGGAGGTCGTGTTGTATAATGTTGCATCCAGGGAGAGTACAGGATTTGTACCCTGGGTGGGGGATGGGAGCTGTATCCACAACGAATCTGGGTCTGTAACATAACCCAAGTGGGGAGCAGAAGTTACAAAGAAGGGAGGCCTGGAAAGAGGGATTGGGGTGTAGGGATCACTTCCTGACTCAGCCTGGATTTTCCAAGTACATTTCTGAAACTGCACATAACCATCGGAGTGGCTTCGATCTGCCCAGGTATAGCAGGTCCGAATGGCTGAATGGAACATCAGAACATAGGGCTGACAGACACATTTGGGCCTTTTGACCCTTTGACACTACTCCACCAGTAAATAAGGACATGGCTTATCTCATTGTGTTCCAAGCTGCACTTTTCTCTCCATGCTCCATTATCCCTGAATCACTTGTCTATGGAAAAGCAGACGAATCCAGCATCGATATAATATAAAGATTGAGCCATCAAATTTCTGGGAAAGAGAATTCCCACTTGAATGAAATCCCACTTTGTGAATTTCTCCTCACTCTGGCGCTGACTGAGGTTGGACGGGGTGTCAACACTTTCTCTTTCTAGTTCCACTTCTCCATTACTTACAACAAATTTTAAACGTAACCAGCTTGGTGATATGGCCGATGATAAAGGTTTCAGACTGGGTCAGGTTCAGTGACAGAAACCAATCCGACAGTTTTCTTTCTTCAGCCACAGAGGAGCATGGTGGATCTGCGTTCAGCACTGCTGCCTTACATCACCAAGCAGCTGAGCTAATTCCAACTTCGGGTGACCCTCTATGTGGAGTTTGAACATTCACCCAGTGTCTGTGTGGGTTTCCTCCCAGTGCTCCAGTTTCCCCCCACAATCTAAAGATGTGCAACTTAGAGTAGATCGGCCATGCCTGATTGCCCATAGTGCCCAGGGATGTGTAGGTTAGGTGGGTTAGTCATGGGAAAAGTTGGGTTACGTGGAAGGGGAAGGGCTGTCTGGGATGCTTTTCAATGGGTCAGTGTGGACACGATGGCTAGATTGTCGTGCTTCAACATTGTCGAAGTTCTCTGAAAATGACACAAATTTGTACTATGAAACCTCCCAGTGTGTATTTACCTGATCCACTGTCCTCAAGGTTTTTTATGTTTAAATCTCCAAGAGCAACCTGTTAAAGCCTCCATAATATAAGCTCTTCATCGCAGTGAAGGGAAACATCCCTGGACCGCTTCCAGTGTAATTATATCCTTTCTCAGGTAAGGTGACAAAAAAAATCTGACTCATAGATATGAGTTATTTTTTTGTTAATTTGTTAATTCTTTGCAGATCATTGGAGGCAGAGATATTAAATATTTTTTGAGAGACAGAACGCAAGGTTCATAAATAACGATGGAGTCATGGATCTTTGGGTAATGGGCAGGAATGTACAGTGTGGGAGTAATGCTGACATTGGTACAAAATGACACTGCCCCACAACATCCAGGAATATAAGGCAAAACGAAATGATGACATGGATAACATTTTAAAATGTTAACAGTGATAGAATTCAGTTCCAAAGGACCATGGGCTGCTCTGTCAATAGAGAGAGAGACTACTCGTGGTGGTTTACGCTGAGGGTTACCACACCTCGGGTGCTGGGATGAGGATGAGAGAGCGTCCCCTTCATGGTAACCTCTGTCAGGGTGGGGAATTGAACCTGGGCTGTTGGCTTCCATGTGCATCACAAACCAGCCATCCAGCCAACTGCGTGGGAGACTGTGTAACTGCTTTATTCAGAAAAAGTCACAGAAAAGGGCAATAGAAATTTTCATAACCAGGAAAAAGGTACAATTCAGAGAACGGTCAAGATAATGGCTGAGGATAAAAATGTTCTTTGCTATAATTTGTATTTTATAATGAGAAAAGTGTTTAGAAGCTGTCTTTAGTTGAATACAATAAGATGAGACAAGTGAAATAACCAGAATTATCAATTGTAATTTGATATTGATAACCATAAAATAAGCGTATATTTTTGATTGGTCTGTGTAAAATGTGCTTACCAATGCATAGACGTATAAAGCTGGTGGAATATATTGTTAAGAGAGTCCGTCCCACATGGGAAATGACCTCAAACAGGTGCTTGAAGTAAACAGGGGTAAATGTGCTTGAGTGTCGTCTTGTCAGTGACGTAAACCCAGGGAGTTGAATGTTTGAATGTTCCTCTAACATGGAGCTCAGTGCACAATCAGATCACCCCCGATCTTATTAATACTAGAGCACGTTTAAATGATTGAAATGTCTCATGGTGGATTTGAATACTATATGATTTTAAAAACATACATCTCTACTCCTTCCCCTGACTTATTACATACTGGGCACTGTAAATTGGAATTACTTGGAATGTTGTCTGAAACATTCCATAATTGACATTCTCCAGGACATTCCATTGCTGCGTGGGGGTATTGCAAAGGTGAGAGGAGGGGGTTTGGGGAGAGAGAGAGAGAGAGAGAGAGAGAGAGGGGGAAGGTGCTGCATGCAATAGAGGGGGTGGTGGAGCATGAGCCTTGTTCGGGGATAGGTGCTATAACAGATATACCCTAAGTATGAGGGAGCAGAGAGAATACGGTGACCCTTATCCTGACAGAGCAGGGAATGTTATTGATGTTTTTTTCCTGTATTGCTGGACATTTCATCAGATCGCAGATATTGCGCTGAGCTGGGTGGTGAGCTCAGATTATGCTCGGTGGGTCTGATGCTGTGGCCTCCTCTGGGAAGAGAATGGCCCCTCTCTGTACTAGCCTATTCACCAGGACCTCCGTTCCCCTGTCGACAAACCGTGGTATAATTGCCCCTTATCTGCCATGCTCGTGGTAAACTGTGCAGGGCAGCTCCAAACTGAGAAAGCTCAACCGTGTGCCCATTGGCCTTTTAAAGATGGCACAGATGCCAGTGATCTCGGAATATCGAGGGACATCCGGGCAATGGTGAGTACTTCCAGCCATGATGGCTGGGAGAATCGGGCTGACATTGAATAAGAGGGACACCATAGGGTGGGGTGGGTGGGTAGTTAATGAGGTGAGCTCGAAAAGATAGCACCAGCAAACTAGCTCAGCCTCGTACAGACAATCTTTTTGTCGCACTCAATGAAAATGGCACAGAGACAAACTATTGTTAGATTCAGCCCAATGAGTCATACACTCTACTGACCTCACTCCCAGTTATAAAGCTGCAGAACAAACGCTTACCCAGAATTCTCCATAATCTGAACTGACACCAATAGCACATTCATCCATCATTCCTGATAATGATGGCTCATCTTGTAGGATGCTCTCGAAATATCATTTAAGCATTCTGAAACCTGTGATCTTCCATGAAGTTGTCTCTCAATCTCCCTTTCCCTTTTTTCACAAAATGCTTTTGTTTGTAGGTATTTTAACTGATTCCCCTGTCATCACTCTCTGGCAGTGATTTACACACCGACAGCACCCCTTGTCATTGCACAACGGAGATATGGAGCTGGAAATGAATGGGAGCTGCATATCCAGTCACTTCCAGCATAGGCTGCTAGTTTCTCCACGCTGGGCAATGATCTGACTCTGTGTTACTGAACAATGCACTGGGGTGGTATACACAGCTCTGCATGGTGGGAGAGTAAGAGGTTAATTCACTGTTATTCACAACATAGCTCCCACACTGAACATGATACCTTGTCTACATTTATAGAGCAAGACTCTACATATCACCCATGCTGGACAGACCGTTTCGTCCAGGCTTCTTAATCAATGCACTGGTATGGTCTGTACTGATCCCCATGTTGGACAGATAGCTAGTGGATTACAGAGAGCTGCACAGTATTCCCTCCTGGACAGATTGCTGAATTGTACTGAGCCTGGTCTGCACAGAGCTCCGCGCTGAGCATCTGGTCTTACACGTATCTGGGTTGGAACTGTGAGGTGGATTGTGTATCTGATATAATTCCTGATAGAGTTATCACTCATCCAGCTCGGCGCATTCAGCTGTCAAACCCCGTGTTCCTGAAACTTATTGTCCACTAAATAATTATCCAGTTAAAACATGAATATCTGTCCTTCTGGTTATAGATTCGAACATACGCCTCTCATAATATATGAAGAAGGTCATCTCGACCCGAACGTTTCCTTATTTTAATGTAATTGTGAAGTGCTGTGTTTCAGATGCAATTCGTTTGGTCGAAATATTTGACATTAAGCAAAACGCAATTTATTCCAATACTGTAGACAAAATGTAACAAAAATAAAGAGGAACTTGGAATAATTTAATTTGTTGGAAAACCTAATAGATTAATAGGTTATTTAATTACTAAACAGTAACTGCTTCAATATGGTAACATCCTAGAAACACACACTTATCCAAAAACCAATTCAGAAAACATATTGTCTGACATGCAGTTCTCCAATCCAGGTGGAACGAACATCAAAAGCCAATTCTGAGAGAAATCTCAGAGTGTGTAGCAGCCAGGAGAGATTTTCTGCCTTCTACCCCTGCTGAGACCCCAGCAATAACTGGTGAAAGGTAAAACTAAGAATCCTGGTTCAGTGAGAGTTTGACCATCACTCTACAGGACCAGGCCGCGGCTGCAAGGACAACAAGGAATGGACTGCATCTAACCGGCTATACAACTGAAGTAGGTCTCTCAAAAATGCCTCACCCCACCTAAGCCATGCAATGTTGGTAAGATAAATGTCAAAGTTAAATAGAAATAAATAAAGCCAAAGAATGCAGTAGGCCTGGTAATCAGACACAGCCTTAGGAGCCCAGCAATTCCTGCCCTGCCAAAACAGAGGCGAATAACTGAGCTAGTAAAGAGAAAGCATCATATCTCTGCCTCACCTCTAACTTTACAATTCGTGACGTGCCATGAGGCCGATAGTCAGCGATATCAACATCTCAGAAAGACCACGTATTATTGTCATTTGTCATGGTTGTTGTGAAAGGGGTTAATTTCAGCTGTTTCTTCGGTAACTGTGATTGATGTCAGTCTCCATCGATCCTGAGTGTGTCCCTGGAGGCTTTCCTTTTCTATTAATAACGGACTTTCTTCAACGTGTTATCTCATAGCATCAGGGGCAGTGTCATCCTCAAGATGATTGGGATCAGCAGCTACAGAGAAAGGGAGAGGAAGACAATCTTGCAACAGCAGACTGGAATGTTTCAGCAATGGATCAAAATCTGAGAACATCACATTGGAATGCTCCAACAATGGATCAGAATCTGAATGTTTTAGACTGGAATGTTCCAACAATGGACAGGAGTTTATCTTTGGGTCTGTACTTGCTTTCTCAGGATTGGCCAATGGTTAGACTTGCGGATACGAGCCGTACTGATGATTATTCAAGCGGGTTATTATCCCAACCTCGCTATTATTGGTGTTCCTGGTAAGCCAATCTCTGCCCATTCTATAAACGATGGTGAAGGTTATTGTTTTTTTTATTTATTTATATTTTTAAAATGCATAAACTGGTATCTTCAGTTTCAGTCACAAACTCCACTTCATTTACATCAATATCAGCCTCCTCCTTCATAAACATCCAAGAAGGAACAAGACTGTTCAGACCCTTGAGTTTCCCTTTTGCCCTGAACTGTTTTATGTCTTTGTATTCTCTCTGTCATCAAACCTGCCTACACCCACCTTTATAATATTCCCAGTCTCCAACTCTGCCTCAGTGCTGTTGCTGAATTAGCCATCATCTGCCTCCTTCATAACTTCATATTTTCCGGCTCCAGTTCTTTTCTGACAACTCTTCCAGTTACAAATATTTTGACAACAAACTTTATTCTTGTCTCTCCAGTTATTTCATAATAGGGATCTCATATCAGAGTAATAATGTAACTGGCAGTGTAATTCAGATGCAATTTACAGGCACAAGTTATGACTTTAAAAGCATTGTTTCAAATCCTACCACAGCCGACGTTAGAACTTAAATTTGAATGGGAACAATTGGAATGAAACCTCATTTTACACCGGCAACCATAAACAATCAGGGTTTCTTTTATTAACTCACTGATAGCATTTGATAAAGAAACCAAGTGTGATAAAAAAATCAGCTCCATATTGTCTGCACAAATGGCCTCGCAGTCAATGGCAATTAGTGCCGGTTAACAAATGCTGCCCTTACCAGTGATGCTGACGTCCTGTAAAACAACACCATTAAAGGTGAAATAAACCAAAGAACCGTGGATGATGGAGATCTGAAATAAAATTCTCCAGTGTCTGAAAATTTTGGAGAATCTCAGCAAGTATGGCAGTGTCTGTCAGGAGAAAAACAGATAAAGTGTCGAATCTCGTGATCCTACATCACAATTGAAAGCAACTGTGAAATAATATTATTTCTATCAGGGATGGCCGGATGAGTGATCGGGTGGTTGGTTGAATGGATGGAGAAATGTCCAGACAGAGAGCGAGAGAGAGCGAGATAGCGCGCGAGAGAGAGAGATCAAGAGAGACAGAGAGTGCACGAGAAATGAAAAGCCAACAAAGGGACAGCTGATGATGAACCAGAAGGAAAACAAAGTGGGAGCTAATTCTAAAATTTCCCGTTTTCCCATATTCCTGAATATCATGTTAACTTTAATATGTCCCTGTTTAAATTGAGTTATATTCCCTTGGTCCTTCTTCTCGAAATGTGGTGATCTACTCCATCTGCAATACAACTGCTGCCATTATAGTTGCTGAGATACAGAGAAAGGTAAAGTTACATTGTCAACTGCTTCTTTGGAAAGAGGAACTGTGAGTGTGGGAATGTGGAGAGATGTAATGACTTTTTTCCGCTAAGAAGAAAAACGTTTTCCACACTAAACGCGTGCACCATGTGTGGGGGGATATGACTTGCTCGTGTCATTACAGAGTAAAGAGACGTGCTATTGCTGCTTTTTTCGGGTTTGTGTTGTCAGATGCTGCGTCCGTTCAGGGAGACCCAAACATATGTTGACCCCCGAAATATCATGGCATAGACAGAGAACACAGGGGGCCAACACCTTCACCATATTATCTAGTTATCACCGTTGTTAACAGCTAACCCGAGAATGCAACTTTTTTAAAAACGGTTTTGTGATTTACACATGCAAGAAGTGAAGCTATCACGGTATTCTAACAGATGAAAGGCATAACAGACAGTCAATTTTTCAATGTATCATTTCAATTACATCACACTGCAAATGTCTGCTATAAATTCTGTATGTTCGGACCGAGCCCTCCACGACCACCTGAGCGACGCTAGTATGCTTAACACTTTAATTATCCCTGATATTTTAATGCACAGTTACTGTGTGATACTAAATTGAATGTCACTTTGGACACAAACTTGTCAGCAGTCACAATACCATCATTCTGAAAGTGTTAACAATTCCGCACCACATTCTGACCTATATGGAGTCCATGAATCTACTAGTATGGAGATGCAAGACACCTTGGTGAATGGTTCAAAACGTTGGTTTCATTCCTACTGCCAGAAAACCATGTTAAAGTTACACATAGGTACTATGAGCAATTAAGCCACGAGGAACAAGATGGTGCAGTCTATCTGTTCAGTCCCTGTTCCATTTGTTTGTGAAGTTGGAGCATCTCTGATACCTTCCTGTGCCTGGGTTAGTGATTGAGAAGATGAATGACCGCTTTCTGTCCCTCAGTAAGTACTCCAGGTGCAAAACACTCTCTTTCTGATCCCTTGTAAGTGAGGGAGTGAGCAGATTCCTTCTCCTACTGTGTATTTGGCAGGACAGACTGAATGAGCTATCACACATCTTGTCCAATAGTTTGATGTGTTGAATGACTTCCATATATTCTTGTGAACACAGATTGAGGTGCCGAATGAGCTGCACCTTTTACTGTGGAAATGTACAATGTCTAGCAGTGCTGTTGCATGAATGTTACCCAGACGTTAACAGCACGATCTTGAATGGTGTCCAGTTCTTGTTACAAATGGACACAGACTGCTTCAAGAGCTGAGGAGGGTCACCTTGTTCTGAAAACTATGTAAACGTCAGTGAATATCCCCAATCTTGCTCACTTTGGACTCAATGGGATGACTGGCCAAATTCCACACTGTAAGGATTCTATGATGACAAACTGGGGATGCCTGGGCCGAGGGAGCTACTCTGAGGAACTCCTGCAGTGATGCCCTACTATTGAGGTGACTGATGTCCACTGATGATAAACATCTTCTCTTGTGCTGTGAATGATTTCAAACAGTAGATGAGGTCGTAATCAATTCTCAATAAGTGCGATTTTCCTCAGACCCCTTGATGTCAACCTCAGTCTAATACTGCCTTGAGTTCAGGGCCAGTCTCTCTGTCTAATCCCTCGTGTACCGTCTTTTGTTCATATCAATACGTCATGGCGTAGAAGCAGAGAATGTTTTCTTCAAACAGAGGGTAGTAAATGTCAAGAATTCTCTTACACAGAGAGGTAGGGGAGCTAGATCATTGAAAGCGACCAGTGGTGTCCCACAGAGATCAGTTCCGGGAACACTTCTCTTTATGACTTTTTATAACTGACTTGGATGAGGAAGTAGAAGGGTGGGTTAGCAAGTTTGCCGATGACACGTAGGTTTGTGAAGTGGTACATGGGTGTTTGCAGGACTTTTGTAGATTTCAACAGGACATTGACATAATGCAGAGCTGGGCTAAGATGTGGCAAATGGAATTCCAGTTGGAAAAGCGTGAAGTAATTCCCTTTGAAAGCTCATTTTTGCAGAATATAGGGTTGTTGGCAGTGTGGAAGAACAGAGGAATTTTGGCGTCCATGTACATAGATACCTCAAAGTTGCTACCTAAATTGATAGGGTTGTTAAGGAGGCGAATGGTGTGTTAGCCTTCATTACAAGGGAGATTTACGTTTAGAGCCGCGTGGTTATGCTGCAACTCTGTCGAGCCCTGGTTAGACCGCACCTGGAGTATTTTGTTCACTTCTGGTGACCCCATTATAAGAAGGATGAGGAAGATTTAGAAATCCTGCCTGGACTGGAGGGCAGGTCTTATGAAGAAAAGTTGAGGGAGCTAGGGCTTTTCTAATTTGCGTTAAGAAGAATGAGAGGTGATTTGATCGAGGATAAAGGTGATGAGAGGCAAAGAGAGAGTGAATAGACAGAGACATTTCAACAGGGCAGAAATGTATATAACCAGGGGTCATAATTTTAACGTAATTAAAGGAAGGTTTAGACGAGATGTCGGCAGTTGTGGTGGCTGTGTGGAATGCATTGCCAGCGGTGGGAGTAGAGTCAAATACGTGAGGGAAACTTGGGAGACTCTTGGATAGGCATATGGAAGAATGTAGGTGAGTCTGATCTTAGTGTAGGACAAACGGGTGGTACAACATCAAGGGTCGAGACCCTCTACTGTGCTGGAGTATTCAATGTTCTGCGTTCGATGGAAGTGTTTGTAGAGGCTGGAGTTGGATTTTGACGTGTCAGAGAGTTGAGAGTTATGAAGATTTGAACTTCAAAGAAGATTTGAACTTCAAAGAGGATTTGAGACTAAGAGCAGATCGTCCACGATCTTAGTGAAGGGCAAAACAGACTTGGGGGCGGGGAGGGGGGCGGGGGGAGTGCAGTGGCGAACAACATGCTCTTGTTTCTGATGTTCTCACATTCTTTTATTGGAAAGTTAGTGGGAGTTATTTTCCTGGAAGGTCTATTTGAATGTTATAGCCTGGGAGACCAGTGAGTTTTGTGACCCATCTCTGGATGAGGTATGGGGGCTGTATTCGCAATGAATCTGGGTCTTTACCATGACCAATAAATGGCACACAAGTTACAGAGAGGGGAAGCTCTGTAAGGAGAGATAAGGGTTCTCTTCCATAATCATCCTGGGATTTCCAATTACATTTTCCAAATCACCCCAAACCGTATGTGACAGTATTAAGGGACTGAATGGTAGCCTCTGTTCCTGGCACCAGTTTATAGCAGCAAGTGGTCTCCAACTGCTCCTGTCTAGCAGGTGTTCGGGGCTGAATGGAGCACAGAAACATGGGACTGAGGAGCAGGAGTGGGTCATGAGATACTTCGAGCTTTTTCCACTAGGCACTAAGATGGTGGCTAATCAGGTTATGTTGTCAGCCCCACTTTAATATCTGTATTCCATTATCCGTGACTCACTTCTCTGTCAAATATTTAACTAACTCAGACTTGAATTCTTGTGATCAGAGAGGCACCTCAAACTCCTGGGGAAGAGAATTTTCACTTGAAAGGCCCTTTGTAGAATTTTTCCTCATCCCTCTTATTCAATCAGAGAGTCATACAGCATGGAAACAAATCCTTTATTCCAGCTAGTCCGTGCTGACCAGATATCACAATCTGATCTCGTCTCACTTGTCAGCATTTAGCTCCTCTCGCTCTGAACCATTTCTATTGACGTACCTGTCCAGATACATTTAAACATGTAACTGCACCCGCTTCTATCACTTTCTCTGACAGCACTTTCCGTACATGCACCACCCTTTGCATGAAACAAGTTACCCCTAAGGTTCCTTCTAAATCTTCCCCCCGTCACCTTTAACCTATGACTCTACTTGTGGACTCCCCGGCCCTGGGGAAAATACCTTGGCCATTCAGACTATTCATACCCCTTATGATTTTATAAACTACTGTCATGTCACTCCACAGCATCCGACAGTCCAGGGGAAAAAGCCTCAACCTGTTCATCCTCTCCCTGTCGATGAAACCGTCAGGTTGCAGAAAACCATTATAAATCTTTTCTGCACCCTTTCAAGTTTAACAACATCAATCCTTTAGCAGAGCCAGCCAAATTGTACGCAGTATTCTTAATGTGGCCTCACAAACATCCCTGTTCAAGCGCAACATGCCACCCCAACTTCTATATACAATGTTCTGACCGAATCAGGCAAGCATGCCAACTGCATTGTTCACCACCCTGGATACCTACAACTAAACTTGCAAAGAACGATGAACCTTCCCCCGTAGGTCACTTTGTTCAGCAACATTCCCCAGGGCAAGATCCTGCTTTAACTTACCAAAATGCAAAACCTCACAAATATCTAAATTAAACTTTATCTGCCAGTGTTTGGTCATTTGATGGCTAATATGGAGAGTTGTGCAGGTCGTGCTAGTGGATTACTCCAAATACTGGACTGTCTGCACAGCAGGGGGAGCATTGCAACCTTTGCCAGTATATTGCAACCCTCTACCACCACCCTCTGTCTCTGACCTTTGAGCTAATTTTGTATCCAAATGACTTTCATATGAACCAACCTTGTTAAACAGATGACCATGTACAATGTTATTCAACGCCTTACTGAAGTCCTATCGACAATGTACACCACTCTATCTCAATTAATCTTCTTAGTAGCTTCTTCAAAGAAATCTCAGTCAAGTCAGTGAGACACAATATTGCTTGCACAAAGTCATGTTGACTATCCCTAATCAGTCGTTACATTTCAAAATGCTTGAAAATCATATGCCTCATAATCCCTTCCAACAACTTACCTACCACTAACGTCAGGCTCACTGGCTTTTTCTTATTACCCTTAATAAATCTTTTAAGTAGTGGCACCACGTTAGCCAACCTCCAGTCTTCCGGCACTTTACCTGTGGCTATTGATGATAGCAAGAGGCCCAGCAATCACTTCCCTAGCTTCCCAACAGAGTTCAAGCATGCATCCAATAAAATCCAGGATATTTTCCTTCCTTTGCATATTTTGCAGCTCCTCTGTAATACAGACACTTTCCAAAATGTCACTACTTATTTCCCAAGTTCTCTAGCTTTCATATCCTCCTGCACAGTAAATACCGATACAAAATCTTTTTTCCTCGGGTACAACAGAGTGTTACAAGGGGACATAAATTTAAGGTGAAGAGTGGAAGGTATAGGGGAGATGTCAAGGGTGGGTTCTTTACCCAGAGAGTGGTGGGAGCATGGAATGCGCTGCCTGTGGGAGTGGTAGAGCCAGAATCTTTGGTGACCTTTAAGCGGCAATTGGATAGTTACATGGATGGGTGCTTAAGCTAGGACAAATGATAGGCACAACATCGTGGGCCAAAGGGCCTGTTCTGTGCTGTATTGTTCTATGTTCTATGTTCTAAAATATTTGTTCAGCACCTCCCCCATTTCCTGTGGTTCTGCACATGGGCAGCCTTGCTGATCTTGAAGGATGTCCTATTCTCTCCACAGTTACTCTTTTGTCTTTGACGTATTTGTACAATTCCTTTAGATTCTCCTTAACTCTATTTGCCAAAGCTATAGTATGTCCCCTTTTTCTGCTCCCAATTTCCCTCTTAACTATACTCTTGTTGCCTTCAGACTCTTCTAGTGATTCACATTAAATCAAGAATTAAGAGGCTAATGATGACCATTCCGATTGTCGGAAAAATCCATCAGGCTCACTGACACCCTTTCAGGAAACAAACTGCCATCCGTTGCTGGTCTGGCCTACAAGTGCCTCCAGACCCAGAACAATGTGGTTGACTGTTGCTGCCTTCTGGGCAATTAGGGATGGGTAATAGATGCTTGCCTAGTCAGGGACGCCTTCATCCCGTGAATGAATTAAGGAAAAAAAACCCTCAATTCCTGCTGTATAAACCTGACACACGCTTTCCTTTTATCCATGACCAGAACCTCAACTTCTCCAATCCCACAGAATTCCTTACACGTACCAGCGTTACCCTTCACACTAGCAGGGACATAATGTCTCTGTCCTCCTGACATCTCATTTTTGAAGGCTTCCCACTTCTCCCCTTCTCTGCGAATATCTGTCCCAATCGATTTTGGAAAATTCTTGATTAATATCATCAAAATTGGCTTTTCAACAATTTAGAACTTTAAGTTTTAGACATGGTTCATGCTTTTCCATCTCTATTTTGAAACTAATGGAATAATAATGACTTGCCATAAAGTGCTCCGCCACTGATACCTCAACCACCCGCTCCCCACTGCCTTATCTCCAAAGGGTAAGATGACGATTAGCTCCTTCCCTGTGATGGAGAGCATTGGTCAAGCAGCTGCAGCGTTGTAACTGGGAATGGGGTTAGCAGAGTCTTCAACTCATTGGGTTGAATCTAACAATAATTTGTTTCAGTGGCATTTTCATTGAGTAAGACAGAGGGATTGTCTGTACGAGGCTGAACTAGTTTCCTGGTGCTATCTTATGGAACTCACCTCATTAACTACCCACACCACCCCATGGCGTCCCTCTCATTCAATATCAGCCCGATTCTCCCACCCATCATGGCTGGAGGTACTCACCAACGCCCAGATGCCCCTGGATATTCCATGATCTCTGACACTGGCACCATCTTTAAAAGGCCAATGGGCACACGGTTGAAATGTCTCTGTTCGGAGATGACCTGTACAGTTTACCCCGAGCATGGCAGCTAAGGGGCAATTAAACCACGGTTTGTCGACAGGAGGTCCTCGTGGATGGGCTAGTACAGAGGGGGACTATTCTCTTCCCAGAGGGGGCCACACCACCAGACCCACCGAACATGGTCTGAGCTCACCACCCAGCTCAGTGCAGTATCTGCGGTCTGAGGAAATGTCCAGCAATACAGGACAAGCATCAATAACCTTCCCCGCTCCATCAGGATAAGCCTCACCTTAATCTCTCTGCTCCCTCACATTCACTGTATATCTGTTCTAGCACCGACACACGAACAAGGCTCATGCTCCACCCCTCTCACTGCTGCAAGCATCACCTTCCTTCTCTCTCTCTTTCCCTTCCACTATATCTCTCTCTTTAATAACACTGTTTATTTACAACACTATGGACTGACTCCCTCTGGACACATCACCATCTCCACCCCCCCACACCCACACCAGCACGAAAAGCAGGTACCCCCACTCCCACCTCCACTCCCTCCCTCCATTTCTCGCATTCCAAGAGAAACAGCCTGGTATAGGACGGAAAGGGACAAGTCGGGTGGTGGAGTGCCCGATATCCATCTCCCCACCACCACCCGTACCTGTGTGTCTGTATTTGACTCTGTGAGTATCTATATATAAGTGCAGGTCTGGCTGTCTCTGTAGTGCTGAAAATGAAACAATCTCTCCCTCAGCTGGCCTCCCCACCTTACTCCAGCGACAGTGGCAGAGAGTGACAACACTTGAGGATTCAGACTAGGAGAGAGAGAGAGTGAGACAGCACGATGAATACACACACACACGCGCAAGCTCACACACACAATGCTGGTAGATGGAAAGTTGAAAATATACTTGGGTCTGTCAGAATGGAAATGTTCACCTCTGAGTGATCCATTTTGTCAGGAGATGACATGAATTGATTTCTCATTCTGTGACTTGCACTGTTTAAAACTTATGAGAGAAAGTATTGAAAAGTCCTGGAAAAGGCCCCAGTAGTGTTGCTAATGACGCAGGAACAACATTGCTCAGTATCGGACAAAACAGATCTATGCTTCCAAAGATATTATTGGAAAAATCAAACTACCGTGCAATTGAGAGATTCACAGTAAAGGATTTGTTATCTTCTGAGAGAGTAAAAACTCTGCCATGATGCAGTGGTATGGGGAGGCCAGCAGAGGATAGTATTCAATGAATCTAATCACAAAACTCAGAGGGAAGTACTGCTACCTCACAGCACCAGGGACCCGGTCTCGATTCCACCCTCGGGCGATTGTCCGTGTGGATTTTCACATTCTCCCCGTGTCTGCGAGGGTTTCCACCGGACTCTCCTGTTTACACCCACTGTCCAAAGGTGCGGATGTTAGGTGAATTGGCCATGCTAAATTGTCCATAGTGCCCAGGGATGTGTAGGTTAGGGGCATCCGTCATGAGTAAACGTAGGACAGTATTTGAAAGAGTCTGGGTGGGTTACTCTTCGAAGGGTTAGTGTGGATGTTTTGGGTCGAAGGGCCTGTTTCCACACTTTAGGAATTCTATGAACTCTGTGAACAACAGGGACAGACAGAGAGAGAGGAGGAGGGAGTCTTTGATTCCACTTTCAATATATTTACTTCATACTTATACTTATACTTGGACAGAGATGCAGACAGAGGTACACGCAAACCACGATACTGACACTAACACACATATGCACACAGAGATACGCACGCAGATATGGACGTTTACACACAAACACAGGAACATAACCCCGTGCTGTTACATTAATGTTACCGACAATTTAACAGCACAAGCCTGAATATTGTCTGGGTCTTGCTGCATAAGGACACAGACTGGTTCAGAATCTGACAGTGGACAAAATGTTCTGAAAATTGCCTGATCTTCAGTGACCATCACAACTTCTGATCTTATGGTGGAGGAAAGGATTGATGCAACAGCTGAAGCTGTTTGTGCTAAGGAAGCTCCCCAATGTATCTCCCGAAGTGATGTCCTGGGACTGAAAGGATTGATGTCCACAAACCAAACATACCTTCCATTGTGCTATGGATGATCCCAACCAGATGAGATATTGTGGCTGATGCCCACTAAAATTGATGTAGCCAGCATTCATTGATACCATCCTGAGCCAACTCCTGCCTTGATATCAGCGTCTGTCACTCTTAGCTGGGCTCCTGTGTTCACCTCTTCTGAACATATCTATAGGATATTGTGTCTGTGTGGTGAGTGTTTTCTTCTCACAGAGGGTAGTGAATGTCAGGAACTATCTGAACTGGAGAAACCAGGGAGCTAGATTACTGAACGTATTTACAGAGGAAGTCGATTGTTTTTTGCCCACTATCATTGAGTTGAAGGGTGTGAGGATTGGGAATTGAATGGAGTTGATGCGGACAGTGGATCAGTCATGATGGTATACAATGGCACAGCAGAATTGACTGGCCCAATTACCTCATCCTGTTCCTTATGAGCTCATATCCTGTAACTGGAAAATTAATGGCTGTAATTTTTCTGAATGATGCAGTCAGAGAGAGCAATGTATTTTCTGTATTATCTTTGAGCGATGTCTGTGGGCTGTATTCACAGTGAATCTGGGTCCACTACATGACCAACAAATGAAACACAAGTTGCAGAGAGGAGGCTCTCTGTAAAGAGACCAGAGGCGTCTTTTGAACCCAGAGTGGATTTCCAAATAACATTTTCCAATCCACACAAAGCTGTGTGTGTCAGTCTGGAGGGACTGAATGATATCCTATGTAACTGTGGACCCGGTATTTGGAGCAAGTGGCCTCCATCTGCTCCTGTGCTGGGCTGAATAGAACATTGGAACATTTTAGTGTGGAGCAAGATTGGGTTATTAGCCACTTTGCCACTGCTGTACCAGGCACTAGGTTCGTGGCTGATCTGGTTGTCATATTAGAAGCACTTTTCTGGATGCACCATTTTCCTTCATCAATTCTCTGATCAACGCAAACACCTAGACATCACAAACTTCTGGGAAAGGGAATTCCCACTTGTACAGCTCTTTCAGAATTTCTCATTCGTGTTACAACCAATGTTACAGGGTCACCGATTCCTTTTGCAGTCACACTCCTCCACTGGTTACAACAAATTTCTAAGTTTAGTGATAAGGCCAATAATATTAGTGTCAGCCTGGCTCATCTTCTCGAAAAATGTCACAAACACACAAACGTGCAGCTGCATGCACACATGAACACACACATTTTAAGACAAAACAGAAAAAAATGAAAACTTTCCAGAGTTTCATAATGGCTGAACTCGTAACAAATGGAAAGATGACAGAATGTCCCACATGTAATTCTGTCCTCTGAAGTTCTTCCGCTCACACAAGCTGCTGGTAATGGGCTATCTCCCCGGAACAGTCCGATTGGGTTCAATTCGCTTTGCGTCAGATAGTGGAAAGATGCCAAAGAAACTTTCATTAGGAAGCCTCTACGATTGGTAAAGATGATGCAGATTTTTTTTCTCTTGTCAGGCGGAACAAAATGAGAGAGAGAAAAAAAGGGGCCACTAGGCTGCTGCTTCTGAGGCAGGTAACATTTTTCTCCCTCTCTGTGCTAAAATATGCAATAATGCCAACTGAACACAAAAAAGGACCACGTGTGATTTCGTTGTACATTCTCTGGAATGGATGGTAAGGTGCAATATGCAAATGCATCATTACTGCTGTTGTACATTGTGCCTTTCCTTAGCAACAACAAAAAAAAAACAAAATCCCAGCTGTATAATTTGATGGCATGTTTACATGGGTCTGCATAATTTTAAGAAATCGGTCGATGTCTTCATTACATCTGCGTTAAAATCACTGTTACGACAGAGTGTGAAGCCCTTCGTTGTGGTTCTGTTCGCCGAGTTGGGAATTTGTGTTGCAGTCGTTTCGTCCCCTGTCTAGGTGAGATCCTCAGTGCTTGGGAGCCTCCTGTCAAGCACTTCTGTGATGTTTCCTCCGGAATTTGTAGTGATTTTGCAATTCCCATGCAAGGACTGCACAAAATGTTACATAGGACAAGCCGGAAAACAGCATCCATGAACACCAACTAGCCACGAAACGACACGACCAGCTATCCTTAGTAGCCACACACGCAGATGACAAGGAACATGAGTTCAACTTGGACAACGCTACTATCAAAGGACAAGCCAAACAGAGAACAGCCAGGGAATTCCTAGAGGCGTGGCACTCATCCACAGATTGAATCAATAAGCACATTGACCTGGACCCAATACACCAGCCACTGCAGCGGACAGCTGGAACTGACAACCGGAAGCAGCAGAGACAAACCACTATAAATGCCGAAGGAAACATCACAGAAGCGCTTCACAGGAGGCTCCCAAGCACTGAGGATCTCACCTAGACAGGGGACAACACAAATTCCCAGTTCGGCGAACAGAATCATAACAACGAGCACCCGATTTACAAATATTCTCGCAAACGTTGAAGCCCTTCTGCTAATTGAAACCAGACACACAGAGAAAAAAAAATCATCTCGCCTCATAGTCGCTAAATGTGTGAGTAACAAAAAACGACCAAATCCCACTTTTTATAGAAAACAATAACAGTTTATTCTTTAACTCGAAGAAAAAAAGAGAATGTCGATTTTCCTGTGAATCTTCCTCTGTCGGTTTTCCTGGGTCTTTTCTTCGGTCTTCTGCTGCACAGATTTCATAGAAACAGTTCCTTTCAGAGAGCGATTCTGCAGGCAGTCTGCATTAGTGCTCTTTGCTGCTCTGACTAACTGTTCAAAATGCCCGCTTTTATACTACAAAACATCAAATTGTCTCATTGGTTTTATATCATTAAAATTAAATTCAATAATACTCAGCTCACTTATTTGTTTCAGCCAAATGTTACTTTTAAAAACTTTGCTGCAAACTCTGTGCTTGTTAAGTCCTTGCCAACTTTCACTCTCTTTAAAAGGTACAGTACCCCCCTATGCATTCATAACAATCAATACATTTTATTCTTAAAATGTATTCCGTCGTTTTAAACACTCTAACAAGAGAAAATATGTATCCAGCTGATTTTTCTCAAAATCGTGTATGGTTCAAAAAAGACTTCGCATCCAATACATAAACTGATAATTCTTCATATCCCAGGAACGTGTGTACAGGGAGGAGGAGAGGCATGTTTCGGGCACGTTTCTGATGAAGGGCTTTTGCCCGAAACATTGGATTTCCTGCTCGTCTGATGCTGCCTGACCTGCTGTGCGTTTCCAGTGCAACACGTTTCGACTCTGACCTCCAGCATCTGCAGTCTTGCTTTCCAGATGCAGTAAAACAATTCTGCGACTAAACCAGATACCCTTTCCCAGAAACAACCTCATTTCAAACCACTTGCTACATCTGCAGACTAACTTCATGGATAGGAGCAGCAGTTGACCATTCGGCTGCACCATACAGAATGCTCATGTCTGATCCAAGTGTGTCTGACCATCCGACTCCAGTTTGTTCCCCATAAACATTGACTCTGCTGTCCAGCAAAGTTCACTCGAGCTCAGCCTTGAATATCGTCAATAATCGCGTCTTTACTGCTCTCTGAGGAAAAGGGCACCACAGATAGCACGGCACTAAAGCGAAAGGAGCGTCCTTATTCATTGCAGGACCCGCTATTTTAAAACTGTGTTAACCTAACATCAAATTGTCACTTTTTTTGAAACTTTAGACAGAATAATTAGGAATAGACATAGACTATACAGTCCTCTAAACGTGTCCAACATTACCACTGACTTATTCTCTACTCCTGTCCCAGGAAGAGAATAGCAGATAGCATAACACCACACGAGCATTAAAAAAGGAGCAGAATTAGGCCATTCGGCCCATCGAGTCATAATGTCATTTAATAATAGCTGAGAGGTTTCTCAACATCATTCTCCTGACTTCTCTCTCTAACACTTGGTACACTTATTCATCAAAAACCTATCTATGTCTGGCTTATAGACTCAAGTGTATGTGTGTCTTTGCGTCTGTCTGCGTGCGCGTCTGTTTGTTCATGTGTTTGTGTGTCTGTGTATTTGTGTGTATACATTTGTTCTTCCGTGTATTAGCCTCTGCGTGTTATCTGTTTAAGTCTGTTTGTGTGTGACTGTGTATGTCTCTGTATGCCTCTACATGTGTGCGGGTCCGTCTCAGTGCATGTGCTGTGACTGTTAGTATATTGGCGTGTTTACATATGTCTCTCAGTAATTCTGTGTCTGCATCTTTCTGCAATGGGATATTTGTTGTTTTGGGAGAGAAAGAAGTAGCAGAACAGACAGAGCCGTTAAAGTGAGTTTGCCCTCCACAGAACATTGTTTCTTATTCAGTTGGTTGGATGTGTATATCACAGAATTTCCATACGATTCACTCAGTCCCCTCCGGCTCATGCTAGAGTCCTGCCAGCATGGCAGGTAGAGGGGGAAAAGGGAACGGATATTGGACACGCCACCACCCGGCTTGGCCCTTCTTGTCTTGTTCCAGGCTTTTTATCCTGGAATGGGAGAAAGGGAAGCGGGGAACGAGCTGTTTGTACTGTTGTAGGTGGTGGTGGGAGAGAGGGTTGCTGAATGATGAGGTGTCTGAAGGGAGTCACTCCACAGTGCAGAATCCATAAGGTGTGGAGGTATTGCATAGGCGACAGACAAAATGATGGAAGGAGGGTGCTGAATTCAAGTTAGAGTGGTTGTACGTGAACTTTATTTGGAGATAGAGTGTGAGCCTTGTTCAGCAGTAGGTGCTATAACAGATATACTGTGAGTGTGAGGGAGCAGAGAGAATATAGTGACGCTTATCTGGCAGAACGAGGATAGAGAATGAGCTGTATTGCTGGACATTTCTTCAGATCATCTCAGCGTCGAGGTGAGCCTCAATGAACGTCTTCTCTAAGTCTGTCACTAATAATGCCACCGACCCTGTCCCTCAGATCCCACATAATCGGTTTGGGAGGATCTTAGCAATGAGAAACAAGCATTGGTGTGTTCTGCCGTGCAAAATTGTCGTGCAAATTTTGTATATCTTATGCTGTGGAGAATTAGTACTGTTGGTGCTGCAGTAATTCTGAATTATCTCACGTTACATCTAAACTGCGTAAAGTAAGTGACTGCTAATGCTGTGGAAAATAAATTCCAGAAGTGTGTATCAGGTAGCTTGAAGAGTATGTTGTGATCAAAACTAGAGACAAGGTTAGTTTGGATTTGGTGATGCGTGCTCATAAGGATTAATTAATAACCTTGTTCTGAGGGAAAGTGACATTAATATGTTGCATTTTACACGGCATCTGCATATAATATCGAATGTTGAACATGATGGTCAAACATTATGGAAGCCTGGAGGCTGGAGGGTCAAGTTCGCTCCATTGAATTGGGAAAGTACAATATGGCATTCAGTGGGAGACAAGCAATGTTTGTCAGAGTCATAGAGTCCTAAAGCATTGAGGCAAACCCTTTGTTCCAAACCGATCCATTCCGTCCAAAATGTGCATTCACACTAACCCCATCTCCCTGCCATTGCACCGTTTCCATCTAATCCTTTCCTATCCGTGTATTTGTCCAAATTCCTTTTAAATGTTGTCCATGTAAACCCCTCAACCACAGGCTGTCATTCCATATGTGTACCAGCCTCTGTGTAAAAAAAAAAGTTGCCCCTCAGGTTCCCTTTAATTCTTTCGTCTCTGACCTTAAACTGATGCTCTTTAGTGTATGATTCTCAACACTGGGAAAAAGATTGAGTGCATTCGCCCTATCTATTTCTCTCATGATCTTATATACTTCTGTAATATATCATCTCAGTCTTGTACACTCTAAAGAAAAATACCCAGCCTGTCCAATCTCTCCCTATAACTCAACTATTGAGTACTGGTGATATCCTTGTGAGTTTTTTCTGCACTCTTTCCAATTTCATCACATCCTTCATGGAGCAAATTGAACAAAACCGAACACAGTACTCCAAGCGCAGCCTCACCACCATCCTGTATAACTGCAACGTAACTCCCCAACTTCGATGTTCAATTCCCTGACTCATGAAGGCCAGTGTGCCAAAAGCATTCTTCACTGTCGTCTACCTGTGACTCTACTTTGAGAGAACCGTGCACCTGAATTCCAAAGACCCTCTGTTCCACTGCACGCCTTCAGGCCCAACCATTCACCATGAAACTCCTACATTGATTGGATTTTCCAAAATGCAAGACCTCACATTAATCTATATTAAACTCCATGGAAAGGTGGTCTAACACACTCACTAGCACAGTCTAAGTTAATCTTTAAAACATGTATTACAATTAAATAGTACTTTATATGTAACACTTCAACACTACAGCCACTGACGACAGCGCTGTACCTTTCACGATGCTCTTCACCAGATGTTTTCGAGGCTGACTGACCACGTGATGCTGCCGTGGAATTCCAGTTCTCCCTGAAATTCTCCCCCAGTTTGAAATGGTGTTTCTTCGAAACGTAGACTGCAATCTCAGTGTGAGGCTCAGTTTCAAGGCTTGCAGAAAGGATTGCATCTCTGTTTTAACTGAACCCACTGAGAGTGCATTTTGCAGATAGAGGATCACGAACTTGGGTTTTGCTGTTCACCCAATATTGGGATGGAATCGCGTAACAGTGAACACGAGCTTGCTTTATTTTAAAAGAAAAACACCCAATTCATGAACGGCATTGCAGCCAAATCATGATTAATAGGCATGTGTCACCACAGAACGGCCTGTATATTCATTGGAGGAGCAAAATTGATGGACAACAGTGACGACAGCAGTTCTTATTACATATTTCACGACGTTTAAGCATATTAAGAGATACGAACACTGTGTGAGGAAAACTGCACTAACGGCATTTTCTCCATTAGCTAGATTGGGGAAGCCTCAATGTGTTGAATGCCCTACTCCTTTCCTGAAGTTTCTGTGCAGTCTGTGGGAAAGCTTTGTAAATGTTGACAATAGCTCTTACATGTTCAGAAGGAAATCTTTTCAGGGTCGACAGGACTGTGTCTCCCGTTCCCTTTTCCGATACCGAGTCTAGTGCTGGGCATTGGGTATGGTTTTACCCTTGAAGTACTCGAACCAGTTGATACAATTGAGTGTCTTGCTTGGCCGTTTCAGAGACCATTGAAGAGCTTATCACATGTCTGTGTGTCTGGAGTCACTTTTCGGTCAGACAAAGAAAGCACGGGAGATTCACTTCCTGAAAATACATTGTGGAAAGAAATAGATGCTTACAATCGACAATGGCTTTAGGGACACCAGATTTTAGATATTTAAATGTTATTAATTGTTTTTAACTTCCACCCGCTACCAGAGCATTAGCCTGGTCTGGATTAGTAATCCAGTGACATTTCCACAACTGCACCATCTCCACATTGGGACCTATCAGAAACCGCACTGAGCTGGTTATTTCTGTGCTGCTTGACAACTCTGTCAGAAAGAACTCCCACCAATTTGAGTATGAAAATGGGACTGATGGGTGGTAATTTGTCAGATTGTAATTATTCGCCTCTTTGCGGACTGGACATAATTAAGTAATTTTCCGCATTTCCAGGGAGATGTCAGAGTTGGAGCTGGAATGGAGCAGTTTCCCCAGGGACACGGCTTGTTGTGCAGCACGAGTCTTCAGTCCTATTGCAGGAATGGGGTCAGGGTTCATTGCCCTTGTCGTATCTACTGTGTTCAGCAGTTTCTTCATCTCACGTGCCGTGAATCGAATTGATTGAAGACTGGCATCTGTGATTCTATGTGCATCATGGCGAGGGTGATCTGCATCATCCAAGCAACACCTCTGGCTGAAGATGGTGCATACACTGTATTGTTGTCTTTTACACTGATGTGCAGTTTTGTTCCATTATTTAGGATGGTGGTATATCTGGAGTCCACTCCTCCAGTAAGTTTTTGAATGGTCCGTTGATGTTTATGACCGGATGTGGCAGGACTGCAAATCTTAGATCTGATCTGTTAGTCTGGGAATATTATCTCCCTATCTCCCAGATGTTAGCCCTGATGTTTGGAATTCTAACAGTAAAGTGTGGTAGCTTTAACAGGTTATCATTCGTTTAGATACACATGATTCTGACTCTGGTGCGTTCACCCCACATTCGTCACTGAACCATAGATCAGCTTGATGCTCATGGTAGCCTGGTGGATTATCCTGGGTAAACAGTTACAGACTGTGATTGATTACAACGCTGTTCTGCTGCTACTGTTGTCCACAGCATCACATGATAGAACCAGTTCGAACTGCAATATCTGCGATTGCATTCTCCTGACCGTCCCGCAGTTCACATCGAGACCCATTCAACCATCAGCCCTGTACTCAGTGACCTAAACTGGTTTCTGATGTGGTAAAACTTCCATTTTCATATCCTTATTCTGCTGAGGGTTTCTCCCGAGTGTCACGCCTCCAATTTGTTACATCACTCAAACATTTTAACGTATTCATTTAAATCTTTTCTTTTCCCGCACTGCCATCATCTCTGTTTGAAGTGTTTCCCTCGGTTTCTCTCCCTGACCATGTTTAAGAGCTCTGTCGTATCAGTGATGCCAAACTTATGGAACCAAGGAATTTGTGCACCTTGTGTTATCGTTAACTTAATGGTGTATGGAAGTCCATGCTGAACAGGGCATATGAGCAGCTTTGACACACAATTTTGGAACTTGTTCAAAAACAGAAATTGCTGAGCAAACTATGCATGTCTTTCAGCATATTTTAGAGTGAATTCAGAGTTAATCTTTTGGCTAAATGTCCGTTCTACAAAGTTCCCAGATCCTCCAGCAATTTTCATATTTTTATTTCCAGTATCCATAGTTGTTTATTTAATTGAATATGTGTGCTGTGCCTATCCTGGAGAAACTCTGGCAGCATTTGGAGAGACATAAGGACAGAGTTAGCGTTTCAAGTCCAGTGTGACACTTGTTTGGAACTTAAATGATTGGAAAGTGGGCTTTTTATTCCCTTGTCAGAGGTGGGGGATGAATAACAGTGTTAAGAGGGTGTGGCAAAAGATAAATCGGGCTTTTATCAGTGGTGAACGAGAAGATGATGTAAAATGGGTTTAAATTAAGACGTGAGTTGGGGAAAAGTGTTTTCCATACTGAATGCAAGCTAATGAAGGCACAACCACACAGGGAGACCAGGAGGAAGAATGTTGACTATGTGGCATTACATAGATTTGGGCAGAGATACGTTTTCACTGCAGAGATCTTCGCCCCCTTCAGACAAAGAAATTCAGGTGTTTGACTTCTTATTGGCACTAGTAAGAGTTTCATGCTGCCTTAGTAATGTATTATGGAGAAACGCAAATCACAGTATGAAGTTTGGGGTTGTGTGTTGTTTACCATTCACTTTTAATATTGTTTCAAATTTGCAGTAATTGTTTTTAAATGCTTGGTCTTGAAGTTAATATCAGATGGAGTGTAGGAGGTTGAGGGGTGAATTTATAGAAGTGTATAAAATCATGAGAGACATGGATAGGTTGCATAGCCAACGTCTTTTCGACGGGTTAGTGCATTTCAAACATGGAGTACACAGCTTTAAGGTGAAAGGGGAAGATATAAAAGGGACGAAAAAGCAACTTTTTTATGCAGAGGGCAACGTGTGTATGGAATGAGCTACCAGAGGAAAAATGGTAGATACAGCTACAATATTGAAAAGACAGTTGGACAAACATATTAATGGGAAACGTACAGAGACATTTGGGCCAACTGCATGCAGGTAGAACTAATTTAGTTTGGAAAACCTGGTCAGAATGGACAAGTTGGACCAAAGGGTCTGTTTGTGGGTGATATGGCTGCATGAGCTCTTCTATGTTTATAACAAAACAATTCAGGATGAGTGCGTGACGTTTTGTGGAAATGAAGTCAGGAAAGTATATTGAGGATTTTTGGAGGGTGTGACGGGGGAATTGCGCAGAGGGAATTTGCAGGTAATTTCCACCAATATTTTACATTGGTCCTCACAAGGTGAGGCACTGTAAATATTTCAATGTTATAAATAAAATGGTATTAGTAGGGATGTTCTAACAAAAGGAACAAGTTTTTTGAAAATAAATAGAGAAGTGTAAGAGGGGGAACAGATCAGCAGAAATTCATACCTGGTTTTAAAGGAAGTAGTTACAGGACTGGTGGCACCGTGTAAAATATTCCATAACTCTGTGGATTACAGGAGTATTCCAGCGAAACTGGAGTACCTCCAATGTGGCGCCTGTCTTCAAGAAATGAACGAGACTGAAAGCAGGAACCATTTAGCTTCTCCATTATTGCTGGGAATCTGCGTGAGTTTGTTATTAAGGAGGGAATTGCAGGACATTTAGCAAAGCTTCACGCAGAATCACTATGGTTTTATGCAAGGGGATCTATAAAAAATCATGCAAGGTTTATCTGGATACCACTGAGAATGTAACAAGCGGATTTGATGAAAGCTAACTGGTAGACATGAGGCTTTCCAGAGATTTTCCATAAGGTATCACAAAATAAAGGTTCTTACACAATACAGAAGCTCATAATATGACGGATAATATATTTGCATGGAATGACGATTGGTTAACACATAGAAATTGGAGAGGAAGGATTAATAGAGCTTTATGATAAAATGTATCAACTGGAGTACCACAAATATCAGTCCGACAGCATCAGTTATTGACCAATTATGCTGATAGCCTGACGGTGGAAGCTGAGTGCAATATACATCCGAGTTTGTGGATGACACTGAGAACCAAAAGGCAGGCTGTTATTTAATGAAAATGACTCCCAAAAAAGGAGCAGTTCAAAGAGATTGGAGTGTTCCCGTGTATGAAACATAAAGTCAGCATGCTGATAAATCAAATAACCAGGTTGGTTCATTAGGCGGGTTTCTGGGATGAAAATGTTGAATTATTGAGTACATCTAAATTGGTGAGGCGATTATTCATTGTGGCTGAAATGAATGCAGGTGATATTAATGAAACTTACAAGATACAGAGAGGGCTGAAAGGTAAATGTAGAGAATATGGGTCCATTCTTGGCCAGAGTCTTGAATTCAGGGATATCGGTACAGAATAAGGGATACCAAATTCAAACTGAGATGCAAAAAATGTCTTCTTTCTGACGTTAGTGAATGTATGGAATACCCTAACGCAGAGAGTTGTGGGGGCTGGGACACAGAGTGTATTTACAGACGGAGTGGAGTTGTTTTTGACATATCAGCGAGTTGAAGGATACAATGGGTTAGCAGGAAAGTGGAGTTGAGCCTTGGAGTAGATCAGCCATGTTCTTATTGAATGACAGTGCAGACTTGCGGGGCCGAATAGCCCGCTCCTGTTCCTATATCTTTCATTCTTATGTTATGCTTTTGGAAGGTAACTGGTTATTTTCCTGGAGGTCGTGTTGTATAATGTTGCATCCAGGGAGAGTACAGGATTTGTACCCTGGGTGGGGGATGGGAGCTGTATCCACAACGAATCTGGGTCTGTAACATAACCCAAGTGGGGAGCAGAAGTTACAAAGAAGGGAGGCCTGGAAAGAGGGATTGGGGTGTAGGGATCACTTCCTGACTCAGCCTGGATTTTCCAAGTACATTTCTGAAACTGAAACTGCACATAACCATCGGAGTGGCTTCGATCTGCCCAGGTATAGCAGGTCCGAATGGCTGAATGGAACATCAGAACATAGGGCTGACAGACACATTTGGGCCTTTTGACCCTTTGACACTACTCCACCAGTAAATAATTCCCACTTGAATGAAATCCCACTTTGTGAATTTCTCCTCACTCTGGCGCTGACTGAGGTTGGAGGGGGTGTCAACACTTTCTCTTTCTAGTTCCACTTCTCCATTACTTACAACAAATTTTAAACGTAACCAGCTTGGTGATATGGCCGATGATAAAGGTTTCAGACTGGGTCAGGTTCAGTGACAGAAACCAATCCGACAGTTTTCTTTCTTAAGCCACAGAGGAGCATGGTGGATCTGCGTTCAGCACTGCTGCCTTACATCACCAAGCAGCTGAGCTAATTCCAACTTCGGGTGACCCTCTATGTGGAGTTTGAACATTCACCCAGTGTCTGTGTGGGTTTCCTCCCAGTGCTCCAGTTTCCCCCCACAATCTAAAGATGTGCAACTTAGAGTAGATCGGCCATGCCTGATTGCCCATAGTGCCCAGGGATGTGTAGGTTAGGTGGGTTAGTCATGGGAAAAGTTGGGTTACGTGGAAAGGGAAGGGCTGTCTGGGATGCTTTTCAATGGGTCAGTGTGGACACGATGGCTAGATTGTCGTGCTGCAACATTGTCGAAGTTCTCTGAAAATGACACAAATTTGTACTATGAAACCTCCCAGTGTGTATTTACCTGATCCACTGTCCTCAAGGTTTTTTATGTTTAAATCTCCAAGAGCAACCTGTTAAAGCCTCCATAATATAAGCTCTTCATCGCATTGAAGGGAAACATCCCTGGACCGCTTCCAATGTAATTATATCCTTTCTCAGGTAAAGTGACAAAAAAAATCTGACTCATAGATATGAGTTATTTTTTTGTTAATTTGTTAATTCTTTGCAGATCATTGGAGGCAGAGATATTAAATATTTTTTGAGAGACAGAACGCAAGGTTCATAAATAACGATGGAGTCATGGATCTTTGGGTAATGGGCAGGAATGTACAGTGTGGGAGTAATGCTGACATTGGTACAAAATGACACTGCCCCACAACATCCAGGAATATAAGGCAAAACGAAATGATGACATGGATAACATTTTAAAATGTTAACAGTGATAGAATTCAGTTCCAAAGGACCATGGGCTGCTCTGTCAATAGAGAGAGAGACTACTCGTGGTGGTTTACGCTGAGGGTTACCACACCTCGGGTGCTGGGATGAGGATGAGAGAGCGTCCCCTTCATGGTAACCTCTGTCAGGGTGGGGAATTGAACCTGGGCTGTTGGCTTCCATGTGCATCACAAACCAGCCATCCAGCCAACTGCGTGGGAGACTGTGTAACTGCTTTATTCAGAAAAAGTCACAGAAAAGGGCAATAGAAATTTTCATAACCAGGAAAAAGGTACAATTCAGAGAACGTTCAAGATAATGGCTGAGGATAAAAATGTTCTTTGCTATAATTTGTATTTTATAATGAGAAAAGTGTTTAGAAGCTGTCTTTAGTTGAATACAATAAGATGAGACAAGTGAAATAACCAGAATTATCAATTGTAATTTGATATTGATAACCATAAAATAAGCGTATATTTTTGATTGGTCTGTGTAAAATGTGCTTACCAATGCATAGACGTATAAAGCTGGTGGAATATATTGTTAAGAGAGTCCGTCCCCCATGGGAAATGACCTCAAACAGGTGCTTGAAGTAAACAGGGGTAAATGTGCTTGAGTGTCGTCTTGTCAGTGACGTAAACCCAGGGAGTTGAATGTTTGAATGTTCCTCTAACATGGAGCTCAGTGCACAATCAGATCACCCCCGATCTTATTAATACTAGAGCACGTTTAAATGGTTGAAATGTCTCATGGTGGATTTGAATACTATGTGATTTTAAAAACATACATCTCTACTCCTTCCCCTGACTTATTACATACTGGGGCACTGTAAATTGGAATTACTTGGAATGTTGTCTGAAACATTCCATAATTGACATTCTCCAGGACATTCCATTGCTGCGTGGGGGTATTGCAAAGGTGAGAGGAGGGGGTTTGGGGAGAGAGAGAGAGAGAGAGAGAGAGAGAGGGAAGGTGCTGCATGCAATAGAGGGGGTGGTGGAGCATGAGCCTTGTTCGGGGATAGGTGCTATAACAGATACACCCTAAGTATGAGGAAGCAGAGAGAATACGGTGACCCTTATCCTGACAGAGCAGGGAATGTTATTGATGTTTTTTTCCTGTATTGCTGGACATTTCATCAGATCGCAGATATTGCGCTGAGCTGGGTGGTGAGCTCAGATTATGCTCGGTGGGTCTGATGCTGTGGCCTCCTCTGGGAAGAGAATGGCCCCTCTCTGTACTAGCCTATTCACCAGGACCTCCGTTCCCCTGTCGACAAACCGTGGTATAATTGCCCCTTATCTGCCATGCTCGTGGTAAACTGTGTAGGGCAGCTCCAAACTGAGAAAGCTCAACCGTGTGCCCATTGGCCTTTTAAAGATGGCACAGATGCCAGTGATCTCGGAATATCGAGGGACATCCGGGCAATGGTGAGTACTTCCAGCCATGATGGCTGGGAGAATCGGGCTGACATTGAATAAGAGGGACACCATAGGGTGGGGTGGGTGGGTAGTTAATGAGGTGAGCTCGAAAAGATAGCACCAGCAAACTAGCTCAGCCTCGTACAGACAATCCTTTTGTCGCACTCAATGAAAATGGCACAGAGACAAACTATTGTTAGATTCAGCCCAATGAGTCATACACTCTACTGACCTCACTCCCAGTTATAAAGCTGCAGAACAAACGCTTACCCAGAATTCTCCATAATCTGAACTGACACCAATAGCACATTCATCCATCATTCCTGATAATGATGGCTCATCTTGTAGGATGCTCTCGAAATATCATTTAAGCATTCTGAAACCTGTGATCTTCCATGAAGTTGTCTCTCAATCTCCCTTTCCCTTTTTTCACAAAATGCTTTTGTTTGTAGGTATTTTAACTGATTCCCCTGTCATCACTCTCTGGCAGTGATTTACACACCGACAGCACCCCTTGTCATTGCACAACGGAGATATGGAGCTGGAAATGAATGGGAGCTGCATATCCAGTCACTTCCAGCATAGGCTGCTAGTTTCTCCACGCTGGGCAATGATCTGACTCTGTGTTACTGAACAATGCACTGGGGTGGTATACACAGCTCTGCATGGTGGGAGAGTAAGAGGTTAATTCACTGTTATTCACAACATAGCTCCCACACTGAACATGATACCTTGTCTACATTTATAGAGCAAGACTCTACATATCACCCATGCTGGACAGACCGTTTCGTCCAGGCTTCTTAATCAATGCACTGGTATGGTCTGTACTGATCCCCATGTTGGACAGATAGCTAGTGGATTACAGAGAGCTGCACGGTATTCCCTCCTGGACAGATTGCTGAATTGTACTGAGCCTGGTCTGCACAGAGCTCCGCGCTGAGCATCTGGTCTTACACGTATCTGGGTTGGAACTGTGAGGTGGATTGTGTATCTGATATAATTCCTGATAGAGTTATCACTCATCCAGCTCGGCGCATTCAGCTGTCAAACCCCGTGTTCCTGAAACTCATTGTCCACTAAATAATTATCCAGTTAAAACATGAATATCTGTCCTTCTGGTTATAGATTCGAACATACGCCTCTCATAATATATGAAGAAGGTCATCTCGACCCGAACGTTTCCTTATTTTAATGTAATTGTGAAGTGCTGTGTTTCAGATGCAATTCGTTTGGTCGAAATATTTGACATTAAGCAAAACGCAATTTATTCCAATACTGTAGACAAAATGTAACAAAAATAAAGAGGAACTTGGAATAATTTAATTTGTTGGAAAACCTAATAGATTAATAGGTTATTTAATTACTAAACAGTAATTGCTTCAATATGGTAACATCCTAGAAACACACACTTATCCAAAAACCAATTCAGAAAACATATTGTCTGACATGCAGTTCTCCAATCCAGGTGGAACGAACATCAAAAGCCAATTCTGAGAGAAATCTCAGAGTGTGTAGCAGCCAGGAGAGATTTTCTGCCTTCTACCCCTGCTGAGACCCCAGCAATAACTGGTGAAAGGTAAAACTAAGAATCCTGGTTCAGTGAGAGTTTGACCATCACTCTACAGGACCAGGCCGCGGCTGCAAGGACAACAAGGAATGGACTGCATCTAACCGGCTATACAACTGAAGTAGGTCTCTCAAAAATGCCTAACCCCACCTAAGCCATGCAATGTTGGTAAGATAAATGTCAAAGTTAAATAGAAATAAATAAAGCCAAAGAATGCAGTAGGCCTGGTAATCAGACACAGCCTTAGGAGCCCAGCAATTCCTGCCCTACCAAAACAGAGGCGAATAACTGAGCTAGTAAAGAGAAAGCATCATATCTCTGCCTCACCTCTAACTTTACAATTCGTGACGTGCCATGAGGCCGATAGTCAGCGATATCAACATCTCAGAAAGACCACGTATTATTGTCATTTGTCATGGTTGTTGTGAAAGGGGTTAATTTCAGCTGTTTCTTCGGTGACTGTGATTGATGTCAGTCTCCATGGATCCTGAGTGTGTCCCTGGAGGCTTTCCTTTTCTATTAATAACGGACTTTCTTCAACGTGTTATCTCATAGCATCAGGGGCAGTGTCATCCTCAAGATGATTGGGATCAGCAGCTACAGAGAAAGGGAGAGGAAGACAATCTTGCAACAGCAGACTGGAATGTTTCAGCAATGGATCAAAATCTGAGAACATCACATTGGAATGCTCCAACAATGGATCAGAATCTGAATGTTTTAGACTGGAATGTTCCAACAATGGACAGGAGTTTATCTTTGGGTCTGTACTTGCTTTCTCAGGATTGGCCATGGTTAGACTTGCGGATACGAGCCGTACTGATGATTATTCAAGCGGGTTATTATCCCAACCTCGCTATTATTGGTGTTCCTGGTAAGCCAATCTCTGCCCATTCTATAAACGATGGTGAAGGTTATTGTTTTTTTTATTTATTTATATTTTTAAAATGCATAAACTGGTATCTTCAGTTTCAGTCACAAACTCCACTTCATTTACATCAATATCAGCCTCCTCCTTCATAAACATCCAAGAAGGAACAAGACTGTTCAGACCCTTGAGTTTCCCTTTTGCCCTGAACTGTTTTATGTCTTTGTATTCTCTCTGTCATCAAACCTGCCTACACCCACCTTTATAATATTCCCAGTCTCCAACTCTGCCTCAGTGCTGTTGCTGAATTAGCCATCATCTGCCTCCTTCATAACTTCATATTTTCCGGCTCCAGTTCTTTTCTGACAACTCTTCCAGTTACAAATATTTTGACAACAAACTTTATTCTTGTCTCTCCAGTTATTTCATAATAGGGATCTCATATCAGAGTAATAATGTAACTGGCAGTGTAATTCAGATGCAATTTACAGGCACAAGTTATGACTTTAAAAGCATTGTTTCAAATCCTACCACAGCCGACGTTAGAACTTAAATTTGAATGGGAACAATTGGAATGAAACCTCATTTTACACCGGCAACCATAAACAATCAGGGTTTCTTTTATTAACTCACTGATAGCATTTGATAAAGAAACCAAGTGTGATAAAAAAAATCAGCTCCATATTGTCTGCACAAATGGCCTCGCAGTCAATGGCAATTAGTGCCGGTTAACAAATGCTGCCCTTGCCAGTGATGCTGACGTCCTGTAAAACAACACCATTAAAGGTGAAATAAACCAAAGAACCGTGGATGATGGAGATCTGAAATAAAATTCTCCAGTGTCTGAAAATTTTGGAGAATCTCAGCAAGTATGGCAGTGTCTGTCAGGAGAAAAACAGATAAAGTGTCGAATCTCGTGATCCTACATCACAATTGAAAGCAACTGTGAAATAATATTATTTCTATCAGGGATGGCCGGATGAGTGATCGGGTGGTTGGTTGAATGGATGGAGAAATGTCCAGACAGAGAGCGAGAGAGAGCGAGATAGCGCGCGAGAGAGAGAGATCAAGAGAGACAGAGAGTGCACGAGAAATGAAAAGCCAACAAAGGGACAGCTGATGATGAACCAGAAGGAAAACAAAGTGGGAGCTAATTCTAAAATTTCCCGTTTTCCCATATTCCTGAATATCATGTTAACTTTAATATGTCCCTGTTTAAATTGAGTTATATTCCCTTGGTCCTTCTTCTCGAAATGTGGTGATCTACTCCATCTGCAATACAACTGCTGCCATTATAGTTGCTGAGATACAGAGAAAGGTAAAGTTACATTGTCAACTGCTTCTTTGGAAAGAGGAACTGTGAGTGTGGGAATGTGGAGAGATGTAATGACTTTTTTCCGCTAAGAAGAAAAACGTTTTCCACACTAAACGCGTGCACCATGTGTGGGGGGATATGACTTGCTCGTGTCATTACAGAGTAAAGAGACGTGCTATTGCTGCTTTTTTCGGGTTTGTGTTGTCAGATGCTGCGTCCGTTCAGGGAGACCCAAACATATGTTGACCCCCGAAATATCATGGCATAGACAGAGAACACAGGGGGCCAACACCTTCACCATATTATCTAGTTATCACCGTTGTTAACAGCTAACCCGAGAATGCAACTTTTTTAAAAACGGTTTTGTGATTTACACATGCAAGAAGTGAAGCTATCACGGTATTCTAACAGATGAAAGGCATAACAGACAGTCAATTTTTCAATGTATCATTTCAATTACATCACACTGCAAATGTCTGCTATAAATTCTGTATGTTCGGATCGAGCCCTCCACGACCACCTGAGCGACGCTAGTATGCTTAACACTTTAATTATCCCTGATATTTTAATGCACAGTTACTGTGTGATACTAAATTGAATGTCACTTTGGACACAAACTTGTCAGCAGTCACAATACCATCATTCTGAAAGTGTTAACAATTCCGCACCACATTCTGACCTATTTGGAGTCCATGAATCTACTAGTATGGAGATGCAAGACACCTTGGTGAATGGTTCAAAACGTTGGTTTCATTCCTACTGCCAGAAAACCATGTTAAAGTTACACATAGGTACTATGAGCAATTAAGCCACGAGGAACAAGATGGTGCAGTCTATCTGTTCAGTCCCTGTTCCATTTGTTTGTGAAGTTGGAGCATCTCTGATACCTTCCTGTGCCTGGGTTAGTGATTGAGAAGATGAATGACCGCTTTCTGTCCCTCAGTAAGTACTCCAGGTGCAAAACACTCTTCTCTGATCCCTTGTAAGTGAGGGAGTGAGCAGATTCCTTCTCCTACTGTGTATTTGGCAGGACAGACTGAATGAGCTATCACACATCTTGTCCAATAGTTTGATGTGTTGAATGACTTCCATATATTCTTGTGAACACAGATTGAGGTGCCGAATGAGCTGCACCTTTTACTGTGGAAATGTACAATGTCTAGCAGTGCTGTTGCATGAATGTTACCCAGACGTTAACAGCACGATCTTGAATGGTGTCCAGTTCTTGTTACAAATGGACACAGACTGCTTCAAGAGCTGAGGAGGGTCACCTTGTTCTGAAAACTATGTAAACGTCAGTGAATATCCCCAATCTTGCTCACTTTGGACTCAATGGGATGACTGGCCAAATTCCACACTGTAAGGATTCTATGATGACAAACTGGGGATGCCTGGGCCGAGGGAGCTACTCTGAGGAACTCCTGCAGTGATGCCCTACTATTGAGGTGACTGATGTCCACTGATGATAAACATCTTCTCTTGTGCTGTGAATGATTTCAAACAGTAGATGAGGTCGTAATCAATTCTCAATAAGTGCGATTTTCCTCAGACCCCTTGATGTCAACCTCAGTCTAATACTGCCTTGAGTTCAGGGCCAGTCTCTCTGTCTAATCCCTCGTGTACCGTCTTTTGTTCATATCAATACGTCATGGCGTAGAAGCAGAGAATGTTTTCTTCAAACAGAGGGTAGTAAATGTCAAGAATTCTCTTACACAGAGAGGTAGGGGAGCTAGATCATTGAAAGCGACCAGTGGTGTCCCACAGAGATCAGTTCCGGGAACACTTCTCTTTATGACTTTTTATAACTGACTTGGATGAGGAAGTAGAAGGGTGGGTTAGCAAGTTTGCCGATGATACGTAGGTTTGTGAAGTGGTACATGGGTGTTTGCAGGACTTTTGTAGATTTCAACAGGACATTGACATAATGCAGAGCTGGGCTAAGATGTGGCAGATGGAATTCCAGCTGGAAAAGCGTGAAGTAATTCCCTTTGAAAGCTCATTTTTGCAGAATATAGGGTTGTTGGCAGTGTGGAAGAACAGAGGAATTTTGGCGTCCATGTACATAGATACCTCAAAGTTGCTACCTAAATTGATAGGGTTGTTAAGGAGGCGAATGGTGTGTTAGCCTTCATTACAAGGGAGATTTACGTTTAGAGCCGCGTGGTTATGCTGCAACTCTGTCGAGCCCTGGTTAGACCGCACCTGGAGTATTTTGTTCACTTCTGGTGACCCCATTATAAGAAGGATGAGGAAGATTTAGAAATCCTGCCTGGACTGGAGGGCAGGTCTTATGAAGAAAAGTTGAGGGAGCTAGGGCTTTTCTAATTTGCGTTAAGAAGAATGAGAGGTGATTTGATCGAGGATAAAGGTGATGAGAGGCAAAGAGAGAGTGAATAGACAGAGACATTTCAACAGGGCAGAAATGTATATAACCAGGGGTCATAATTTTAACGTAATTAAAGGAAGGTTTAGACGAGATGTCGGCAGTTGTGGTGGCTGTGTGGAATGCATTGCCAGCGGTGGGAGTAGAGTCAAATACGTGAGGGAAACTTGGGAGACTCTTGGATAGGCATATGGAAGAATGTAGGTGAGTCTGATCTTAGTGTAGGACAAACGGGTGGTACAACATCAAGGGTCGAGACCCTCTACTGTGCTGGAGTATTCAATGTTCTGCGTTCGATGGAAGTGTTTGTGGAGGCTGGAGTTGGATTTTGACGTGTCAGAGAGTTGAGAGTTATGAAGATTTGAACTTCAAAGAGGATTTGAGACTAAGAGCAGATCGGCCACGATCTTAGTGAAGGGCAAAACAGACTTGGGGGCGGGGAGGGGGGCGGGGGGGAGTGCAGTGGCGAACAACATGCTCTTGTTTCTGATGTTCTCACATTCTTTTATTGGAAAGTTAGTGGGAGTTATTTTCCTGGAAGGTCTATTTGAATGTTATAGCCTGGGAGACCAGTGAGTTTTGTGACCCATCTCTGGATGAGGTATGGGGGCTGTATTCGCAATGAATCTGGGTCTTTACCATGACCAATAAATGGCACACAAGTTACAGAGAGGGGAAGCTCTGTAAGGAGAGATAAGGGTTCTCTTCCATAATCATCCTGGGATTTCCAATTACATTTTCCAAATCACCCCAAACCGTATGTGACAGTATTAAGGGACTGAATGGTAGCCTCTGTTCCTGGCACCAGTTTATAGCAGCAAGTGGTCTCCAACTGCTCCTGTCTAGCAGGTGTTCGGGGCTGAATGGAGCACAGAAACATGGGACTGAGGAGCAGGAGTGGGTCATGAGATACTTCGAGCTTTTTCCACTAGGCACTAAGATGGTGGCTAATCAGGTTATGTTGTCAGCCCCACTTTAATATCTGTATTCCATTATCCGTGACTCACTTCTCTGTCAAATATTTAACTAACTCAGACTTGAATTCTTGTGATCAGAGAGGCACCTCAAACTCCTGGGGAAGAGAATTTTCACTTGAAAGGCCCTTTGTAGAATTTTTCCTCATCCCTCTTATTCAATCAGAGAGTCATACAGCATGGAAACAAATCCTTTATTCCAGCTAGTCCGTGCTGACCAGATATCACAATCTGATCTCGTCTCACTTGTCAGCATTTAGCTCCTCTCGCTCTGAACCATTTCTATTGACGTACCTGTCCAGATACATTTAAACATGTAACTGCACCCGCTTCTATCACTTTCTCTGACAGCACTTTCCGTACATGCACCACCCTTTGCATGAAACAAGTTACCCCTAAGGTTCCTTCTAAATCTTCCCCCCGTCACCTTTAACCTATGACTCTACTTGTGGACTCCCCGGCCCTGGGGAAAATACCTTGGCCATTCAGACTATTCATACCCCTTATGATTTTATAAACTACTGTCATGTCACTCCACAGCATCCGACAGTCCAGGGGAAAAAGCCTCAACCTGTTCATCCTCTCCCTGTCGATGAAACCGTCAGGTTGCAGAAAACCATTATAAATCTTTTCTGCACCCTTTCAAGTTTAACAACATCAATCCTTTAGCAGAGCCAGCCAAATTGTACGCAGTATTCTTAATGTGGCCTCACAAACATCCCTGTTCAAGCGCAACATGCCACCCCAACTTCTATATACAATGTTCTGACCGAATCAGGCAAGCATGCCAACTGCATTGTTCACCACCCTGGATACCTACAACTAAACTTGCAAAGAACGATGAACCTTCCCCCGTAGGTCACTTTGTTCAGCAACATTCCCCAGGGCAAGATCCTGCTTTAACTTACCAAAATGCAAAACCTCACAAATATCTAAATTAAACTTTATCTGCCAGTGTTTGGTCATTTGATGGTCAACGGTACCGTTGTACTCTGAGATAATCTTCTTCACTGTCTACTGCACCATGATTTTGATGTTATCTGTAAACTTACTAACCAGGCCTCCGATATTCCCATCCAAGTCGTTTGTATCCATGATGAAAAACAGTGAGCTCAGCACTGATTCTTTCAGCACACCACTGGCGACAGGACTCCAGTCTGGAAAACAATCCGTTACCTTCAGGACAATTTTGTATCCAATTGGTTGGCTTTCCTTAGATTCCTTGTGACCAGACCTTAATAACCTGTCTACCATGGGGAACCTTATTAAACACCTTGCTGAAGACTATGTAAACAATTTATAAAACGGTGCCTTCTTCAGTCTTCGTTGTCACTTCTTGAAAACACATCAACGAGACATGATTTTCATCACACAAAGTCATGTTGACTATCCGTAATCAGTCTTTGTCTTCCTAAATGTATGGAAGTCCTATTCCTCAGAATCCTCTCCAACAAGCTCCTCTACACTGACGTTAGGCTTACTGAGTCTATAATTTCATGTGCTTTTGGATCGCGGTTCCCTTTTCTCGTCCCACTCCTCCACGTACAAAAAAAATAACTGGTATGGTGATGTGGCCAAGTATATAGTTCTCAGAATATGTCAGGGTCAGTGTTAGGAACAAGTCAGATCGATTTCTTTAATCTGCTAAGGCAACACATTTATGACAAAAGCAAAACTCCTCAAACTATGATGGAAACAAGAATGACGAGAGGATTTGCAAATATGTACATAAATATTTCGTTTGAAAAATACTGTGGAATACACACACACACACACACACACACACACACACACACACACACACACACACACACACACACACACACACACACACACACACACGTTTGATAACAAACTGAAAAGCAAAATATCTGCAAAGTTAACTTGAAAGAACTTTGTCCAAATATTATCCGAACTCATGACCAAAGGAAAAGCGAGCGTTTGACCCAAATCTGTTCTATTTATACAGTAATCAAGTCGTATAGCATGGCGAGAGTCCCTTTGGCCCAAACGGGTCCATTCTGACCCAAATGTCCATCCACACTAACCCTATTTCCCAGCACTTGGCCCATAGACTTATTTTCCTTTCCTGCCCATGTAATTGTCCAAATACCGTTTAAATATTGTTCATATAAATGCTTCAACCACTTCCGCTGGCAGCTCATTCCCGTTGCGTTTCCATCAATTTTCCTTTATTCTTTCCCCTCTCACCTTAAATTGATGTCCTCTCGACCTATTTCAACATTCCGGGAAAATAGGTTGAGTCCATTCACCCTATCCACTCCTGTCATAATGTTATGCACTTCTATTGGATCCCGCTGAATCTACCACACTCTAAAGAAAAAAGTTCTCGCTTGTCCTACCTCTCCCGATAAGTCACACTGTTGAGTCCTGGCAACATCTTTGTAAATTCCGTCTGCACAAATTCCAATTTAAAAATATCCTTCTGATCGCAATGTGACCAAAACTGAACACAACACTACAGCTGCAGCTTCCCCAACATCCTGTATAACTGCAACGTTTAATCCCAATTTTCCGCTCCATGTGCTGACTGATAAATGCCAGCGTGCCAAAAGCCTTCTTCACTGCCATGTCCACCTGTGACTCCAATTTCAGAGAACGGTGTACCTGAACTTTATGGTCCCTCTGCTCAACTGCACTCCTGAAGGCCCTACCATTTACCATGAAACTCCCACCTTGATCTAACTTTGCAAAAATATTCCTCGACCCACTTCTCCAGTTGATCAAGGTCGAGCTTCAATTTTTGATATACTTCCTCACTGTCCACGATACTGGCTATTTTAGTGTCATCTTCAACTTTACTGATCATCCATTGTACATTCTCAAGAATATCATTGACATAGATAATAAACAACAATGGACCCTGCACTGAACCCAGAGGAACGTCATGTGTCTCAGGCCTCTAGTCCAAGAGCATCCTTCCACTATTACGCTCTACTTATTACCATCAAGCCAATTGTGCATTCAATGTGCCAGCTCCCTCTGGATTCCATGCGGTTCTAACTTTACAGAACAACTAATCAATGGTAACCTTTTCAAAGGCCTTACTGAAAACCATGCAGACCACATCTACCGTTCTGTCCTCATCAACATTACTGTTTACTTCATCAATGAACTCAAACATTTTGTGAGGCGTGATCTCCCATTCACAAAGCCATGCAATCTTTTCAGTCTAAACAACGACAAATAATAATTATTCAAATTAACAATGACAATCAATAATAAATAATAATAATAATATGACATTTTCAGTGGAGAATAAACTATCCATGGTATGTTTTATTGGAACTTGCATCATGGGTGAAGGACAGAATAGATTTTGTACCTGTGTTTTTGAACTGTATTGAAAACAAGCAAGTGCGGCATGGTGGTTCACTGCTGCCTCGTAGTCCCATGGATCTGGACGTGATTCCAGATTCGGGAGACTCTGTCTGGAGTTTGCACATTCTCCCTGTGTTTGTGTGGGTTTCCTCCGGAAGCTTCATTTTCCTCCCACAATCCAAAGATGTACAGGTTAAGTGATTGGCCATGCTAAGTTACCCATAGTGTTATGTGCATTCGTCAGGAGTAAATATAGGGTAAGGAATGGGTCTGGGTGGATTACTGTTTGGAGGTTCGGTGTGGCCTTGTTGAGCCAAATAACCTGTTCCCATACTGTAGAGAATCTGAAAAAAAAAAACAAATTCTAATCAAATGCGGTCTTTCCAAATGCATGTATATCTTAGCCCTCAGAGTCTTCTCAAGTAACCTACGTACCACAGATGTTAGACTTCTGGGCCTATAGTTCCCAGATTTTTCTTTGCTTCTCTTCCTGAATAATGACACAACATTTCCTACCCTCCAATCTTCTGGAATCTAACCTGTGGCTAACGATAATGCAAAAATACCAACCAGGTCCCCGCAATATTTTCTGTAGCCTTTGCAGTGTTATTGGATACATCTGCTTCGGATCAGGAGATGTATCCACCTTCATACATTATAATACATCCAACACGTCCTCTCCTTTGATATTGACTCACCCCAAGATACCATCACGACCTTTGTTAAGCTCCCAAGTCTTCATGTATTTCTCCACCATAACGACAGATAATCTCGCAAATCTCCTATGGTTCCAGACATGCATGTCCACTTTGGACCTTGAGGTGTCATATTCTCATTTATTTATTCATTTTACTTTAATATACTTAAATAACGTGTTTGGATTCACCCTAATCTTCTCAGGCAAAGCCAACTTGTGCCCCCTTTTCAGCCTTCTGATTTCCATCTTCAGTAACCTCCTGTATCCCCTGCACACCGCCACGGAATCCCTTGATCCCAGCTGCATCCTTTTTTTTGGTCAAAGCCTCAATATCTCCTGACATCCAGGGTTCCCTATTCCTCCCAACCGTGCCTTTCACCCTCAAAGGAACATATAGACCTTGATTTGTTGACATTTCACTTTTAAAGGCCTCCCACTTGCCAGAAGTCCTTTCGCCTGCAAGCAAACTCCTCTAACCAACCCCTACAAGCTCCAGTCTAATCCGTCAAAGTTCGCCTGCCCCAGTTTAGAACTTGAACATGTGGACCAGTTTTGTCCTTCTCCATAACTACTTTAAAATTAATGCATCTATGGTCACTGGTCCCAGAGAGCTTCCCCACTGTCACCTCAGTCACCTGTCCTGCCCTAGTTCTTAGAGTAGGTCAAGTTTCGTCCTTCCCGAGTTGCACTCTTTACATACTGCTTGAAGAAACTTTTCTGAACACACTTAATAGATACAGCCCATCTAGTCCTTAATTCTATACCATTCCAAGTCTATGTTAGGAAAATTAAAATCTCGTACTATGGCAATCTGATTGACCCTGCAAGTCTCCAATATCTCTTTACACATTTTTATTCCTTTAATTCCCCGTTTACTATTTGGGGGCCTCTAGAACAACCCATATGCTATCACCATTCCCTTTTTACTTCTTAACTCCACTCACAAATGCTCATTGGCTGATCTATCAATTATTTTATCTCTGATTACTGCTGTGATACTCGCCTCAATCAAAAATGTAACTCCCCGTCCCCTCCTTCCACTATCTCTGTCCCGCACAAAGCACCTGTACCCTGGTACATTAAGTTGCTAGTCCTATCCCTCCCTTAGCCATGTTTCAGTAATGGCTATAATATCCCAGTCCCACATAACTATTCACATCCTGAGATTATCGGCCTTACCTGTCAGCCATCTTGCATTTAAACAGTTGCAATTTAATCCAACAGGCATTCCTTGCGGCCTGTCGTGTTCCAGCCTAACCTGTCTCTTCACTTTACTGTTTCTGATTACTATATCTCTTTCCAGCCTCATACTTGCCTTCCTGCTATTGAGGATCCCACCTCACCCCAACCCTTGCCAAACTCGTTGAAACCCTCCCTTGTAGCACTAGCAAACCTGCCTGTCAGGATATTGGTCATCTTCCAGATCAGGCACAACCCGAACAGATCACCTCTGCCCCACAAAATATCCTAGTGATCAAAAAATCTAAATCTCTGCCCCCTGCATCAATTCTTAAATCACCCATTCAACTGCCATATCCTCCTCTTCTCACCCTCATTAGCACAGACCACTGGAAGTAAACTGGATATTGCCACTGTCACGGTCCTGTATTTTACCCTTTTTCTTAGCTCTGCATAATCACTCTGGACCTCATCACTAGTTCTGCCTGTGTCATTTGTACTAATATGCACAATGACTTCTGGCTGCTCCCCCACCCCGGTGAGAACGTTCTACAGCTGCTCTGTGACATCCTGGACTCTGGCACGTGGGAGGCTACACACCTTGGTGGGTTCCCATTTGCAGACACGGAATCTCTTGTCTGTCATCCTCACTATCGAGTCTGAATGATTACTTCTGAAGTTATTCTGCTCGCACAACCTTCTGACAATGGGATTTCTTCCTGAAACAGTTGGATTTGACTGAATTGCTTTGCTTCAGGCAGTGGGCAATTTCCAATGAATCCTCATCAGGCATCCTCCATGAGTGGGAAAGGCGACTGTTATTTTTTTCACTCCCACACGTTGCTGTGATGAGCGGCAGGGAAACAGAAAGGGAGCAATAGACTGTTCCTTCACTGATAGGCTACATTTTTTCCTTCTCTAAGTTAAATCAATAACGTTATCAGACCCCAAACTGTACCATGTAAGCTCTCCTTGAATATTGTAGGTACTATATGACACCATCACATTCTCGACTCCAGGTCAGTGCATTATTGCTGTTGTCGTACACAGAATCAATTCATTAACAATAGATGGCCCTACTTGTTTTGAAGATGTGTTAATATGTGCCTGCATAATGTAAAAATAAGCGTTTCATGTCTTCACAATATCTGTGTTAAGATGAATATGTTTTACTCTTAAACAAATACAGAAATGACTGGAAAAGCTCAGCCTGTCTTGCAGCATGTATGAAGACAAATCAGAGTTCAATTTTTCAGTCCAATGACCTTTCCTTTCAAACTGATTTATTCTGAAATTATTTCCCCAGTTTCATTCTCCCACACAAGAAGAAATATCCATCCGGTATTCACCAACTACACTCTTCTCAAGATCTTATATGGTCAATACAACAACCCTCATTCTCAGGCTGAACTGTTAATTCTTCATAACGTAATGCCTTCATCCTAAGAATGAGTAAAGAGAAAAAAAAATCACTTTGAAACGTTTCGAAAGCATTTTTTTTCAGTTTAGGCAATGAAAACGACACATATTACTTCAGATGTGATCTCAGCAAAGTCCTGTACTGATGCAGAAAAACATCGCTAAGATCACTCCCAACACACCTTGCACGAAACAGAATCATTCCATTTACCTTCCAAATCATTTGCTGCATCTTCAGAGTAATTTGATGTGAGTAATGTGCCAGAACACACAAATCCCTCGGTACCACTAAGGTCTGCATTGTCCTTGCATTTAAATCATTTTCTGCTCTTTGTCTTTTCCTCAAAACAGAACATTCCCATATATATAGAGAGAGTACAGTTTTTTTTTCTGGTGAAGGTTGGCTCACAACTGTTCTCTATCTGTTTGATGCGCTCTGACCTCCCTCCAGTCTGTGTCACATTGCAGACGTTCTGCACTCACTCTGGCTTATCACATTGCAGACTGTCTGACCTCCTTCTGTCTCTATCCCCTTGCAGACACTATGCCCTCGCATCTCTGTATCCTAAAGCAAACGCTCTCCTCACCCCCATCTGCATCCCATTGCAGACTCTCTGCCCTCTCTCTGTCTGTATCCCATTGCAGCCGCCCTAGACTCCCCCTGTCTGCATCTGATTGCAGACGTTATGCCCTCGCCCTGTCTGCATTCCACTTCAGACGCCCTACCCTCCCCTCTCTGTATCTCATTGCAGACGCTCTGGATTCCCCTGTCTGTATCCCATTGCAAATGCTCTGCACTCCCCTGTCGCTCTCCCATTGCAGATGCTCTGCCCTTCCCCGTCTCTACCCCATTGCAGATGCTCTGCCCTTCCCCTGCCTCTATCCCATTGCAGATGATCTGCCCTCCACCGTCTCTATCCCATTGCAGATGCTCTGCCCTCCCCCGTCTGTGTCCCATTGTAGACTCTCTGCCCTCCCCCATCTGTATGCCATTGCAGACACTCGGTCTCCATTTGATATCTTATTGAATGACTATCCTGGTGCATGAGCAAACTGAGCTCCATCCCTTTCATCTAATTCATTGGTATGGATTGTAATTGTTCGATCCCATCACACAGATCCCTGAAGAATTCCACTAGTTACAGATTTCCTAACACAAAATGAGTAATGATCTCTACTCGTATTTCCAGACGTACATCAGGTGTCCCTTGACCACTCACCCTATCCATGCCTTTCATCAGTTTATAAACATCTAGAAAGTGCAAATGTGACTCCAATCAACACGAATGGCTGTGCTTTCAGTCATCCTGCGTCTAAATTCTAAAATTCAGTAATCGTACCTCTTCCTTCTCCATCAAGGCACGAATCCAAAAAAAAGTTTAATCAACTTGTTCAGACATATTATGAAACAGCTCTGTGGGCTTTAAAACTGGAATTTTCTGCCCAATGATAGGGACACTACCATCATTCAGCATTAGCAGCTAAAGCTGCAACATGATGCTCCTGTGTGTTTGTTCAGCAGCCTGTTGTAACATGCTGTGACACACCTCCACAGGACATGTATACACTCCACCTTCTCCAGTGATAGCGGCACGACCAGACAGTCATGAACTGGAATCGACTCCAGTGTTCCGCCTCAGAAACGTGGGCACCATCCATTAAACAAGGCCTAAACCATGCCCAGATTTGGGTCATATTTTAAATGTATGGATCTATTAAATTCTGGTTAACATTATCAAATTTTACTGGGGACATTTCTCATTGAAAAAGGTACAAATTTATCGCCGTAACCATAGGATGTTGAGTGCATTTGCTGTTCCATTGAGATAAACAATGAAGATCTTTCATTGCTTGGCTATCATTCCTGGTTTAAATGGCTATTATCAGTAGTCTCCTATATTAGGGGAAGAAATCCTGCAACACACTGAGCACTATGAATGATCTCGAGTAGATATCAATACCGAACACCAGAGATGAGGAAGGAGCACAATTCTGGTCCCAAAACACCGGTCACTATTTCAAATCTCTAACATGCGGCTTTCCTCTTCCTAAAATCATTCATTGATACAAGGCAGCTGTTTCCTTTCCAGCTTTTGCTTACCGACTCCTCCCTCTGCCTGCGCAAGGAAAACCAAGCTCTGGGTCTTTGGGAAACTCAAGGCTGGTGTCTGTCGGCCTTCTGGTTAGGCGATTGTCGTTTTAATTCGAAGGGGGAGTATGAGGGGACAGTAATATCATTCACTGGGCTGAGGTGTGGCAGATGGAGTTTAACATGAATACATGTGAGCTACTGCAGTTTGGTAAAAACAAATAAGGGGAGGGCTTACAAAATGAATGCTGGGCTTTGGTAGTTATATAGAAAAGAGGGACCCAGGGGCGCAGGTATAATTCTTTGAAGTTTGTGGCGCAGGGTGTTTAAGGTTACTTCATTGCTTAGACAATTGAGTTTAGAAGTTGGGAAGTCATGCTGAGATTATGCAGGACATTGATAAAGCCTCTTCTGAAGTACTGTGTGCAGTTCTGTTATAGGAAGGAGATTATCAAGCTGGAGAGTGTTCAGAAGATATTTACCAGGATGTTACCAGTAACACCTCATCTTCTGCCTCTGAAGCCAGCAAAAACACAGCATGATCATTGGATTCACTGATTTACAAATCTCCCCTGGCCAACCCAGATCCCAGATTCAACCCCCAGACTCACATCTGCCCTCTGGAGGAGACGTAATGTCCATCTTCCTTACCCCCATCTGATCAACACTCCCCACCGATCTCACGCTATGACCTCCTACCTTCACTCACCTATCACTTTTCTCCAGCCTAATCCCATCACCCAGTTTCTCTTAGCCCCCCTCTCCCTCTCCTTTCCTGAAGAAAGGTCTTGCCTGAAATGTCAACTCTCTTGCTCCTCGGATATTGCCTGGCCTTTTGTGCCTTTCCCCCCGCCATGCTTTACCTACACTGAATTATCAAACATCTGCAGTCCCCATTGTCTCTTAGGTACCTTGTCGTTGTCTGTTATAACCGCACGTAGTCTTAGGGATATTTTCTTCTCAGATCATGGACGATAGAAGTTCTCTCAATGTCTTTCTGATATTGCAGTGCCTGATCAGTAGATACAGAGCCTATGTTTCAATTTATAAACGGAGAAGCATGCTTATATTCTGGTAAACCTCTGGCATTGCTTCCATATCCAAGGCAGATTGAATTCTGACACATGATTGCTCTACCAGTCCCAACATTTGTTCCCTCAGTCACCACCACATATCTCATCCAGAATGTGTAAATTCTAATCATAATTTTAAATTTTAATAAAAAGTACTGATTTGAAAGGGGTCAACGGGAGGTATTTGTTCAGCGACTGTGATTGATGTCAATCTCTGTGCATCCTAAATGTGTAACTGCAGGGCTTTCCTCTTCCATTAATTATGGACTCGGTTCAATGTGTTATCCCATCGTATCAGCGGGAGCATCACCGACACCACTAACAGGGATCAGCAGCTCCATATGGAGAAGGGGAGGGGAGATCAGAATCTGAGAACATTAGACTGGAATGCTCCAACAATGGACAGGAGTTTATCTAGGGGTCTTTACTGGCTTTCTCAACCTTGGATGTCATTAGTTTTGCGGATCTATGATGTGTCTATGGTTATTCAAGCTGGTTACTCTCCCATCCTCGCTATAGTTGGTGTTCCTGGTAATTCATTCTATCTGTTCATTAAGCCAGGTTGGACTGAATTGCTGCTCATATTATTTAAAATGTAGCAAGGTAGATGTCAAGATTTTCAATTCCAATGAAATATTCCATTCCTCACAAATTATGTCGAGCAAATTATTCAAGACAAATTACTCACCAATGTGTGAGAAGAACCAGACTGTTCTCAAACTCCATAATACTTCTAGCCATGCACAGATCTACATTTCTATATCCTGCCCAATACCACCATCATGATATCCCCGTCTCCTCCTGAGCCTCAGTGCATCTTCTGAATAAACCATCAACTGTGCCTTTGTTAAATCTGGATACATTTATCAAGTCCTTTCTAACCACATGTCAATTACAGAATAATTGTTCTTGAGTATGTTGAGCTTGTTTACTGCACAGATTCTGTCAGACGTGCAGACACTGCATGCTGCTTAAGTCATTAACATATAATTTAGAGGCACAGAATAATAATCTGTTGGTATCTCTTGAAGGAAATTGATGTAATTGAACTGAAACTATCGTCATTTGTGAGAAAATGCCCATCCGCTTGCTTCATGTCCTTCAGAGAAGTCAATGCGTTATCCTTCCTCAGACATGTCTGTGCAAACCCACAGCAATGTGTTTTACTCTTTCCTGTCCGTGAAACAGCTGAACTAGCCACTCAGTTCAAGATCAGCATAACACGCTGGCCTGACCAGGGCTGCACATATCCTGTGAGTGAAGAACAAAAGTAAATTTAGCTCCCTTCGTCTGCCTGTTTTTTTCTTATTCCTATATTTCATTTCCATTCAGCTAGGTGATCGTTCCCTATTTCAAGTGCAATCTTTCTGACTGAGTCTCTCCCTAATAGTGATGTTCATCTCCACGGACACCTCTTTTGCCGACTTTACTGATGCTGGCATACAGACGGAAGGAACTTTTAAATTCCACAACAGTGGCAGTGCATAATAAAGAGACAGAGGCTAGGAAGTGAGGGAAATGAATTATTGTGATCATCACTGAAAGTGTGGTTGAACCAGTATTTGGGGTATTATGGACAGATTTTTTCTCCTTTAAAAGGAATTATCTCATTGCAATAGAGGCTGTGTAAAGGAATTTACAAGAATAATTCCTGTGCTGATGGTAAAAGAGGAGTGAGTGAAGGTTAATCTGCAGCACTGTCAGAGAATAAGAGGTCATTGCATTGAAACTTGATATAGATGGACAATCACTCGTTATGTTCTACACAGACACTAAAAATGTATTACATTCCATGGTTTGTATTTTTATTTTTACTCGGGATGCATGATTCTGGATGTTTAAGTGCCTCTGAGGATTAAATCTTCAGTCAAATCCTGCCTTGATATCAGGGCCAATCCCTCTTACCTAAGCAGGTCAGTTAAACACTTTTGTTAATGTTAATACGTGATGGTGTCTGTGTGGAGAGTGTTTTCTCCTCATAGAGGGTAGTGAATGTCAGGAATTCTAAGGTCTAGAAAGTTAGGGGAGCGAGATCACTCCAAATATTTAAAGAGGAGGTAGATGGAATTTTGACCTGTCAGAGAGCTGAGGGGTGTGAAGAATTGCGCATTAAAGAAGAGGTAATGCCAACAGTAGGTTGGCCATGATTGTATACAATGGCGTGAGCATCCAAATTACCTATTCCTGTTTCTTATGTTCTCAAATTCTGTCTTTGGAAAGTGAATGGTTGTAATTTTCCTGGAAGTGTTGCTATTGAATGTTGAGGGTAGTGAGAGAAAAGTATTTTGTGAGCCATCTCTGGGAGAGAAATGGGCCCGATATTCACAGTGCATCTGGATCAACCACATGAACAACAAATGAAACACCACTTACAGAGATGAGACACTCTTTAAAGAGGTGGGAGACAACATTCATATCCTGCTTGGATTTCCCATCACATTTTCCAACCCACAGTAAACCACACAGTGTTGAGGGACTGAATGATATCATATAATACTGCGGACCAGGTATTTGGAGCAAGTGGTCTCCATCTGCTCCTATACAAATGGTTTTAAGGACTGAATGGAACATAGGAACAGAGAACTGAGGCGCAGGAGTGGGTTATTAGACACTTGGTCATTGCTCGACCAGACAGTAAGATCATGGCTGATCTGAGTGTGGTCTCTGCAGCACTTTTCAGTCTGTCCACAATTTTCCTCCATTCACATGTCTGTCAAATATTGCAAAACACAACTTTGAATAAATGCAAGCATCCAGGCACAATACTAGGGAACTGCACAAAGCCAAAGTACACAGGAAGCACAATTCTGGAAGGCAACAGGCATTTATCTATCAGTCTTGCTCTCATCCAATTAATTCTGCTGCAGTTTATTATTTAAGACTTGTTCAGGAATGTGGGTGTTGATGACAGGGCAGCATTTATGGACCATGTCTAATTACGCGGGAAATGGTGATGTTGAGCTGCCATCTTGGGATGAAACCTCTGGGGAAGAGAATTCCCATTTGTCCAGCCGGTGCGAATTTCTCATTTCTGCTCCGACCAATGTTGGAGGGTCACTGTATCCTCTTCCAGCCTCACTTGTCCACTGGTTACAACAGGTTTGAAGTGTAACTTAGGTCATTCTCTCGAAAATGAGAGGAGATCTCAGTGAGATATGTAAAACACTGACAGGGTTAGATAGATTGGAAGCAGTGATGATAATTCCCCTGGCTGGGACGTCCAAAACAAGAGGCCACAGTGTAAGGTACACTCAGCTCACATTGCATTTAGATAAGAATAAATGTCTGCACTCAGAGACTGTTGAACGTGGGAATTCTCTCTCCCATAAGGCTGTGGAAGACAAGGCATTGAAGACTAATAAGGATGTCGAGACACCAAAAGGATGGGGGAGAGAGCAGGAGTATGGTGTAAAAATAAGGGGTCAGCCATCATTATATTAAATTGGATAGCAAACTCGACAGATCAAGGGGACGACCGCAGTTCCTAGTTTATAGCTTCACAAGGTTAATCACATTAAGGCATGTGTACAGTGAGTGGGGAAAGCGCATTGAGGAGTTGTTCAGACATTAACTAGACACTAACTCAATGTGCTGTATGACCTATTCCATTCCCGATGTTTCTGAGCGATCTGTGAGAAAGCTCTGTAAATGTTGTCACAAGTTCGCAGATGTTAGAAGGGAGGTCTCTGCAGGGTCAACAGGACAGTGTTTCCCGTTCCCTTTTACATACTGAGGCTGGGCCTGGGTGTTCTGTCCGGTTTTATCCTTTAAGACGTCGGAGCAGTTTGATACAATAGAGTGTCTTGCTTGACCTTTTCAGAGACCATTGAAGAGTTTATCACATGTCTGTGTGTCTGGAGTCACTTTTAGGCCAGACCAGGAAAGCACGGGAGATTCACTTCCTGAAAGCACATTGGAAAAACAAATTGGTGTTTCCAATCGACATTGGCTTCAGGCGCACTGTTACTAACACCAGATTTGAGATCTCGATATTTTATTAATTGTTTTTAACTTCAATCAACTGCCAGAGCATTAGCCTGGTCTGGATTATTAATCCAGTGACTTTTCCAAAACAGCACCATCTCCACATGGGGACCTATCAGAAACCACACTGAGCAATTTATGTCTGTGCTGCTTGATAGCTCTATCAAAAAGAACTTCCAATTTGACTATCGTGATGAGACTGAGAGGGTTGTAATAGGTAAGATTGTAATTATTTCCGACACTGAGTAATTTTCCACATTGCCAGGGAGATGACAGAGTTGTAGCTGGAAGAAAACCGCTTCCCCAGGTTTGTTGTGCAGCACAAGTCTTCAGTCCTATTACAGGAATGGGGTCAGGGCCCATTGTCTTTGTCGTATCTACTGTGTTCAGCTGTTTCTTCATGTCACGTGCAGAGAATCGAATTGGGTGAAGACTGATCTGTGATTCTGTGGGCATCATGATGAGGGTGAGTTGAATCGACGACTCAACACCGCTGGCTAGGTTGGTACAGACACTATTTCCTTGTTTTTTACACTGATGTGCAGAGCTGATCCATTGATAGAATGGGAATCATCTATCACGATTTTTGGCCGGATGTGGCAGGCTGCAGAGTTCGATCTGGGTATATTGAGCTTGTGACAATTTCGCTCTCTCTATCATTAGATTTGGTTTCATTTGATTTGAGAAGATTCATTGTCGCATGTATCTAAGTAGAGTGAAACTCTTTGTTTATACACAGTTCTAGCAGATCATAGTGAGAGTTGGAGCTGCCTTTTTTGAGAGACATGGAGTGGCCGAAATTTAAAAATCTACTTCAGCTGTCTGTTTTTGAAGAGCCACAAAATAGCCAGAAATTAAAATAGATTGGGTCAGCATTAGTGAAAAAAGTGCCTTTGAGAAGGGAATTATTCCAAGGCAAAAGAAACGATAATCTGATTCGCAAGATTCTGAAACATGCCAACATCGTGATAAAGAAAGTTCCTTTTTAAAAAATTGATGATTTGTAACAGAACACAGATGAAATAATGAAATTGTAGCACAAAAACTTTGAATAATCACTGCAAAAGATAACTTATTCTGATCTCAGTAAGGATTCTGTTCATCCACCAAAACAGCAACTCAAGTTTCTTTCCGAAGCTCGCTGCGCCTTTGAAACTGTTTACAATAGTAATAATTTCTAGTTAAATATTTGGTAACTAATCATGGACACAGATTTCCACGTAATTATAAAACCTTAAAGAGATGTCTGGCATGTCTTATCTAAATCGCTGAGAAAAAGGTTAACAGTAGATATAATAATAATATTACGAATTTTGTAACAGAATCAACTTTTTAATGTAAAATATGATCACGGAATTTGATTAGAGCTGGACTGCCCATTGGAGAATAGAATTTATGCAATCCTTCAAGATAAACAATGAGGGATATGACTTAAAAGAGCACAGCCCCGAACTTTGGAATGCATTAAAGAAAGATCCCAAGGACTAGATATAACAGAAATCGTTAAACATCCGAAACAAATAAGAACATCGGGCTGTCCATGCGTGTCCATCATTGATCAGTTGTTTTACAAGATTGGTTCTGCAGAAGGGGAGTGGAGGGTACACTAACAAGGTTGTGTTCGATCATTGCAACACAGAACTTATAAAAATACTGTCTTTTTACTGCAACATCGAAGTGGGTCATTGATTTGCCTTCTGATCTGAGCTAAACATTAAGTAAAGGATTGTCTTCTCATGTCAAAGCCAGATTCGAGGAAGATCCTTTGGTATTCTCCCAGCATTAACCAGGTTTTGCTTGAATTAAAGTCCATTCCGTGCCTGTGTCCTGTCTGCCTCCAGAGTCTTTGTCCCTAGCTGGGGAATCTCGCTCCGACAATAAGCAAGTACATACAGATCATTAGGTGAAGGAAAAACTCAGTCTGAGGCATACAGGCTACACCAGACAGGGCATGCTATTGGCAACATCAATGTGAGCAAGGTCAGCATTATTTGAAGTTAGAGAGTCCATTCCTTAGTTTAGTAATGGCTGGGAAGATGCTGTTCATGAGCAGCTGGTTTGTGTGTTCAAGCTCCTGTATTGTCTGCATGATGGAAGATATGAGATCTAGGGTGCGATGGGTCTTTGATAATGTTGTCAGCCTTTCCGCGGCAGTGAGCTGTGGAAATGGAGACAATCGATGGGACGTTGGTTTCAGTGATTGCATGGGCTGTGCACACAACCTTCTGTCATTTCTCTTACTGTCCTGGGCAGGGCTGTGGCCACACCAGGTCATTGTGCACGCAGATACTTTGCTGTCAGTTGTGCATTTGTAGACATTGGTGAGGGACAAATGTCCTGAGCTGCCAGAGAAAGACGGGGCGTTCTTGTGCCATCTCGACTGTCACATCTACATGGGAGGTCGGTTATCATCACTCCAAGCAACTTAATGTTTTCCACCCTTTCAACTTCAGTTCCATTGATGCAGATGGGGGCATGTTCTCCTCATTTCTTTCTCAAGTCATTAATAAGTTGGTTAGTTCTGCCGACGTTGAAAGAGAGGATAGTCTCAGTGCAGCACATCACTAAATCCTCTATTTCCGTTCTGTATTTTGACTTGCCATCATTACATACCTGTCCTACTATGATGGTGTCATCAGTGAACATGTAGATGGCATTCGTTCAAAATTTGGCAATACACTCGTGGGTTTACAGGGGTATAGTAGGGGGCTGAGGACACATCCTTTGGGATTTCAGTGTTGAATGTTATTGTGGGAGAAACACACATCCTATTTTCACTGATTGTGCACTGTATGTCAGAAAGCTGAGGATCCAACTTCAGAGGGCGGAGCTAAGACTAAGGTCAGGGAGTTTGGTGATCAGTCTGAAGGGAATAATGGTGTTGAAGGTGAACCTATAGTCAATGAGCAGGAATCTGACGTGGGTGTCCTTGTTGTCCAGATGTTCCAGGGATATGGCACCCGTTATGGACCCATTCCACTGGTAGGAAAATTGTAGGGGATCGAGGCAGGCTGGGGGACTGGAACTGATGTAGGCCATGACTAGCTTCTCGAAGAACTTCACTCCCCTCAGTCTCCTGCGCTCTAAAGAGAAATGTCCCAGCTTATCAAACCTCTCCCTATGACTCAGACCCTTGAGTCCTGGCAACATCCTTGTAAAGTTCCAGTTTAATACCATCCTTCCTATAGCATGGTGACCAAAATTGTACACAATGCTGAACTTGGAAATATCTGGAACTGTAAGTTTTACTCTGCTGCCAACTATTATGCTGCTGTGATATTGTTTTATTTTTTGTATTATTCTGAAACCTTATTATTCGTTGAATCCTCTGACGGCAATTCCCTCGGGTGAACGTCCTCCTGACTGCTTGAAATTGAATCAATCTATTTTGTTTGAGGCTGCTGTATATCAGAAGACAGGAAGAGATGATGGATGATTGTGCAGTGTGTGTCCTTTACTGGACCAGCTTGTCTCTCCAGGCACCTAAAGCTTTTATTGTGGGCCAGAGTACCTCAGAATCGTTACATCACAGAAGGAAGCTATTTAGCCCATTGTAGGTCCATGCACATAGAACATTACAGCTCAGTACCTACAACATCCTTCAGCTCTGCTGACAGATCCACCTACCTTACTGTCAACCGTAAGTTTACGAACTCATCCTTCTAGACCCTCATGAAGGTCATTTTCAAAAGGACAAACAACAGTCACTCCAAAGCAGATCCTTGCAGTATACCACCAGCAACTAAACTCCAGGATGAACATTCCCCATCAAATATTACCTTCTATCTGCTTTCAGCGAGCCGATTTGTGATCCAAACGCTAAGTCACCCACAATTCCACGTCTCCATATTTTCTGGGAGGAAGTAAGGACTGCAGATGTTTGAGATCGGAGTCGAGAGTGTGGCGCTGGAAACGCACAGCAGGTCAGGCAACATCCGAGGAGCGAGGAGGAAATGAAGACTGCAGATGCTGCAGACCAGAAAACTGATTCCTGATGAAGCGCTTACAAGAGAAACATCAACTTGCATGCATCTTGGACGCTGCCTCATCTGTTCTGCTTTTCCAAAACCACACTCTCCATATTTTCTTCAATAGCCTACCATGGGGGACCTTATCAAACGCTTCACTGAAATCCATACACCTCACTTTACCCTCATCTACCTGTTTGATTACCTTCTCAATGAACTCGGTAAGATTTGTGAGGCATGACATACCCTTCACAAAAACCTTGTTGACTATTCCTAAACAAATGATTCCTTTCTATATGATAGTAAATCCTATCTCTTATAATCCTTTCCAACACTTTACCCACAACCGAAGTAAGACAGGTATATAATTACCAGGGTTGTCTCTTCTCCATTTCTTGAGCAAGGGGACAATATTTGCTGTCCTCCAGTCTTCTGGCACTGTTCCTGTAGACAATGGCGATGTAAAGATCCGAACAAATGGTTGCATAATCTCCTCTCTAGCTTCTCAGAGAATCCTATGGTAAATCCCATCTGGCCCAGGGGACTTATCTGTTTTCACACTCTCCAGAACTGCTAACATCTCCACGTTACGAACTTCAATCCTGTCTAGTCTAATAGCTTGTATCTCAGTATTGGCCTTGACAGTATTTTCTTTTTCCATTGTGAATACTGATTAAAATATGAATGTACAGCCTGTCCTATCTCCTCAGACTCCACACACAACTTCACACTACTGTCCTTGGTTGCCATTAGTCTTCATTTGGTCATTCTTTTATTCATGACATACTGATAGGAAGCTTGAGGGTTTCCCTCGATTCTACTTGACAAAGACTTCTCATGCTCTCTCCTGGCTATTCTTAGCTCTTTTTTTAAGTCATTCCAGACTAACTTGTAACTCTCAAGCATCCGAACTAAGCCTTCACGTTTCATCTTTACATAAGCCCCCTTCTTCCTCTGGACAAGAGATTCAACTTCTTCAGTAAACCACAACATCCTCACTCGACCACTTCCTCCTTTCCTGACATGTACAAACTTATCAAGGACACACAGTAGCTATTGTTTGAAAACGCTCCGCACTTAAATTGTACCCATCCTCTGCAGCTTCCTTCCCCATCCTATGCATCCTAAAACCTTTCCTAATCGCATCATAATTGCCTTTCCCCCAGCTATAACTCTTGTCCTGCGGTATACACCTGTCCCTTTCCATCGCTAAGGTAAACATAACTGAATTGTGGTCACTATCAGCAAAATGTTCACCTACCTCCAAATCTAACATCTGGTCTGGTTCATTACTCAGTACCAAATCCAATTTGGCCTCGGCCCTTGTTGGTCTATCTACATACTGTGTCAGGAAACCATTCTGCAAGCATTGGACAAAACTGACCCCTATAAAATAATTGATCTGCAGCATTTCCAGTCAATATGTGGAAAGTCAAATTCTTCCATAACAACTTCTCTGTTATTTTCGCTCCTATCCAGCATCATCTTTGTAATCCTTTCCTCTACATCTCTGGAACTTTTCAGACGGCAATAGAGAACTTTCAACAGGATGTCCTCTCCGTTTTTGTTTCCAACCTCTTCCCATACTATCTCAGTAGGCAAGTCCTTATCAAGCATCCTTTCTACCAACGTAATGCTGTCTTTGATTTTCAATGCCACCCCACCCTCCCCCACCCCAACCCCCACCCCGCCCCACCTTTAGTACCTTCCTTGTTCTTATTGAAGCATCTAAACCCCGGACCCGCCAACGATCAGTCCTGTCCCTGCTCTATCTATTTCTCCAAAATGGCCACAACATCAAGCTGTACAACTGCACCATTTGGAAACAGGGATGTTAAACGAGGGTGAGTTGGATAGATCAGAAGACAGCATGAGGGGAGATAGACAGGAACGGACAGAAAATGGAAGTTTTATTTAGACATTCTCACGGACGGCAAAGTCTTTATCTATTGCCATACCATTTGAGCACTGTGCGGATACTGGCTGTGGTCCCAGAGCATTTATCGCCAATAATATCACAGAGCTGAGTTGCTGACAGTTAAACAGAGTCCAAAAGGCCAAGTGATTTTTTTTTCACTACAGTGAGAAGGTGATTTAATTTAAACAGACTGGGCGAACAGTAGCAGGAACTGAGTACCCCTTCAATACTGAGATACTGCGCCAGAGAATCTCAGTGAGGTGGATCACTGACATAGAGGAAATCAGCTTCTCAGTGTGGGCCAAATAATGATTGAGAAAGATTGCACACCAATTTCGTGGTTTTGTAATACACATTTCAATTTATGGAGCTCAATATCATGAGTGTACCTCATTTCTTTGCGCTTCCCATAATTTAGTACGGACAGAAAATCATTTTGTCCCAGTATTTTGTGTTCAATAAACAAATTTTACTCCTCATTCCTCACTTTAGATGTATCCTTGAATCTGTTCTTCATATGAGTTGTAAAGAGTGACATTTCAATACTGATGACTGGGGAATATTATTATCCCTCCCTCCAGTCTGAACTGCCATGTCCCCCAATTCTCTCTGTTTTCTGTCTCCTCCACAATACCATATTCACACTGTAATTGAAGTCCAGTAAATGACACTTCATCACAGTTCACTAACATCGATAACATCAATAGTACAGGCCTCATCTGCCTCTCTCTAAACCTGGAATTACAATCTGAATTGCATTTGTCACGTACAATTCTCTGTTATCCATGCCATTTGACTGTTACAACCCTACGTTTCTCAGGCACACATTCGCCTCAGATCATGAATTATAAAAATTGTTTAATTGAAATTCTGATGTTTGATCAATAGTTCCAGGATGCATGTTTCCATTTATAATCAGAGACGCAATTTTACGTTCTGATAAACTTATGACATTACTCCTGCATCCAAGACAGATTGAATGGTTGCACTCAATTGATCTACCGGCCTCAAGATTTATTTCATCTGTCACCCTCACATAGCCCATCCAGAAAATGACAGTTTGAATCATTGTTTTGAATTTGAATAAAACAATATTGTATTGAAAGGCGTTGGCTGGAGCTATTTGTTCAGTGATTGATGTAAGTCTCCGTGGATCCGAGATGTGTCACTGGAGGGTTCGCCTCTTCTATTAAGGACTCGGTTCAATGTGTTATCCTAGTATGGGTGGGAGCATCAATGATTGGACTAACAGGGATCAGCAGCTCGAGAGATAGGGGGAGGAGAGATCAGACTCTGAGAACATTAGACTGGAATGTTCCATTAATGGATCAGAATCTGAGAACAATAGACTGGAATATTACAATAGCAGGCAGGAGTTTATCCTCGGGTCTTTACTACCTTTCTCAGCCTTGGATATCATTAGCATCACGGATCGAAGATATCCTTTGGATTATTCAAGGTGGTTACTATCCCATCCTCGCTATAGTTGGTGTTCCTGGTAAGTCATTCCATCTGACCATTAAACTGAGTTGAACTGAATTGCAGTTCATATTCATATTTTAAAATTTGGAAGTCATCATTTTCAGATCCAGTCAAAAATTTTATTCATTACTGATTATAACTAGCAAATTACTATTCACAACTTATTCAACAATACACGAGGAGAAACCACATTGTTCTTAATCTCCATTATCGTTTTTCTTCATTCATATTTATATTTCTACGTATTCTCCCCACTCACCAATCCTGCCCAAGTCCACATACCGGATATTTCAGTCACCTTCTCAGCCTCAATGCAACTGCTGAATAATTCATTGTTTGTGCCTTTGGTAAATCCAGATATAACCGTTTCAAGTCCCTTCAAACTATGCTTACGTCACAAAATATTTGCACTTGAGATGGTTAATTTGTCCTCTCCACAGAATCTGTCAGATGGACAGACAGTGCATGGTGGTCAAGTCATTGACTCATAATCGAGCGGCACAGAATAATAATCTTTTGGTGTCTCCAGAAGGAAGTTGATGAAATGCAAATGAAATTATCACCATTAGTTTTCATCAGAAGCATATCTGTTTTCCTCATGTCCTCCAGAGAAGGCAATGGGTTTTCCTTTCATGTTCAGGTCTCTGTGTGACTGCAAACCCACAGCAATGTGGTTTACTCTTTATTATCCTGTGCAACAGCTGAATCAGCCACTCAGTTCAAGATCAGCATTGTGGGTGGCACGGTGGCATGTGAGAGGCACGGTGGCACTGCAGTTAGCACTGCTGCCTCATAGTGCGGGTTCAATTCCCGCCTCAGACGACTGACTGTGTGGAGTTTGCACGTTCTCCCCGCGTCAGCGTGGGTTTCCTCCGAGTGCTCCGGTTTCCTCCCACAGTCACAAAGATGTGCAGGTCAGGTGAATTGGCCATGCTAAATTTCCCGCAGTGTTAGGTAAGGGGTAAATGTAGGGGTATGGGTGGGTTGCGCTTCGGCGGGTCGGTGTGGACTTGTTGGGCCAAAGGGCCTGTTTCCACACTGCAATGTAATCTAATCTAATCTATAACATGCTGGCCTGACCAGGGCTGCACACATCCCATGAGGGAAGAACAAAAGGAAAGATAGCTCCCTTTCTCTGCCTGATTTCCATGTTCCTGCAAGTCATTTCCATTCAGGTAGGTGACCATTCCCTGTTTCAAGTGAATTCTTTCTGATTGAATCTCCCGCTGAACGTGACATACATCTCCATCGACAACTCTGATGATGAATGACGAACAGATGTAAGAGACTTCAAAATTCCAGAGATAATTCAAAATGCAGAGAGAAGGAAAGGCTTTTTATACCACAGGAAAGAAGCTGAGACAGCTAAGTGAGGGAACAGAATTATTGTGATCAACCCTACAGTGTTGTTGAGATAGTATTTGGAGTATTGTGCACAGATTTTCTTTCCTTTATAAGGAATAATCCACTTGGCAGAAAGAGGATAAAGGAATTTCACCAGACTAATTGTTGGGTTGATTGTACCATCGGGAGTGCATGAGGATTAATCTGTTGCGCTTTGAAGAAATAAGAGGCGATTACATTGAAACTTAAGGTGATGGACAGTCACTCATTATATTCCGAACAGAACTAATACGGTGATAAATTCCATGTTTTTTTTACTTGATTTACATGATGCTCGGTGGCTTAAAAGACTCTGAGAACGTTCCTCTCAGTCCACGCCACTCCCCATTTCGATTGAGAGAGAGACAGTCATAACTAAACGCTTACAACATTAATATAGTGCATTTGGTGTGTGATCATACATAGAACTTCACGTTGTCCACCATCGCGACAGGAGCCAAAATACCTTCATTGTAAAACAGTTAACTATCCCCACCAGCTTCTGGGCCCCACGGTGAACATGGGCCTGTCTTCTTGGAGATGGAAGATGCCTCCTTGAGGCTTGGCACAAAACATTTGGCTTCCTTCCTCACTGCCAGAAAAACATGTTAAAGTATAATTTGTTCCACAGGCAATGGAGCCACGAGGAACATTGTGAGCAGTCTATGAGTGCAGTCTCTGCTCCATTCGTTTTCCAGGTTGGAGCATCAATGACACCCTCCTATTCCTGTGAAAGTGTCTCGAGGGGTGAATGGTCTCCTCCTGGTTCCATAGAACAGGTTTAGGGGTCTTACTGGACTCTGCCTGTTCCTGTTTAACAGCTCAATGTACTGACCAGACACCTCCTCTTCCTGTGGAACAGGTAGGAGGATTGAATGGGCTGTCCCTCTTCTTGTTCAGTCATTTGGACGGGCTGAACAGTTTCCACATATCCGGGTGTAACCAGCTTGAGGTACTGAATGAACTCCTCTTTTAACTGTGGAAATGTGCAGTGCCTGGCCGTTCTGTTACATGAATGGTACCGACACTTTAACAGCACAAACATGAATGTTGTTTGGGTCTTGCTGAATATAGACACAGACCGCTTCAGGAGCTGAGTGGGGAAAAAATGTTCTGAATATTGTGTGATCTTCAGTGATCACTCCGCTTCTGATCTTGGGATAGATGAGGGGCGTCGGGCATGGGGCACATAGACGTTGACGAAGGAGCTGAAGATGTTTGTGCTGAGGAAGTTAATCTGAGGATCTCCTGAAGAGATGTCCCGGGACTAAGAGGATTGTCGGCCACCGACCACAAACATCTTCCTTCGTTCTCTGAAAGACCCCAACCAATGAGGAGGTTAGACCTGATTCTCATTAAGCTCAAATAAGTAGATGGTCCCGATGACATCCTCAGTCAACTACTACCTTGGTATGAAGGCCATTCACTCTTTCCTGAGCCCCTGTGTTCACCTCTTGTTCATATCAATAGGTGACGGTGTATGTGTAGAGAGTGTTTTCCTCTCACAGAAGTTAATCAATGTCAGGAATTATCTGGACTAGAGAGTTAGGGGAGCTACATCACTGAAAGTATTTAAAGAGGTGGTACATGAATCTTTGACCTGTCAGAAAGCTGAGGGCTGTGAAGAACTGAGCATTAAGGAGGAGTTAATACTAACAGTAGATCAGCCATGATCGTATACAATGTCTTGACCATCCGAATTACTTATTCGTGTTCCTTATGTTTTCATTTTCTGTAATTTCAAAGTAAACGGCTGTAATTTTCCTGGATGTACTGTATTTGTATGTTGTAATCAGAGAGAGTAAAGCATTTTTGGGTCATCTCTGGGTGAGGTATGGAGCTTTATTCATAACGAATCCTGGTCTAGACCAAGACCAACAAATGAAGCACAAGTTTCAGTGAGGGGGCACTCTGTAAACAGACCAGAGGCGTCTTTCAAAACTAGTCTGGATTTCCAAATAACATTTTTCAATCCATACCAATCTGTGTGTAACAGTTGTGAGGGATTATTTGAGATCCTGTGTTACTGTGGACCAGGTATTTGGAGCAAGTGGCCCCCGTCTGCACCTTACAGGAGTTGTGAGAGGTTGAAGGCACCATAGTAACACGGGACTGTGGAGCAAGAGTGGGTCATCAGACACTTTGTCACGGCTCTACCATGCACTATGATCTGATTAAGGTCTCAGCAGCACTTTTCTGTCAGTGTACCATTTCCCTACATTCATTTGTCTTTCAAATGTCTTACATAGATAATTTTGAACAAATGGAAATATCCAGGCATCACAATCTTCTGTGGAAGGGAATTCACACCTTAACAATCCTTTGAGAATCACTTGTTCGTGTTCTGACCAATGTTGGAGGGTCACTGATGTCTTCTCCCACTCCTCTGTTGGTGAAAGCAAATTTTAAATGTAACCAGTTGAGTGCTGTGTCCAATGATATAGGTATCGGACTGGGTAATTTTCTAGAAAAATCTGAGACACAGAAAGTTGAACTGTGAACAAATGGTAAAATGATAGATTGTCTCAAATATTTTTCTGACTTTGAACTTATTCTGCTTACACAAATGTCTGGGATTGAGGATTTCTTCCCAGAACAGTTGGATTTGGCTGAATTCCCTTTGCTTTGAGCTGTACAGAGATTCCTATGAATCCTCATCAGGAAGCCTCCACGAGTGGTAAAGATGACTCAGGAATTTTCTGCTCTCACACCTTGTTTTCAGGCAGAACAAAGTAAGAGAGAGAGAGAGAGAGAGACCAGTTGGCTGCTGCTTTTGAGGCAGGTAATATTTTTCTCCGTCTCTGTGTGGAAAAATACAAGAATGTCAACTGTACAACAAACTGGACCATGTGCACTCTCCATGTACATTCTCTGGAATGGGTGATAATAGACTGTATGTTGTATGCAGCATCATTGCTGTAGTTGTGCACAGTGCCTTTCATTAGCAAAGAAATAATGTGCCCGTTTTATGATTTGATGAGATGTTTATATGCATCTGCGTAATTTTTAAAAATGAGTTGATATCTTCATAATATTTGTGTTAATACCAATGCATCTCATTCAAAAAAATATTATCTAGCTTTAGTTTTCTTAACAAGAAAAAATATGTATCCAGCTGAAGGACTTCTCTGAAAATCGTGGTTCAGTAAGATTTCTCATTTAAGATATAAACAGATAATCCCCGATAACAAAAGGCCTTCATTTCAGGAATGAGTAAAGGGAAACATCTTTGAAAATCTCTGAAAGGAATTGTATCCGGTTTTTAGTTTAGAGGATCAGACCTGCACCCAATGTATCTGATGTGGTCTCAGTAATGCCCTGTACAGATACAGTGAAATATTCAAAATTAAACCCAATACCCGTTGCCGCAAACAGCATCATTCCACTTACTTTCTGAATCACTTGCAGCATCTGCAGACTGACTTCATATGATTCATATACGAAGAATATGAAAAACATCTGCATCACAGAGTTCTGCAATCTCTCTGCTTTTAAATTGTTCCCGACTGCAATAGACAACTCACGTTATATTATTTCTGCTGAGGTTACGCTCACTAACCTTCCCAGTCTACATCATAATGCAAATTCACTACTCCATTTGAAGATCTAATGAATGATCATTTTGGTTTACTAGGTAGTTCAGCTTTGATACATTCAGTATATTCATCCAGATATTTTACATCGATTATTGATCAGTCATGACTCTACAGTGATCGCTGAGTCAAAACTACTTACAGTTTTGTTTAAAAAATCATATATCACTACTGTCTATTTCCTGTTAGTGACAGCATCCCTGTTCCTGTGCAGCAGTTCAGGCGGGTTGAATGGCCTCGTCCTGGGCTGTTTAATGTACAAAACGAGCTGAATTACTTCATCCTATATTCCTGTGTAATTCTTTGGAGGGGCAGTATGGTCTCCTCCCGTCTCATTGTAACGATCCAGTCTGACTGAATGGGATGGTCCTCTACCCTGTAATCGCACTGAGGGGTGGATTGAGGGAACAAAACATTGGGTATGGTCAGCAGTATATCTCTGTAACAGCATCGAGGGGTGGATTTAGGGAACAACACATGGGGTAGGGGCAGCAATATATCTCTGTAACGGCCAGGAGCGTGGATTGAGGGAACAACACATGGGATAGGGGCAACAGTATATTCTGGTAACGGCCGGGAGGGTGGATTGATGGAACAACACATTGGAAAGGGCAGCAGTTGGCCATTTGGTGGCACCATTCAGAATGCTCATGGCTGATCCGAGTGTGTCTGACCATCCGTCTCCTGTCTGTTCCCAATAAGCATTGACTCTCCTGTCCTGCAAAGATCAGTCAATCTCAAACTAAAGTACCTAAATTAACCGAGTCTTCACTACTCCCTGAGGATGAGGACACCACAGAGAGCACAACAGTAAAGGGAAAGGGACATCCTTCTTTCATTGTGGGACACAATTTTTTTAAAAAATTGTGTTTACCTCATATCAAATCACTGCCCCTTTTCGGATAAAGTGGTACAATAACTAGGAATAGACATTAACCAGTCTGCCCTCCAATCTTTTCCCACATTACCACTGACTGTTTCCAATCAAATATGTTGCTGCTACTGTCTCATGAAGAGAATAACTGATAGCATAACAACACACGAGCGTTAAAAAAGGAGCAGAATTAGACCATTTGGCCTATCGAGTCTGATATACCATTCAGTTATTTCGAATATGTTCCTCAACATCATTCTCACACCTTGCCCTGGAATCCTGGATCTCCTTATAAATCAAGAACTTATTTATTTGTGTCCTAATGGCACTCGTGTCTGTGTCTTAATGTGCATTTATGTATGTGTATGTCCATGTACTTGTTACTTTTGTATTTGTGTGACTATGTCTGTCTGTCTTTGTATCCGCCTGTGTGTTTCTATCTCTGTTTGTGTCTATTTGTGTGTGACTGTTTATGTCTTTGATTGCTTCTCCTTGTGTGCATGCTTATGTCCTTGTATGCATTGTGCATGTTAATATATTGGGGCATTTACCAATACGTCTGTATATTTCAATGCCTGCATCTCTGTGCAATGGGGTATCTGTTCTTCTGCGAGTGAGAGAGATGAAGCTGGAACTGACAGCAGGTTTGAATTGAGAATTGCTCTTTACTGAACACAGCTTCTTATTCGGTAGGTGAGACGTGGATGTTTCCGAATCTCCACACAAGGCCTCCTGGTCCTTTCCGGTTCTCTCCAGGATCCTCCCCACATATCAGGGTAAGGGGATGAGGGGACAGATATCCGGCACTCCACCACCCGGCTTGGCCCTTTCTGTCCTGTTACAGGCTGTTTCTCCTGGAATGGGAGAAAGGGATGGAATGAGTGAGGGTGGGAGTGGATGGCCCTGCTGTTAGTGCTGGGCTGGGTAAGGTGTGACATGGTGAGGTGGCCGGAGGGAGTCTGTCCATAGTGTTGTATCCATGTAGTGCTATTAGTGCGCGGGGCTATTGCACCAGGGACAGAAAATGTGGGGGAGGGAAGGTGCTGAATTCAACAATGAGAGTGGTTGTGCTTGAACCTTATCTGGAGATAGAGTGTGAGCCTTGGTCAAGGGTAGGTTCTATAATAGACATACAATGAGTGTGAGGGAGCAGTGAGAATATACGGTGACACTTATCCTGATGAGCGGGTTGGATATTGATGCTTGTCCTGTATTGCTTGACATGTCTTCAGATCATCTCAGCATCGAGATGAGCCTCCCCGAATGCCTTATCCAACTCTATCACTAATAACGACACAGGCTCTGTCCCTCAGATTCCACAGAATGAGTTTGGGTGGGTCTTACAAATAGCAAGGAGAAACAAACTTGTGTCATATATCTGAACCAAAACTGTCGCGCAAATATTTTGCATCATATGCTCTGGAAATCATATATGCAACTATATGCAAAGGGAAGCTATGCCATACTGATATTAACGCTGGTCTCTTAACCCAGAGACCCAGGTAATATTCTGGGGACATGGTTTCAAATCGTGCCATGGCAGATTGTGCAATTTGAATTCAATAAGTATCTGGAATCAAGGATTTATGGTGATCGGGAATCCATTCCTGATTGTTGGAAAAACTCATCTGGTTCACTAATGTCCTTTAGGGAAGGAAACGGCTGTTCTTATCTGGTCTGGCCTGCATATCACTCCGATCCAAGGCAATGCTGTTGACTCCTAGCTGCCGTCTGGCATGGCCAGTAAATGCTGGTTATCCAGCTAAGCCCTCATTCAGTGAATGAGAAGCAAATACTTGTGGGTTCTGCAGTAATAATGGATGGTGTCAAGTTGCATCGAAACTGAGTTAACTAAGTGACTGCTAATGTTGTGAAAAATAAATTCCTTTAGTGTATATCAGGTAGGTTGAAGAGAATGTTGTGAACCAAACTAGAGAGCAGATTATTTCGGATTTGGTGTTGTGGGATACTGATTAAGGATGATCAGTCATGATCATATTGAATGGTCGTGCAGGCTCGAAGTGCAGAATGGCCTACTCCTGCACCTATTGTCTATTGTCTATTGTGTGGTCGGAAGGACTAATTACTGACCTTGCTCTGAAGCAGCTTTGGAGGAATAGTGACATTAATATGTTGTATTTTACACGACGTCTGCATTCAATGTGGAATGTTTGAACATTCTGGTCAAACATCATGGAAGCCCAGAGGCTAGAGTGTCAAGTTCGCTCCAGTGAATTGGGAAAATGCAATATAACATTCAGTAGGAGAACAATGGTTGTTAGACCCATGTAGTCTTACAGCACGGAGACAGGCCACTTTGCCCAAACTGGTCCATTTCGAACGAAATGTCCATTCACACTAACCCCATTTCCCTGCCATTTCCCTGAATCCTTCTAATCCTTTCCTACCTGTGTATTTCTCCAAATGTATTTTAAATTTTGTGAATCAACCCGCCTCAACGACTTCTGCTGGCAGCTCATCCAATATGCATACCACTCTGTGTTTAAAATAAATTGTCCCTCAGGTTCCCTTTTACTCTTTCCCCTCTGACCTTAGTTTGATTCCCTCTAGTCCGTGATTGCCCAAGCCTGGGGAAAAAAAGACTGAGTGCATTGACTCTATCCATGCATCCCATGATCTTATACACTACTATCAGATCCCCCTCAGCCTCATACATTCCAAAGTAAAAACTCCTAGCTTTTTCAACCCTTCAGTAGAACTCAGACCACTGAGTCTTGGCAACATCGTTGTAAATTTCTTCTGCATCTTTCCAGTTTAATAACATCCTTCCACGAGCAAAGTGAACAAAACTGAACATGACGCTACAAGTATGGACTCGCCAACATATTGTATAACGGCAAGAAAACTCCCTAATTTCGATACTCAGTGCTCTCACTGATGCAGGCCAGTGAGTCAAATACCTTTTTCAGTGCCTTGTCTACCTGAGACTCCATTTCCAGAAAACCGTGCACCTGAATTCCAACGTCACTCTGTTCTATTGCACCCCTTAAGGCCCTGCCATTCACCATGAAACTCCTGCCTTGATTTGACTTTCTAAAATGCAAGACCTTACACTTATCTGAATTAAATTCCATTTGCCATTTCTCGGCCAACTTCCCCACCTGATCAAGGTACTGCTGTAATTTCTGAAATTTCTGAGAACCTTCCTCACTGTCCACGATACCATCTATTTTAGTGTCACCTCGAAACTTAAAAATCATGCCTGTACATTCTCATCTAAATCATAGATATGTGTAATATATGAATATGTGGTCCCAGGACCGACCCCTGAGGCATTCCACTCATCACAGGCCTCCAGTCCGACAACCATCCTTCCTCGATTACCCTCTTTTTCCTATCATCAAGCCAATTTTTGACCTAATTTGCCAGTTCCCCCTCAATTCCATATGACCTAACCTTCCAGAGCAGAGTACCATGTGGAACCTTATTGAAGGCCTTACTGTAATCCATACAGACTATATATACAACCGTGACCTTGCCAAAGTGACTGATCACTTCATCAAAGCAGTCTAACAAATGTGTGAGCCATTATCCCCCATTCACAAGGCCTGTCTTTCCAAATGCATGTATATCTTCTCCCTCAGAATCTTCTCAAGTAACTTATCTGCTACATATTTTAAGTTTACTGGTCTATAGTTCCCCGGTTTTTATTGGTAGCCCTTCTTGAATAACGGCACAGCATTCACTACCCTCCAATCCTCCAGGACTTCACCCGTTGGCTACTGCTGATGCAAAAGTACCAACCAGGGCCCCCGCTATTTCTTTCCTGTCCTCCTGCAGTGTTCCTGAATATACCTGGTCAGGACCAGGAGATTTATAGAAATACTACAAAGTCTGAAAAATATGTCTATTTATGCGGAGTGGACTCGATGGGCCGAATGGCCTTACATCCACTCCTATGTCTATGTCTTATGGTAAAACACTCAAGAGTGAGAAAGCCAGTTAACAATGGTTAACATAATAAATTAAAGATTACATGAATCACAGGAAGTGACATCAGAAGAATTTTAGACATTGTGGAATCCTGAGAATTCTCAGAAATTTACGATCCAGAAAAGGAGGGCCATGAAACGGGTAAGGAAATCAAAAAGCGAACACACATGCAAACAAACAGGAACACAAAGACTGCATAAATCTATGTTCTATATTTCAAAGGAAAGAGAAAAGCAAAGTCAAATGTGGAAATCTGCAATCAGGAAAGACGAGATTATTATGGATAATTGGGAAATGGCCTAGCAAATAACCAATTACTTTCCATCTGTCTTCATGCAGGAAGATCCAGAAAATCACCCAGAAATACAACGTCATTATATAAGACTTGTAGATCGAAAGACATAATGTCAATTTATATTAGTAACAAGGCTCTACTTTAACATGCAGCTGGATTGAGCATTGCTAACCTTGACAAACAAAATGTACTTCAAACCAAAATCTTCAGAAATAAACCACTAATAGAAGTATTAGTTGCACTGTCGATGACTGTGTTCTACTACCCCGTGCATTCGACAACGGAAGCCGTTGTAGATAAATGGACATTCGTAAACGTGATCCAAGCACTTGAGATGTACGGTAGTGATCCAAGCATCCAGAAAGGGAAGAAGAGATAGTGCGGAGAACTGAAGACCAATTAACTTGACATTTGTGGGGAAACTGTTGGAGTCTATGAAATAGGATGTGATATTCGTTATGTAGAAATTAACAGCAACATTGGAGAGAATCAGTGTGGATTTCTGAAAGGGAAATCATACTTGACAAGCTTTGGAATTGTTTGAAGTTGATTCTTACAACATAGATAATGGAGAACCAGTACAACTGGCATATTTTAGATTATCAGAACGCTTTCTATAAGAACTCACACAAGGAGTTCGTAAATGCAATGAATGTGAAGGGTAGTTGGAGGAATATATGCAAGTGGTAAGTTAAAGTTTGGATTGCCTTCCTTTAAGAGAGTCAGAATATAGATGTAAAGACATGTTGAAGCAGTTGAACAGCGTGTTAGTGAGTAATGTACCTGGAATACTGAGTTCAGTTTTGGTCACCAAATCTGAGAAAGAATATACTGACCACAGAGGAAGCTCAATGGACATTCTCCAGATTAATCCCTCAGTTGGCGAGATTGCGTGATGAGGAAACTCCACCTGTGTTCTCTAGAGTTTCAAAGAATGAGAGGTGCGTCACTGTGAAATGTATAAAATTCACAAAACATGTGGCAAGTTGGAAATTAATAGGATGTTTCTCCGGCTGCCTAATACACAATCAAGGGAAATAATGGCAGGATAAAGGACAGACCATTTAAGGCTGCAATAAGGAGGACATTCTGCACGCGTATGGGACTAACTAACAGAAGGGCATGGAAAGCTGCTGCCAGGGCGAGATTAGGGAGAATTCCCAGAAATTCTATAAGTGTGTCCAGCGGAACAGAATGACCCGGGAACAGGTAGGACTCATTAGTAACTTGCCAAATTGCATGCAAATGAAGTTTAGTGGTAGGAGACAAAAGATGGTAGTTGACTCCTTGTGTGACTGGAGGCCAGTGTCCAATGGTGTACCACAGGGATCAGTGCTGTGTCCCTTATTATTTGTGATTCGGAGGTGCTGGTGTTGGACTGGGTGGACAATGCTAAAAATCGCATAACACCAGATTATAGTCCAACAGGTTTATTCGGCGGCACTACCTTTCAAAGTTCTGCTTCTTCATCAAAGCGCACAATCACCTGATGAAGAAGTAGCGCTTCGAAAGCTCGTGCCTCCGAACAAACCTGTTGGACTTTAACCTGATATTGTGCGATTTTGAACTTTAATATTTGTGGTACTCATAAATGATGTAGCTGTGAATATGGACGAGGGGTGGGGAGTGAGATAAATAAGTTTGTGTTTGATACGCAGATTGGCCGGTTGGTTGGCAGTGAGGAGGAAGGCCGTAATTTACGGGAAGATACAGATGGAATGGTCAGCTGGGAAGATCAATGGCAGATGGAATGTAACCCTGATAAATATGAGGTGATACACTTTGGAAGAAGGAACCAGACAGGAGATGACTCAATGAATGGCAGCACACTAGGAAGGTCAGAGGGTGCTTCTCCACACATCCCTGAATGTGATGTACAGGTTAATACACAATTTGGGAAAGCATAGGGGACTGTAAACATAACCTTGATTCATTGAGGTACAGATTATAAGAGCTATGCGGAACTTTGGTGAGGCCAAGATGGAACAGTAGTTCTGAGAATCACATTGCAGGAAGGATGTGACTGCACTGGAGGGGGTGCAAAGGAGATTCATCAGGATGTTCCCTGAGATGGAGCATACCAGCTATGGAGAGAGGCTGGATAAGCTTGGGTTGTTTAGTTTGGGGGAGTAGAGGCTGAGGGAGACGTGATTCTGAAGGATAGGATTACGAGGAGCATGGACAGTGTGGATGGACAGCAGCTGTTCCTTTTAGTCAAAGGGCCACACTTTTAAAGTGGAGGGTTTGCGGTTTAGTGAGGATTTGAGGATTGCTTTTCACCCAGAGTGTGTTGGGGTCTGAAATGCATTTCTTGAGAGGCGAGTTGTCATGGTAACCTCAAAACTATGAGAAAATACCCGGCAGTGCACTTGAAATGCCTTAAGATTCACGGTTATGGTTATTGTGTCGCGAAGTGTGTCTCATGTAGACCGTGCTGTATTTCTGATAGTACAGAGTCTTTGCTTCTGTGATTGTATGGCTGTGGAAGGCCAATCACTGAGTACATTAAAATAGGAATTGATAGGTTTCTGAAGAATATCTTAACAAAGTTTATAAGACAGAACTTATAATATTTTCTGAAAATATGTCAATGTCAAAATTAAGGGAAATAAATGTGCAGCTTTCCTACGGTTTGATACCAGATAATTGAGGACCGGGAAATAGCAGAACTATGGAGCAAATACTTCAGTTATGCCTTTACGGAAGAAAGCAAAACAAAAAAGAAAACTTCCTAGTAATACAAGGGAACTTTAGTCTGGTGAGAAAAGGGGAATAGAATTAAATTATCAACTAAACAATTTAGAGAAAGTATCAGACTGAAATTAATGGGCATAGACAAAGTCAACAGAGATTCATGAAATGGGAATCATATTTGAGAAAGTGGCTTTTAGCAAAATTATGTAGAAGCTATCAATGCAATCCGAGTGGAATTTCAGAAAGATTTTTGATAAAGCCCCACACCTATTGTGCAAATTCTAATCCTGTGGGACTGGGGCTAATACATGGACATGGTTCTCGAAGGACAGAGCTGGCAGGAAACAGTGAGAAGGAATAAAACAACATTATTTTTAGTGGAAGGCTAGGGGTATATCGCAAGGATCGTGGCTTGGGCGCCAGCTATTGCCAATACACATCATACATTTCGTTGAGTGTCTCAAATGCAATATTCCCAAGTTTGCTGACAGGACTAAACAATGTCAGGTTGTGAGTGGGTGAGGAGGATGTAAAAAAGCTCCAAGGTGACTGAGATAAGTGAAATGACTGGACAGATACGTGGCGGATGGAGAGCAATGGGAGAGATGAGATGCTGTGTACTTTGATGGGAACAAAAGAATGGCAACCTATCATTTGAAAAGGGAGTGTTTGAAAAATGTTGCTCTATAAAGGAACTTAAGCTGCATTTTTGTTTATTGCTGTGCAGCCTCCGAATCCATGTAAGGCAGTGAGTTCTGAATCCAGGAGTCAATACTAGGAATGGCATTGGCACGCTGACCAGTGTATATAGACCCAGCAAGTGGGGAAACTGTAACATTGAAAGGAATCTTGATCTCCCTGTCCACCAGTCACTGAAAGCAATATTTCAGGAGCAGCAAGTAGTGAGGAAGATAACTGCTGTATTCACCTTCATTTCAGGGGGATTTGAGTACAGGAGTACGAGTTTATTACTGCAGCGGTACAGGGTCTTGGTGAGACGCCATCTAGAACATTGTGCAGCATTGTGTGCAGTTTTGGTCTCTGTTCCTAATCGAGGACAAACCTGACATTGAGAGAGAGCAGTAAAGGATGACCAGAATGATCTCTGGGATGACAGACTTGTTATGGGATCTGAGTTTGGGGGTCTGGACTTGTATTCCATGCGGTTTAGGAAACTGAGTGGATATCTCAATGAAATATATAACACTCTGATTGGGCGAGACAGATTGGAAGCAGGGATGGTAATTCCCCTGGCTTGGATGTCTGAATCAAGGGGCCACAGTATCAGGTACAGACAGGCCGCTTTCCATTGAGGTGAGAATAAATGTCTGCACTCTGAGACTGGTGAACCAGGGGTACTCTCTCCCAGATCAGGCTGTGGAAGTCATGGCGCTGAATATAAATAAGGATTTCTGGAAATTAAAGGGATAGGGATAAAGCAGGAGTACGGTGTGAAGATCGCAGATCAGCTATCAGTCCAGGTTGTTCTCCAATAACACAGTAACTGTGTTTCTGTGCAAGACTGTGTTGTTGAAAATTGTGCAATATTAATAATGGGATCTATGGAAAAAAAGATAAGGGGCAAACCCCCCAAAAAATCAGTAAAAACCAAAAATTAAGTTTGGTCTAACAACCATACTAGTTCAGTCTAAATAAATCTTTAAATCACATGTTGTAATGGAACAGTGCCGTAAATGTAACACTTTCACACTACAGTCATTCACTGGAGCACTGTACCGTTCACCAGAAAGCATGTGGGGGCTGAATAACCACGTGATGCCGATGGGGAATTCCGGTCTCCTCAAGATTCTCTCCACAGTTTGAAATAAAGTTCTTTCTAAATGTAGTCTACAATTTCCAGTTTCAGGCTCAGTTCAAGGCCTCCTGTGCGCATTGCATTCCTGTTTTAGCTGACCACATTGTTTGTACATTTTGCAGAGAGAGGATCCTGAGACAGGGTTTTGCTGTTCAGCTGGTTCCTAGCAAGGAATCGCGTCACAGTGAACGGGAATCCACTTTACAGAAAAAAAAGATTCACGAATCACATTGCAGCCAAATTGTATTTAATCAACACGTGTTTTCGGAGAACGGAGGAGCAAAACTGATGGGTTGAAGGCACTAAGGCAGTTTTCATTTTATATTTCACAATGTTTAAACATATTAAGGGATATGACAATTGTATGAGGAAAACTGCACTCAGGATATGTTCAGCCATTAACTAGCACAGGGAAAGCTCAATGTGTTGTATGACCTGCTCCTGTCACAATGTTTCTGTGCAATGTGTGGGAAAGCTCTGTAAATATTGTCACAAGCTCTCAACTGTTAGGGAAGAGGTCTCTGCAGGTCGACAGGATTGTGTTTCCCATTCCCTTTTCTACTAACGAGGCTGGTGCCTGGTGTTCAGAACGGGTTTATCATTTAAGACCTCAGTGCAGTTCATATAATTGAGTGTCTTGTTTGGCCGATTCAGAGATCATGTCTCTGTGTCTGGAGTCACTTTTAGGCCAGACCACGAAAGCACGGGAGATTCACTTCCTGAAAGTACATTGGGGAAGGAAATCGAAGTTTTCACTGATATTGAACACAAGATCACTATTACTGACACCTGATTTTAGATCTTGATATTTTATTAATTGTTTTTAATTGGCATCAGCTGCCAGAGCATTAGCCTGGTCTGGGTTAGTAATCCAGTGACATTTCCACAACAGCACCATCTCCACATGGGGACCTATCGGAAACTACACTGAGCAGATTATTTCTGTGCTGCTTGACAGCTCTGTCAAATTTGAACTCCCACCAATTTAACTGTCGTGATGGCACTGAAGGATTAGTAAAGAGTCAGATTGCAGTAATCCTTCTTTTAGCGGATTGGATATAGTTGAGTAATTTTCTGCACTGCCAGGGAGATGTCGGAGTTGGAGCTGGAATGAAACAGCTTCCCCAGGGGCACGGCTGGTTGTGCAGCACAAGTCTTCAGTCCTATTGCAGGAATGGGGTCAGGGCCCACTGCCTTATTCGTATCTACAGTGTCCAGCTGTTTTTTCATGCCACATGCAGTAAATTGAATTGGTTGAAGACTGCCATCTATGATTCTGTGGGCATCATGGTGAGGGTGAGGTGGATAATCGACTCAACACTTCTGGCTAAGGATGGTGCAGATACTGCATCTTTTACACTGACGTACAGGGCTGTTCCATTATTTAGGGTGCGTATATTTGTTGAGTCATCTCTTCCAGTAAGTTGTTTAATGGTCCATCGACTTTTATGCATGGATTTGATAGGCCGACAGAGCTTAGATCTGATTTGTTAGTCTTGGTATCATTTCTCCCTCTGTATCAGGTGTTAGTCCTGCTGTTTGGAGTGTAACCAGTCAAGTGTGGTCGCATTAATGGCTTGTCATCAGGCATAGGTGCTCGTGATTCCGACCCTGGCATGTTCACACACACTCGTCACTGAACCATGGATCGGCTTGATGGTCATGGTAGACTGATGAAGTATCGTCGGGAAAATGTTACAGATTGTCATTGAATACAACTGTGCTTCTTCTGCTGTTGATTCTACAGCATCAGATGATAACCCAGTTTTAGCTGCATTATTTATAATTCAATTCTACTGACTGTGCCCCATTTCACACCGAGGCCCATTCACCCATCAGCCCTGTACTCAGTGACCTACTCTGGTTTCTGATGTAGAAATACTTCAATTTTCATATTCTCATTCTGCTGGAGTCTTTCTTTGGTGCCTCGCCTCCAATTCGTTGCATAAACTCAATCCATTTAAGGTACTAATCTGAATCTTCTCCTTTCCATAATGCCATCTTCTGTATTTGAAGTGAATGTGTTTCCCTGTTTTTCTCCCTGACCATGATTCAGAGCTCTGCAGTGTCAGTGATGCCAACCTTATGCAGAGTCAACGAACTTCTGCACCATGCGTTATTGTTCAGTTCCTAGTGTACGGCGCTCCATGTTGGACAAGATGTTTGGGCATCTTTGACATATGTCGTTGGAAATTGTTCAAAAACAGAAATTGCTGAAGAAATTGCAAAAGATGTTGCAGCATTTTCTGGAGTGTGTGCAGAGTTAAAGTTTCAGATCCAGTTAATCTTCTATAAAGCTACCAGTATCTCCAGCAATTTTTGTAGTCTTATTTCCAGTATCCATAGTTATTTGTTTAATTGAAACTTTCTTCTGTGCCTATTCATTTCTGGTGAAACTCAGCAGGTCTGTCAGCATCTGCAGAGAAAGAGAAACAGTGTTAGCGTTTCCAGTGTGACACTTCTTCAAAACTGAATACAATTGCAAAATGGTCTTTTAATCCCTTGCCAGAATTGGGGAATGGGTGGCAGGGAAAGGAGGGTGTGGCAAAAGATAAACGGGCTTTTAGCAGTGGTGAATGAGAAGATTTTGTAAAAGGGGTTTAAATTAAGGTGTAAATGGAGAAAGGGGTTCACTCTATTGATTGCAAGATAGAGAAGACACAACCACATACAGCCACAGGGAGGCCAGGAGGGAGAATGTTGACCATATCGTATTATATAGATATGGCCACAGATACGTTTTTACTGTGGTGATCATCATCCCCTTTAGACAAATGAATTCAGATGATTAACTTCTTATTGGCACTAGTAAGCGTTTAATGTCGCCTTAGTATTGTAACATGGAGAAAAACAAATAACAGTATGCAGATTGGGCTGAGTATTGGTTACATGTGGTGTTTAATATCACTTCAAATTTGCAGTGCTTATCTTTAAATGCTTGTTCTTGAAGTTAGTATCAGACGGAGTGTAGAAGGTTGCGGGCTGACATTGTAGAAGCTTATAAAATCATGAGAGGAATGGATAGGGTGAATAGCCAAGATTTTTCCACGGGCTGGGGGAGTTCAAGCATAGAGAGAATGGGTTTAAGGTGTTAGAGGGAATATTTTTCAAGGACGAAGGGACAACTTTTCTACGCAGAGTGGGTGTGGGTGTGGGTATGGAATGGGCTGCCAGAGGAAGAGTGGTAGATGGCGTGTACAGCTGCAACATTAAACATTATTTGGACAAATATATGACTGCGAAACAGAGGCATATGGGTCAAATGAAAGTAGATGGAACTAGTATAGTTTGGAAAACCTGCCCAGCATGGACGTTTAGAAAAGCTTCACGCAGTGTTAGTGTGGGTTTGTGAACGGGAAATGATATTTTGCCTCTAAATTCATGCAAAGTACTTCTGGAGATGCCTGAAAATGTAACAACGGACTTGATAAAGGGGATCTGGTAGACGCAAAACTTTCCAGAGATTTTCCACAAGTATTACAAAATGAAAGTTCTTACACAAAACAGAAGCTCTAGGACGTCGCATACTGTATTAACATCGGATGATGATTGGTTAACACAGAAATCGAGGAATCAGGATTAATGGATATTTATGATAAAGGTGTATCTGCTGGAGTACCACAAATATCAGTCTGATGGCATCAGTTATTTACAACCTATGCTGACCGCCTGAAGGACGGAGCTGAGTGCAATATACATCCGAGTTTGAGGATGACACTGAGAATCAAAATGCAGGCTGTTATTTAATGGAGAGGACTTCCAGAAAAGGAGCAGGACAAAGGGTTTGGAGTGTTCCTATGTGTGAAACATAAAGTCAGCATGCTGGTGCAGCAAATAACTATGTCGGTACATTAGGACTTTTCCTGCGATGAAAGGGTTTACTTATAGAGAATCTCTAAAAAAATTGATGCAATCATATTCATTGGGTTTAAATGAATGATGAGTGATACTGCTGAACCATACAAGACACAGCAGGGGCTTGAGAAATTAGATGTTGAGAAGTTGTTTCCATTCTTGGGCAAAGTGTCGAACTCGAGGATATAGATTTCGAATAAGGAACATCGATTTCAATCTGAGATGCAAACCGATGTCTTCTCTCAGAAGGTAGTGAATGTATGGAATTCCCTGACCCAGAGAGGTGTGGAAGGATACAAGGAGTCGGCAAGAAAGTGGAGTTGAGCCCTGGAGTAGATCAACCATGTTCTTTTTAAAGGACAAGGCTAGGGGCCGATTGACCTACTCCTGTTCCTATTTATTAATTTCACATGCTATGCTTTTGGAAAGTAACGGGTTATTTTCATGGAAATCGCGTTGTAAAATGTTGCATTCAGGGAGGGCAGAGGGCTTGTTGTTTTAACCCTGCGTGGGGGGTATGGGGTTGTATTCGCAGCGTATCTGGGGCTGCAATATGTTCCTCATCTGGAGCAGAATTTACAGACAGGGGAAGCCTGGAAGCAGGGATTGTTTGGGGGGGTGGGGGGCGAGTGGTGGGGGCACTTTCTCGCCCAGCCTGCATTTTCCACGTACATTTCCGCAACTGCACCTAACCATCGGAGTGGCCTCGATGTGCTCCTGTGTAGCAGGTCCAAAGGGCTGAATGGAACGTCAGAACACAGGGCTGAGGAACACGAGGGGGCCATTCGGCCCTTTGACACTACTTCACCAGTAAATAAGGTCGTGGCTCATCTCATTGTGGTCCCAGTTGCACTTTGCTCTCCATCCACCATTATCTCTGATTCACCTGTCTATAGGCAAAGCCAGCCTCGGTATAATATAAATATCTGGCCATCCCAAATTCTGGGAAAGAGAATTTCCACTGGAATGAAATACCACTGTGTGATTTTTTTCTCACTCCAGTTGTGTCCCACTTTTCCACTGCTCACAACAAATTTTAAATGTAACCAGGTTGGTAATATGGCCGATGATAATGGTCTCAGACTGGGTGAGGTTCAGTGACAGGAACAAATCAGGCAGATTTCTTAAGTCAGCCATAAGTAACTAATAGAACTAACGGATGCACATCGTGGATCTGTGGTTAGCACTGCGACTTCCCCTCGTCCATGGGGCTGCATTCAATTCCAACCTCTGGCAACCCTCTATTTGGATTTTGAACATTCTCCCCATGTCTGTGTGGGTTTCCTACCAGTGTTCCAGTTTCCTCCCACAGTCCAAAGATATGCAACTTAGAGTGGATTAGCCATGCTAAATTGCCCATAGTGCCCAGGAATGTGTAGGTTAGATAGGTTAGTCATGAGAAATGCAGGGTTACATGGATAGAGTAGGGGGGCAGGTCCGGAGGGGATACTGTTCTGAGGGTCAATGTGGACTTGATGGACGGAATGTCCTGCTTCCACACTGTAGAGATTCTATAAGAACAACAAGAAGTTTGGACGATACAAACACCCAGTGGGTATCTATCTGATTCACTCTCCTCTAGGTTTTGTATGTTTCAATAAGATCACCACTCATTCCAAGAGTAACCTGTTAAAGCCTTCATTATATAAGACCCTCATCCCTGGAATACATGAAGTGAAACATCTCCGAACTGCTTCCAAGTTAATTATATCCTTTCTCAGGTAAGGAGACAAAAATGATCTCACGTACAGTTGAAGTTAACTTTTGTTTTCTCAGTGGTGAGAGTGTTTGGAACTCTCTTCCCCGCAGAGCTTTGGAGGAAGAGATATTGAATATTTTTGAGGCACTTCAGAAGTATCATAAGTAACAACAGAGTCAAGGAGTATCGAGGAATGGGCAGCAATTTGCAGTGTAGGAGGAAATGTAGACAGTGATACAAAATGACAGCGGTCCAGAACATCCAGGAATATAATGCAAACCGAAATGATAATATTGATAAAATGTTAAGGGGGAATCCAAGATAGTGGCGATCCGGAAGGTCTGCTTTGTTGAGCTCTGCATCACAGCATGGGCAGTGGTTCCCTAAGCCGCTCCATCCCAGTAATTTACTTAAAATTCAACCCTAAAAGAGTGATAGAATCTTTACTAATCCCGTTTTGTCAAGTGGAAATGACAACACACGGGAAAGGATCGAGTAAGTCCCAACACACGGTGCAGCCATCAGCCGCATCGAGCCGACCTGAGGCTGTAGCTGCAACCCACTCTGCTCGTTCCATGGACCCAGTTCCTCACCAGGCCTTGGTCACTGAGTTCACCAAGTTAGGTGAAATGGTGGAAGCCATGATTGCAGAAGTGTTCAACAGAGGCTAGAACCACTACTACTCTCAGGCGCGCTCCAAAAACATGAGCAGCAACTTGACAGCCTTGGAAACAAAATGGACGATGTCAAGCGCCGAACTGCATAACAGAGTCTGCGATAATAAATTCCTCACGAGAGAGGATCCTCACCGTTGAAAATCAGGTCCGTATCGCAATTGAACATGATGACGACCTTAGGAATAGGGGCAGGATGAAGAATGTTCACATCGTCTGTCTGCTGGCCCAGACTGCAGGTGGTCAGCCAGTGAGTATTTTTTGAGAACTGGCTGCAGCGATTCCTTCAATTCGAAACTAAAGAGGGACGTGTGAAGACTGAGACAGTCCATCGGGTTACGGTGCCCAGGTCAGGCTCAGACCAGCGCTCTCGCCCTGTCCGCGTGTGGTTACATAGTTATGGGGATAAACAAAGACTAATGGAAGCTTCCAGAACCCAGTGGCAAGATCCAATGCCTTTAATTCACGGGCTCCAGGATTATGTCCTTTCGGAACGTTTCGGCGGCGGTGATTCAGAAAAAAATCTTTTGATGATATCGAACATCGAACATTACAGCGCAGTACAGGCCCTTCGGCCCTCGATGTTGCGCCAACCTGTCATACCAATCTGAAACCCATCTAACCTACACTATTCCAATTACGCCCATATGCTTGTTGGCGAATCTGCTACCGTTGCAGGCAAAGCATTCCATACACTTTATACTATATGAGTAAAGAAACTACCTCTGACATCTGTTGGCGGATAGAATCTGGATAAACCCTAAGGTTTTCTGTAGGTATTTAAGGAATACATGAATGACGAAAGTAAGATTAGGGCCAATCAAGGATAGTAGTGGAAAGTTGTGTGTGGAGTCAGAGGGGATAGGGGAAGCACTAAATGAATGTTTTTCCAACAATATTTTCAACATTTCCTGGAAAATGACAATGTTATCGAGGAGATTACTGAGATACAGGCTATTCGACTAGTTGGGATTGAGGTTCACAAGGAGGAGGTATTAGAAATCCTGCAGAGTGTGAAAGTCCGTAAGTCCCCTGGGCCGGATGGGATTTATCCTAGGATCCTCTGGGAATCCAGGGAGGAGATTGCCGAGTCTTTGGCATTGATCTTTAAATCGTCATTGTCTACAGGAATAGTGCCAGAAGACTGGAGGATAGCAAATGTGGTTCCCCTGTTCAAGAAGGGGAGTAGAGACAACCCTGGTAATTATAGACCAGTGAGCCTTACTTTAGTTGTTGATAAAGTGTTTGAAGAGATTATAAGAGATAGGATTTATAGTCATCTAGGAATGAATAAATTGATTAGGGATAGTCAGCACGGTTTTGTGAAGGGTAGGTCGTGCCTCACGAACCTTATTGAGTTCTTTGTGAAGGCGACCAAACAGGTAGATGAGAATAAATGGGTTGATGTGGTTTCAGCAAGGCGTTCGGTAAGGTTCCTAACAGTGGGGTATTGTACAAAATGCGCAGTAATGGGATTGTGGGAGATAGAGCAGTTCGGATCAGTAATTAGCTTGCTGAAAGAAGATAGAGGGTCGTGGTTGATAAGAAATGTTTATACTGGAGTAAAGTTAGTAGTGGGTCGGTGTTGGGTCCACTGCTGTTCGTCATTTTCAGAAACGACCTGGATGTGTGTAGAAGGATGAGTTAGTAAATTTGAAGATGACACTAAAGTCGGTGGAGTTGTGGAAAGTGAGGAAGGTTACAGAGAGACATAGATAAACTGCAGAGCTGGGCAGAGAGGTGGCAAATGGAGTTTAATGTGGACAAGTGTGTGGTAATTCACCTTGGTCGGAGTAAACGGAATGCAAAGTACTGGGCTAATGGTAAGATCCTTGGTAGTGTAGATGAGCAGAGAGATCTCGGTGTCCAGGTGCACAGATGCTTGAAAGTTGCCACCCTGGTTGACAGGGTTGTTAAGAAGGCATACAGTGTTTTAGCTTTTATTAATAGAGGGATCAAGTTCAGGAACCATGAAGTTATGCTACAGCTGTACAAAGCTCTAGTGCAGACGCACTTGGAGTATTGTGTACAGTTCTGGTCACCGCACTATAAGAAGGATGTGGAAGCGTTGCAAAGGGTGCAGAGGAGATTTACTAAGATGTTGTCTGGTATGGAGGGAAGGCTGAGGGACTTGAGGCTGTTTACGTTAGAGAGCAAAAGGTTGGGAGGTGACTTAATAGAGACATATAAGATAATCAGAGGGTTAGATAGGGTGAGCCTTTGTCCAAGAATGGTGACGGTAAAGATGAGGGGGCATAGCTTTAAATTGAGGGGTGTTAGATATGTTAGATATTTTCCAGGAAATGTTGAAAATATTGTTGGAAAAACATTCATTTAGTGCTTCCCCTATCCCCTCTGACTCCACACACAACTTTCCACTACTATCCTTGATTGGCCCTAATCTTACTTTCGTCATTCATGTATTCCTTAAATACCTACAGAAAACCTTAGGGTTTATCCAGATTCTATCCGCCAACAACTTCTCATGTCTTTTCCTCGCTCTTCTGAGCTCTCCCTTTAGGTCTTTCCTGACTACCTTGTAACCCTCAAGCGCCCTCACTGAGCCTTCACATCTCATCCTAAAAATAAGCATTATTCTTCTCTTGACCAGAGATTCCATTTCCTTCGTAAACTATGGCTCCCGCACTCTACAGCTTCCTCCCTGCCTGACAGGTACATACCTGTCTAGGACACATGGTACCTTTTCCTTGAATAGGCTCCACATTTCTTATGTGCCTATCCCCTTCAGTTTCCTTCTCCCTCCTATGCTTCCTAAATCGTGCCTAATCACATTGTAATTGCCTTTCCCCCAGCAGTAATTCTTGCCCAATGGTATACACCTATCCCTTGATATCACTAAAGTAAACATAACAGAATTGTGATCGCTATCACCAAAGTGCTCACCTGCTTCCAAGTCTAACACCTCTCAAGAGAAGAGTAAGGGAACTCGGGAATCAGTATTCCCTCTGGTACCCAACGATTCTCCGTATTGCATTTAATGGATCCATGAACTCGTCTGACTCTGCAGAGAAAGCGAAAACTTTGTGGAAATTTTAAATTCCCCTAACGATTTTTTTAGTTTCTTGGATTTTTTATATGTTTAGTTTTGGAAAGTTTTGAGAGCTTGTCAGTTGTAATAGTTTTAGATTGTGTAGTTTTAAAGCTCTATGAGACTTTGTTCATTAATGATCAGTAATTCGAGTTCTTCCTCTCTCGAGTTCAAATGTTGCTACAGTCTGTTCTGGAAAATGATATGCTTAAATGGTGCACCTGGAACATTAAGGGGAGCCATTGCCCAGTCAAGAGGAACAACTTACTTTCTAGTCTTAAAAAAGAGAGGGTGGATTTTGTCCTATTGCAGAAGATGCACCTCGATGACTAGGAACATTTGACGTTATAGCAGGGCGGATTTGAACGGGTTTTTATTTTCGTCTTTTAATTCAAGGAGTGTGGGAGAAGAAGAACCTTCCATTTAAATTACTAGATTGTCTTTGATACTCACAGAAGGATTATAATCCGCCAAGCCTTGAACTATGGTAAATAATCCAATATTTTGAATAGTAATTGAGACGCCTCACCCCCATCCCGGCGCACCCTCTTAAAATCCTGGTAGATGCATTTTCCAAATTCAGTTATTTTGCATCATGGCACATTATTGTAGAAGGAGATTTCAACTGTCTTATGGAACCCACAGTGGACAGAATGTCCGAAGGTCCCTCAATACCCTCATTATAATGTAACCAATTGGTGGATTTGTGTGCTGAACTAGAGCTGGTGAATGGCTGGAGGCATATCCACCTCACAAATAGGATTTTTAATATCTACTTTAACCCGCAGAAATGCCACACCAGGTTTGATTTCTTCCCCATCCCTGCAACAATTTTAGATTCGGTGGCATCCTGCACAATTGGGAATATTACCATTTGTGACCATGCTTATAGATAAATATTAGGGAAATATAACAGATTCGAGACACTGGCGAATGTATCCAATTATTGTTAAGACTAGCTAGTTCATTGAGTATTTGTGTAATGAATTCAGATATTTCTTAGCCATTAATTCAGATTCAACCAGTAACCCATCCATTCTATTGGAAATTGCTAAGGCTTATGCCAAGGGAATAATTATCCCTTAGGATGCAGCAGAAGTGAGAGCAGGCACGCTGGTTTGCGGCACAGTTGAGGGCAGCCGAGAGGGCATACTGTGATAGTCCCTCAGTGGCTAAGCTGCAGAAGATCACAACGCTTCGGTCTGCGGTGAATTCCACGCTCACACAGACAGCCAAGAAGGAACTTACTTTTTCTAAACAAAGGCTGTTTGAACATGGTGATAAGACAGGCGGGTATTTATTCTATCTTGCCAGGAAAACGAGCACCCCTCTCAAGCCATTACCTCAATTAGGGAAGGTATTGGGATCCTTACCTTCAATTCCCAAAATATTAATGCCTCCTGTCCAAGATTTTTCTCCGAATTATTTCAGACTGAGCATTATGTGGATAGATGGATTAAGATGGAGTCATTTTTCATTTTTCAGGAGTAACCCCTGAATACATGTTGTGCCTTAATGCACCATTGTCAGCGCAGGAGGGTGTGAAGCAGCTTCAGAATGCAAAGGTGCACGTTCCTGGCAGATTTCCTCGTGAATTGTATAAATAATTTATAAACCTATTGTCAGGGTTGATGTTTAACATGTTCTGTCACTCATACAGTCATGAACCCTTCCCTCCATCCTTAAGAGAGGCTCATCTCTCTGATGCTGCAGAAAGGAAGACCCTGGAGGATTGTGCTTCTTACACGCCAATCTCACTTTTAAATGTTGGTTTCAAAATCCTGTCTGAGACCCGTGCATTAAGGCTGGAAACTTTGCTGCCTTCCGTTGCCAAAGAGGACCAAACAGGCTATATAAAGGGCCGCAGATCTTCCGACAATGTGAAGAGGTTACTCAATATGATCCAAGAGTGTCAACAACAATCTGTCCAGGGATTATTGATCTCTTTAGATGAGGGACAGCATTTGATTGGGTTGAGTGGCCGGATCTCTTCTGTACAGTAGAACGGTTTGGTCTACGCACAGTTTTTATCAAGTGGGTGAGGGTCATTTACAGCGATCCTCTGGCTGTTGTTCTCACTAATGGTGTGCCAACCAGTAATATTAACATTTCTCCAGGCAGCTGCAAAGGTTGACAACTTTCACCATTGTTGTTTACGTTGGGGATTGAGCCACTGGCGGAGGCCACCCGTAGGGATGCCAACACATCTGCCCCAGAAGTGGGATAGAAGTCACATTGTATGCAGATTACATTGTATGCAGATGAGGGTCTTATGTTTTTTTGTCAAATCCCGCAATTTCGGTAGTTTATGTGATGCAATGCATTAATTCGCTTGTTGTCTTTCTGGGTGATAAGATTAATTTTACAAAGTTGGAGGCCATGCCTATGGGAGATCTTAGGGAAATACCTGATACTGAGGGCAAATCCTGGTTTCCATTTAAATGGTCACTGGGGTGGTTTCCCTATTTTAGTATATTTACTACATCTGTCTTTGATCATTTATTTCACGTGAACTGTGTCCATTTGTTTGACAAAATTAAACAAGACCTTCAAAGATGGGAGGCGTTTCAAATATCCTGGCCAGATCAGATAGCTGTTATTAAAATGAATGTCCTTCCTTATTTCCTAGACCCCGTGCGAATGCTTTCTTTGATGTTTCCCAGACAGATATTTCTGAAACATAATGGCTGGTTTAGCTCTTTTATTTGGCACCATAAGCGATTCCTTATCAAGCTAACAAAATTGCAACTGCCCCACAGATTGTGGGGGGTAGATATCCCAGATTAAAAGCAATCAATTTCGTTTTTTTTTATCATCCTATGTTAGTGCCTGGGCCGCTGAGGACTCGGCGTCAATACGGCTAGACATTGAGCCCTCTCAGAAAAAGTGAACCCTTATTAGTCTGTTGTTCTTAGATAAAATAACAACATTTACGGAGTATTGTCAAAAACTAATGATTATCAATACTGTTAAAACTTGAAGAACTATGCGTCAGATCGAGGGCAATACAGCCAAAACCATGTTTCTTACCCCTTTAATTGGTATACCTGGTTGTCAACCGGGGATAATGGATTCCAGGTTTAAACTGTGGGCAGCGAGGGTGGTACCTTGCTTGGGTGATTTAGAATCAGTAGAATCCCTACAGTGTGGATACAAGCCCTTGGGCCCAACAAGTCAACTTTGACGCTCTGAAGAGTAACCCATCCAGACCCATTCTCCTACCATTCTATATTTATCCTGACTAATGTCTGAACTTACAGATTCTGGAAGACTATGAGTGATTTAACAATGGCCAATTCATCTAACATGCACATGTTTATGACTGTAGGAGGAAACCTATGCAGACACAGTTGAGAACATACTAACTCCACACAGCCAGTCACCCAAGACTGGAACCAAACCCGTGACCCTGGTGCGGTGAGTCAGCAGTGAAAACCACTGAGCCACCATGTGTTACTTGAGGGAGAAACAATGATATCATTTGATCAACGAACTCGTAAGTATGGATTATCTAGTAGAGATTTCTTCTGCTTTTTTCCAAGATTAGAGATTTGATTTTAAAAACATACACTTTTAATAGACTCTTACAGATCCGATACAGAGATGCGGGTGTTTATTGCTAAGAATACACTCTTTGTCAGTACCGTTAATCATTTGTTGGAGAGTGTCCCCTCAGACAAGACTGTGCAGCTTCGTGACGTCTGTGCGAGAGAGTAGGGGGGTTTAGATCTCTTTGGAGACATGGGAGGATATTTGTGAAAATGCTCGAAGGATTTTGATCTGTAATAGGTCCCATTCCATGCAGTTGCAAATTCTTCATAGGGTCTATCTGACACCAGATTTTCTCTCAAAATTCAATGTGGGATTATCTTCAGCATGTCCTAAATACAGAATGACTACAGGCACTCTTACTCATTGCATGTGGTCCTTCTGCAGGCTTCGTATATAATGGAGCTCTGTGTTAGGTGTGGTAGAGTGGGTCTTGGGGACCGAATTGGAGATGGACACGGTTTCTCTTTTCCTGCGCCTGCCCAGAGTATCTTACGCAGATGCACATGGGAAAAAAATATATCCTTACTTTCTATGCTAGGACATAATATTCTGTTGTGGTGGATGTCTGAAATTCCCAGGATGTGTTGGGTCTTTGTAAGCTCATCATGGAGAATATCCCTTTGGAATTTCTCACCAGTATGGTGCACCAAAAAACAGAGATTAATATAAGTCATAGAGTCATAGAAATGTATAGCATGGAAACAGACCATTCGGGCCAACCCGTCCATGCTGACCACATATCCCAATACAATCTAGTCTCACCTGCCAGCACCTGGCCCATAACCCTCCAAACCTTTCCTCTTCAATAAACTCATCCAAATGCCTCTTAAATGTTGCACTTATACTAGCCTCCCCCACTTCACCTGGCAGCTCATTACATACACGTACCACCCTCTGTGTGAAATAGTTGCTCTGTAGGTCTCTTTTATATCTTACCCCCTCACCTTAAAATTATGCCCTCCATTTCTGGACTCCCTGACCCCAGGGAAAAGATTTTCCCTAAATACCCTATCCATGCCCCTTATACATTTGAAAACCTCTATAATGTCATCCCTCAGCTTCCGAAGCTCCAGCAAAAACAGCCCCAGCCGATTCAGCCTCTCTCTATAGGTCAAATCCTCCAATCCTTATAAATCTTTTCTGAACCCTTTCAAGTTTCTCAACATTTTTCCGATAGGAAGGAGAGCAGCATTGCACGCAATATCCCAACAGTGGCCTAACTCATATCCTGTACAGCTGCAACATGACCTCCCAACTCCTGTACTCAATACTCTGACCAATAAAGGAAAGCATACCAAACGCCTTCTCCACTATCGTATCTACTTGCGACTGCACATTCAAGGAGCTATGAACCTGCACTCCAAGGTCTCTTTGTTCAGCAAAACTCCCTGGGACCTTGCCATTAAGTGTATAAGTCCTGCTATGATTTGCTTTCCCAAAATGCAGCACCTCGCATTTATCTGAATTAAACTCCATCTGCCATTTCTCAGCCCATTGGCCCATCTTGTCAAGATCCTGTTGTAATTTTAGGTGACCTCTTCGCTGTTTACTGTACCTCCCATTTTGGTGTCATTTGCAAACTTACTGACTGTACCTCTTATGCTCGCATCCAAGTCATTTATGTCAATGACAAAAAGTAGTGAATCCAGCACCGATCCTTGTGGCACTCCAATGGTCAGAGGCCTCCAGTCTAAAAAACAACCATCCACCACCACCCTCTGTCTTCTACCTTTGACCCAGTTCTGTATCCAAATGGCTAGTTCTCCCTGTATTCCATGAGACCTAACCTTGCTATAACAGACATACAGTGAGTGTGAGGGAGCAGAAAATATGGTGACCCTTATCCTAACAGTGTGGGGAAGGTTATTGAAGCTTGTCCTGTTTTGCTGGACATTTCTTCAGACTGCAGATACTGCACTGAGGTGGGTGGTGAGCTCAGACCATGTTCGGTGTGTCTGGTAGTGTGATGCCTCTGGGAAGAGAATGGTCCACCTCTGTACTAGCCCATCCTCCAGGACCTCCGTGCCTCTGTCGACAAACCGTGATGTAATTTCCCCTTATCTGGTGTGCTCGGGGTAAACTGCAAGACATCTCCAACTGAGAAAGCTCAACTGTGTGCCCCTTGGCCTTTTAATGATGGCCCCAGTGTCAGGGGTCATGGAATATCGAGGGGCATCCGAGCGATTTTGAGTACCTCCAGTCATGATGGGTGGGAGAATCGGTCTGGCATTGTATGAGAGGGACACCATGGAGTGGGATGGGTAGTTAATGAAATGTGTTTGGTAAGATAGCATCAGGAATCTAGCTCAGCCTTGTGCATACAACCCCAATGCCACACTCAAGGAAAATGTCACTGAGACAATTTTTTGTTAGATTCAGCCCAGTGAGGTGAAGACTCTGCTGCCCTCACTCCCAGTTACAAAGCTGCAGAACAAATGCTCATCCAAAAGTCTCCATCGCCTGAACTCACAGCAATATCCCTTTCACTCATAATTCTTCTTAATACTGACCCGTGTTGCATGATACTATCGAAATGTCTTCATTTCAGCATTCTGAACCTGTGAACATATCCTTCAATGACATTTTTTCTCAGTCTCCCCCACTCTGCATCCACTCCATAACACACTCATTTATAGTCATACTGCACGAGACTGCCAGAATGACTGGCCATTTGGCCCAGCTGGTCCATGCCAAATAAAATGTCCATCCACACTCACTCCATTTCCCTGCCCGTGCTCTGTATCGCTGTAATCCTACCCTATCTGTATATTTGTCCAAATGCCTTTTCAATGTTGTTATTGTAACCACCTCAATCACTTCCACTGGCAGCTCAGTCTGTATGCATACCACACTCTGTGTAAAAAAGTTGCCCCTCAGGTTCCTTTTTATATTTTTTATCCTTTCCAAATATTAATGGATGTCCTCTAGTCCTCGATTCCCCAACCTTAGAAAAAAAATTGAAGTATTCACCCCATGCACGCCTCTCATGATTTTATAAGAGTTCCACTTCTATAAGAACCTTCTCAGTTTCCTACGCTGTAAAGAAATAAGTTCTAACCTGTCCAACCTCTGCATATAACTTAGAGCCTTTAGCCCAGAAAACATCTTTGTAAATTTGGTCTACACTCTTTCTCGTTCAATGCTATCCTTTCTAGAGCAAGATGAACAAAACTGAACACAATACTCCAACTGCAGCCTTACCAACATCCTGTACAACTGCAATAGAACGTCCCAACTTCTATACGCAATGTGCTGATGAAGACCAGTATACCAACAACCTTCTTCATTGTCCTGTGTATCTGTGACTCAAATTTCAAACAACCGTGCACCTGATCTCCAACGTCCTTTTGTTCCATTCCACTCCTTAAGGCCCTCCCATTCATCATTAAACTCCTACCTGGATTTGACTTTCCAAAATGCAAGACGTCACACTTATCTGTATTAAACTCAAATTGCTCTTTCTGAGCCTACTTCCTTAGCTGACCAAGGTAATGCTGCAATTTCTAATAATGTTTCTCATTGTAAATGATGCCTCCTAATTTAGAGTCATCTGCAAACTTACTAACCTTGCGTTGTGCACTCTGATCCAAATCATTGGTATAAGATAACGAACAGCAATGGGACCAGGACCGACCACTGAGGCACTCCACTAGTCACAGGCCTCCAGTCCGACAAGCATAACTCCACTATAGCCATTTGTTTCATAACGTCAAGCCAATTGTGTTGCCAATTTGCCAGTTTACATTGGAGTCCATGCGATCTAACCTTCCAGAGCGGCTTACCATTTGGAACTTTATCAAAGGCCTTACGGAAATCCATATAGACTATGTCCACCACCCTGCCCTTGTCAACCTTTATGGTCACTTCCTCAAAAACTCGAAGAAAAATTCTAAAGCATGATCTGCCACGCACAAAGCTATGCTGACTGCTCCAAGTCAAACTCTGTTTTTCCAAATGCATGCATATCTTTTACGTCAGAACCTTCTCAAGTGGTTTACCGAAAACAGAAATGAAGCTTACTTGTCTGTCTTTCCCAGGCTTTTCTTTGCAACCCTTCTTGAATAAGGGCACAGCATTTGTTATCACCCAGTCTTCCGGGTCCTTGGCCCCTGAACTGTCTTCTTTCGCTACCTGCAGTGCTCTTGGATATATCTGGTCAGGACCAAGAGATTTATCTGACTTTATGATTTCTAATATGTCCATCAGCACCTCTACTGTGATATGGACAGTACCAAGATATCACAACTATCCTCCCAAAGGTCACAGGTCGTCATGTCTTTCTTCATGATAAACACAGATGGGAAATTGAGGACCTCACCCATCTGTTGAGGTTTTACACATGCGTGGCCATTTTGGATTGTAAGGCGTCCTATTCTCTCTCTACTTGTCTTTTTCTTTCTTATACTGAATTTGGATTCACATTAATCTGCTCAGCCAAGGCTATCTCATACCCCCTTTTCACCTTGCTGATTTCCTTCTTCCGTAAGCTCCTGTATCCCCTGTGTAACTCCAGGGATTCCCTTGGTCCCAGCGGTCTGTACCTGAGCCACGCCTCATTTTTTTCTGGTCAGAGCCTCAATATTTCTTGTTATCCAGGGTTCTCTCTTCCAGCCTCACTTTCCCTTCATCCTCACAGGAACATATAGACCTTGAACTCGAGCTGTCTCACTTTTCAAGCACTCCCTTCCCCAATAGGAACCTCTCTATATTGCTTGTGGAAGCTTTCCTGATCACACTTAACAAATTACGTTCCATCTAAGTTCTTAACCATCTGGAAGTCCCAGTCTATGTTAGGAAAATTAAAATCACCTATTATGACAACCCTATTGCCCCTGCAAGTCTCGCCAGTCTCCCTGAATATTTGTTCCTCTAATTCACATTGATTATTTGGAGGCTTATAGTGCAACCACTATAACATCACCACCCCCCTCTTACTTCTTTGCACCGTTCACAAAACCTCATTGGATATTATCTCAGTTATTTCAACTTTAAATACTGGAGTGAGATGCGCCTTAATCAGAACTATTGGTATTTAAATTGTTTCCATTTATATCTCTTCCTCACATTGATTTTCACATTCGCAGCACCCCTTGTGAAGTTACAGTGCAGATATGGAACTGTAAATGGATGGGAACTGGACATTCTGTCACTTCCTGCATTGGTTACATTTTTCACTACACTGGGCAGTGATCTAATACAGTGTTACCGAACAATGCAACAGCCTGGGTTTATATATGAATGAACCAGTGCGGACTGCACAGCTCCCCACGCTGGACATTTAGCCCAGGATTATAGATCAAGTATTGGTGTAGGCTGCACAGAGTTTCACTCTGCACAGAGCTGGGTTGCATACAGCTGTACACGAGCCGGATCAACACAGTGCTCCATCGTGAATATGTAATGGATGGGCTGGTTATGCGAGTTGGATTGCGAATGTGAGAGTACGGAACATCTGACAATACCTTTATTTTGTGTTTTCATTCTTGTCATTGGACCCCTCATATCCTGACTTATCCTGTTTGACCCATCCTTCTGGATGAGTCATGGTGAGTGTTGTTGCAGCATCTGAGTCTGCAACATGACCAAGAAACGGAGCAGAGGCTGCAGAGAGCGGAGTTTCCGTAAAATGGAATGAGGGAATCACAATCAGATCAGCCGTGGTCTTAGTGAATGTTGGGGCAGGATTGAATGGACCACTAATGCAACCTATTCATATATTTCTATTTGTTCCAAGCAAACTCCCCTTCTCTCCCAGTGTCCAATACTGGTGGGGAATGAGTCACCTCCTGCTGTCCTTGCATAACAGGATGCTGGGGCCTCACGAACCTCCAGATTTCCCTGTGCTTCAGTTTCGAGCTCTGAGTGACTGCCTCCTGCCCCTGTGTCACAGTCTCAAGCAGTTGAATGACTGCGTCCTGTTCCTGTGTCCCAATCTTGGGCAGCAGAGTGACTGCCTCCTGATCCAAGGTTTGCGAAAGTAGATGTCCTCCTCCTGCTACTGACTGACAGGCTCCAACAGCTCTGTGCTCACCTGCTGCTCCTGTGGAATGGGGTCGAGGGCCTGAATGGCCTCTTCACATTCCTTACAGATTCTCTTGGCTCAAAGCCTTTCTCCTGTTTTTGTAAAACACCATCAAAATCTGAATGATATATTTTTGTATTTTACTCTCAGCAATTGAACAAACAAGTTGCCTGACAGAATTCAGAAGCTGAATAGCCTCATCCTGTTCCTGTGTTATACACTCAAAAGGCAATAGAGTTTCAGAGATGTGCAGCACAGAAAAATACCTTTCGGTCTGATCGCCCATACCGACCAAATTTCCTAAATGAATCTCGTCCCGCTTGCCAGCACTTGGCCCATCTCCCTCTAAACACTTCCAAAGCATCTATCCATCCAAATGCCTTTTAAATAGTGTAACTCTACCTGCCTGCACCACCTCCTTTGGCTGTTCAATCCATACACACAGTAGTCTCTGTGTGAAAATGATGTCCCTCATGTTCCTTTTTAAATCTTTCCACTCTCACCTTAAACCTTTGTCTTCTAATTTTGGACTTGCCTATCCTGGGTAAAAAATGATGATTGCTTCCCTTATCTATGCCCCTCATGATTTTATAAACGTCTTTAATGTCACCCCTTAGCTTCAACACTTGAAAATAGCCCCAGCCTATTCAAATTCTCCCTGTAACTCTAACCATCCAACACCTGCAACATTATTTTAAGTCTCTTCTGCACCCTTTAAAGTTTGACAACATCTTTCCGACAGCAGGGAGACCAGAATTAAAGGCAATATTACAAAAGTGGCCAAACCAATGTCCTGTACAGATGCAACACGTCGTGAAAATGTGAAGACTCAAAGCATGCACCAATAAAGGGCAGGTCACCAAGTGCCTTCTTCACTGCGCTGTCTACCTGTCACGGCACTTTCAAGGAACAGAGAACCTGCACCACAAGGTGACACAGTAGCTCAGTGACTAGCATTGCTGCTTCAGAGCGCAGCGAGCTGGGTTTAATTCCATCCTTGAATGACTGTCTTTGTGGGGTTTGCACATTCTCCCCGTGTCTGCATGAGTTTCCTCCGGATGTTATGTTTTCCTCCGACAGTATAAACATACACAGATAAGGGCAGATTGGCCATGCTAAATTGCGTAAAGTACCCAGGGATGTGTAGGCGAGGTGGATTAGCCATGGGAAATGCAGGCTCAGAGGGATAGGGTAGGGGTTTGTCCAATGGGATACTTTTGAGAGGGTCGGTGTGGCCTCGATGGGCCGAATAGCCTGTTTCCTCACTCTAGGGATTCGATAATTTCTATGGAGTTCTCCTTGATTGGCAGCTTTCGACAGGACCCTACCTAGATGTATTGCCTTGATTTGTCTTGCCAAAATGCAACACCTCACATTTAATTAAAATAAACTCCATCTGCCACTTCTTGGACCACCTAAGCAAAGTCCCATTATAGTCTGAGAGATCATTCTTCACTGTCGACTACACCACCAAATTTTGTATTATCTACAAACTTACTGACCATACTTCATATACTCAAATACAAATGATTTGTATAAGTGTCAAAAGGCAGTGCACCCACTATTGATCTTTGCAGCACGCCACTGATCACAGTTCTCTAAATTTAAAGAACAAATGTCCACTGTCATGCCCTGTCTCCAATATTCAAGAAAATTTGGGATCTAACAGGCGAGCTCGCCCTGGATTCCAGGCAGTCGAACCTAGCTAACCAGTCTACCATGTAGAACATTTTGGTTTTCATATTGAATTCCATTAAGTCAACATCCACTGTCCTGCCTTCATCAATCATCTTCATTCCTCAAAAAATTCCACCGAGTCAGTGAGACGTGATCTCCAATGTACAAAGCCCTCTTCAGTCCTTGTCTTTCCAAATGCATATACATCCTTTTCCTCAAAATCCCCTCCAACAATTTAGTCACCATTGATGTCAGGGTCACCAATCTATAGTTATCTGGGTTTTCCTTACTTTCTTAAATAATGACACTATGTTAGCAGCCCTCCAGTCTTTTGACACCTCACTTGTGGAAATCAATGAACAAACATATCAGCAAAAGGCTGAGCAATCTCTTTCCTCGTCTCCCACAAACTTCTGGGATACAACTCATCAGTCCAAGGAATTTGCTCACCTTCGTATGTTTTAAAATGCCCTACATCTCCTTGTAATATAGATACTTTTCAAGATATCACGATATATTTTTTCATTCTCTCGCTGTTGTAACCCCCTCCACATTAAATACAGTAGAGAAATACTTGCTTCGTATCCCTCCCATCTCATGTGGTTCCACACATAGGTAGCCTTACTGATATATAAGGGAACCTATTCTCTCCCTAGTTAATCTCTTGCCATTAAAGGATTTGTAGAATTTCTTCAATGCCTCGTTAACCCTATTTCTAAAGCCATCTCAGGTCCACATTTTTCTGGCCCGATTTCCCCATTGACTATGCACTTTCTGCCCTTATACACCCCTCGGGATTTTACTAGATCTCAGCTCTGTTTACCTGACATATGCCTCCTTCCTTACCTTCACCAGAGCATCAATATATCTAGCCATCCAGCACTCCCTGCACCCGCCAGCCTTGCCCATCTCACAAAAAGGAACACATTGGCTCTGGACTCTCTGAATCCAAGTTTTGATGGCTATGCATTTTCCAACAGTCCCTTTACCTGTGAATAGAATATCCCAACCAGCCTTTCACAGGCCTCGCCTAACACTTTCAAAATTGGCCTTATTCAAAGTTAGAAATTTACATCAGGTTTTTCCCATTCCACAACTAGCGTAAAACTAATATTTATGCGTAACAGATTTGAAAGTTAAATAGACACTTCCTGCCCCTCTGTAACAGGCTTGAGAGGCTGAATGGCCTCCTCCTGCTCCTCTGTAACAGGCTTGAGAGACTGAATAGGCTCCTCCTGTACCTCAGTAATAGACTCAAGAAGCTTAATGGCCTCCTCCTGTTCTTCTATAACACATTCTAGAGGCTTCATGGCCTCCTCCTGTCCCTGTGTAACAGACCCGAGACATTAAATGACACAGCAACCCATGGATTACGAACAGCGGTTAAATTGTATCTGATGGAAGTCCATCCCTTCACAGTTACAGCAACATAGATAACAAAATGTACTCCAGGGGCCCTCTCAGTAACACCTCATACAGCTGCAGCGACATATCTCTTTGTTTTGAATGATTCTGTTGGCAACATGTGCCAATATTCCAGCTTTCCACCTTTCAATTAGCAACAGGCTAATATGGGCTGAATGGTCTTCTCTTATCCCTCTGTAATAGGTCCATAGGGACAGAATTGCTTCGGCCTGTTCCTGAGCAGCAGTCTCAATGCTCTGTCTCAAGGTTATGAAAGGATTTGATAACAGGGCATTAAAACCAGGAGTAGCCTCACACTGGTCATTAAGTACCGTACTTTGTGTGAAGGTATCTAGAAACTTGTCCACCCGACTTTTTCTTTATGCAGGTAAAAACAATGGCTGCAGATGCTGGAAACCAGATTCTGGATCAGGAGTGGCTGATGAAGGGCTTTTGCTCGTTGGATGCTGCCTGAACTGCTGTGCTCTTCCAGCGCCACTGATCCGGAGTTTTTTTTTTATGCAGCCGATCTGTTATTTTATAACTGCCTCCTTTCATAAACAGAGTGGAACATATATAGACCCCTGCAGTGCTCTGTTAATACTCTCATATACAAGGCAAAAAAGATTAAAAACATTGAAAGATTTATGGTCCATCCCTCAGTAACCCTCATCCATTCCATCCAAACCCAGTAAATGTTCCCTTTTATAGTGTTATGAAAAGTGATGCATGTAACTGGTTAACTGAGCCTATTTGTTCAGTGACTGTGATTAATGTCAGTGTCCATGGATTCTAATTATCCCAGTGGAGGGTTTCCATCTTTTAATGATAAATGGGCGCCGTTCAATGTGTTATCCCATAACATGAGCGGGAATATCACCGACAGCACTGACAGGGATCAGCAGTTCCAGAGAAAGGCGGAGGAGAGATCAGAATCTGAGAGCATTATACTGGAATGTTCCAACAATGGATCAGAATCTGAGAACATTATACTGGAATGTTCAAACAATGGATCAGAATCTGAGAACATGGGACTGGAATGTTCCAACAATGGATCAGAAAATGCGAACATTAGACTGGAATGATTCAACAATGGATCAGAATCTGAGAATATTAGACTGGAATATTCCAACAATAGACAGGAACTTATCCGATTATGTTTGGTATCTTTCTGCATTTGATTGGTTGTCATTATCATTGCGGATCTATTACGCTCTTCTCATTATTCAATACTTTTATTATCCCTTCCTGGCTATCGTTGGTGTTCCTGGTAAGCGTCACTGTCCAGATTTTGTTTTCTATAAACCAATTATGACTGTATTATTGTTCTTTTATATAGTCTACACTTCTTGTCACTATTATTGTTCCTGTTGTAACTCTGAATCCAGATATTCACTCTACAGACCACTACTAACGACATTCATGAAGGTGTTCAATTATTGTTTCCCTCTCTGCTCTGGCAGTGTTATTCACGGGTCTCTATGTTGACCTGCACAGTTTCAGCGGAGAACCATAATACATTGTATCATTGCTTTCGTTATTTAAATATTAAGAGCATGGAGGTCACTCTCTACTGTTCTGGTTACAAATTCCACTTCCTTCCACTATTTCCATTCAATCCCTGGCCAATATCTGCGACTGAAGCATACAAGTCCCAACTGTGGGGCATCCCTTTGACCATGAGCTGAATCTTGACACCATTCCCTGACCATTTCTAACATGAAATACTCACCACTCCAGAATATATCTCACTGGCTTATTCCATTTCATGTTTAAATCTTGAGCTATGAAATACAGTCTTAATGAAGCCAATAATCTGCTGCTGACGCTCCTGGCTTCAAACCTGCCGAAGCAAATCTGATTCGAACTCACACCAAACTCCCATCCATCTGTCATTCATGTGCACGCCGATGTATGTTGCTGTTATGTCTGGCAATGACTTTATTTAAACATTATCAAACACTTTATCGCATCTGTCCATGAAACTTCTCTCGTTCTCTCTGTTGATTAACAAAAAGCCTGCCAGTTGTTCGTATTTAAAATAGTTTCCTCCATGTGCGTTCCTCCTCAAACAATGAGTTTCACATTCAACCACGCCTATCGCGCACACACACGGACTCTCTCTCAGTCTCTGAAGAACACACAAACACACACGCAGAGAGAGCAAACCTTCCCATTGTAGTCAGTAATCTGACGCGAGTATAGTTAGCATATGGTAGTAAAGTTTGCAATACTCTTTATGCTGGGCAGATAGTGCAGTTTACTGAGCAACACACTAGCACGATCTGCACAGCTCTCCATGATGGGCTGTCATCTTGTCCCAGTTTATGTTGTTTGTGGTGTTCTGTCAAGCTGATTCAGAATTTGATGAAACAAACCATTCCAGCTGATCTGACAATGCCTTTATTCAATGTTCTCATTCTTGTAATTTTACTCTCGAAGGTCTCACTTCTCCAGTTACTCCCACTTCCCTGTCTTTTTCCACATATTTCTACAACATCTTCTCAATTAATTAACTGTCTGTTTCTGTCTTTACTGTGAATCTCTCTGTCCCTCTGTATCTTTCCCTGGCCTTGGGTTTTGGCTCCCTAGTGTATCGAGTGCTGGAATTATGTAGCTCAGAAATAATGAAATGGGATGTGTAAAGCTGTTGTTCCCTTCCAAGTATGTCCGATGTGATAATCCCTGAACAGGCGTCTTTCAGAAGTCATGAGACACATTCCTGTGTACCTGCGTTTGCCCCTCTCAGGTGATCTTGCTATCAGTAACACGAGGAAGCCCCTTGAGTAAAGCACCAGGCATCTAAGTTGCATGACAATACTGTCACTTTTTTGTTAAAAAAGGTTATTTTCTCCTTTTTTTTTTGTAGAAAGCGATCTTAAAGGCCAAACTGCCTACTGAAAAAGGCTCAAGTAAACAACTTATGAGGCTTTTCGTGTTTTTAATAAATAGTAGCAACAATGGCCCAGCTCACACAGACAGGTTTTCCAGATTTTTTTCTTGTAGATATAAAAGTTACCAAGTGCTTGGGGTCCCAGAAGGGTTGGGAGTTTTAGAAAATATTCCTCTATGCTATTCTCTCTGAAACCTCACTTGATACTGTTCCCTCCTGGATTGGAGAACTGTGTGCAAGAATGCATGTCTGAATGGATTGGATTACTTACAGTGTGGAAACAGGCCCTACGGCCCAACAAGTCCACACCGACCCGCCGAACAGAAACCCACCTATACCCATTCCCCTACATTTACCCCTTCACCTAACACTACGAGCAATTTAGCATGGCCAATTCACCTAACCTGCAATGTTTGGACTGTGGGAGGAAACTGGAGCAGCCAGAAGAACCCCACGCAGACACGGGGAGAATGTGCAAACTCCATACAGTCAGCCACCTGAGGTGGGAATTGAACGAGGGTCTCTGGCGCTGGGAGGCAACAGTGCTAACCACTGTGCCACCATGCCACCCACGGTGCCGCCCTGTGATGTTAATAAATTGGAACAGTTCCTTTGTCGAAGGAACTGTATCCATCATTCAGTTAAGGTTTCGAATAGTTAAGGTATTCTAAATTCCTCTTCATTTTTTATGGATTTTCATTAGAGTGTTTAAATATATTGTGTTTTGCATAATGGTGAGTGGTTTGACTCGTAGAATCACATCTGTAACACCCACTTCCCATTTACCTATAAAATAAGAAAGGTTTGGCATCCAAGCTCCCCTCTTAAACTAGTTTGAGGCAGCCCAGTTCGTCTATAGCAAACTGGGGACTCTTGTCTGGTTCTAAATCGATAATACCAAATTGGGTTTAGAATTACAATCCCCACATTGTGCAAACAGGCTATTCGACCCAACAAGTCCACACCGACCCTCTGAGGAGTAACCTACCGAGACCCATTCCTTATCCTATTATGACACATTTACCCCAAGGCAACTAACCTACACGTCCCTGAAAACTACAAACAATTTAGCATGACCAATTCACCTGACATGCACATCTTTGAGTTGTGGGAGAAAACCAGACAATCCAGAATAAGCTCATGCAGACACTGGAGAGTATGCACCAGGAGGCTATTAGGTTTAAAGGTCGCGTATGGTAGTTGTTCGTGTCTTTGGTTCCGGATGTTGAATTCAGTTGGTTTAAGCAGTATTTTTGTGTATAAAAATTCTTTCAGTCACTAAGAGTTCTCTGGGTGTGGAAGAAGTGAAGTTGGGTTTTTACAAAAGGTAATGAAGGCAAAGATGTAGGAATTGATAGACAAGCTGGGGTTGGGGTTGCGTTTGTCTGTGAGAATATGAGAGATAATTACAGCTATAGCTCGGCAATTACATTTGGTGGAAACGCCATCAGACTCTTTGGAAATGGCGAGAATTCAATTTCAAATGAGGCACTTTGAACATGAGAAGGAATTGAAACAGTTTGAATTATGATGAAAAGTAGAAATAAAAGAAAAGGAAATGAAGAAGGAAGAGAGAAAATGAGAGAAGAAAAGCAGAGAGTTTCAACTTAAACAGTTAACAATTAGAGAGGAAAGTTGACATAGAAGGCGAAGATAAAGGTAGATGGTCGGCGGCATGAGGAGGTTAGTGAGGTTGAGCAACCCTATAGTAGCCAATGGCCTAATGGGATTCTGTTTAAATACATCCAGGCATTCTCTAAATTTGATGAGAAGGATGGGGAAGCCTTTTGAATTTCATTTGAGAAAGTGGCCAAACCAATGCAGTGGCCAGTAGCCATGTGGATTTAGTTGATCCAAACAAAGCTGGTAGGTATTTGCATCCCTATCGGAGGAGGTATCTGGGGAGTATGAGGTGGTGCAGAAATCCATCTGAAGTGCATATGAGCTTGGGCCAGAAGCCGACAGACAGTGTTTCAGGAATCTAAAAAAAGGGTAGCTGCTTAAACGCACATTGAGTTTGAAAGGATCAAACAAAGTAATTTTGAAAGGTGGGTAAGGGTATTAAAAACAGAGCAAACCTATGACCCTCTTAAAGAGATTTTTATTTTGGAGAAGTTCAATAATTCACTTCCTGCAGTCGTGAGAACTCGTGTGGAAGAGCAGAGAGAAACAATGGCAAGATTGGAAGCTGAAATGGTTGATGATGATGATTAAGTTCAGAAATCAAAGTTTGATTGCTGTGAGAGATTGAGAAGAATGTGTGAGATCTTATTGTTTGTGTTAGTGTTCCAACATATAAGCTATCCCAAAATGTTATTTTCTTTGATTGTATTTTAACTAAAGCATTTGAATAGATTATATTTTGCTTAATGTCGAGTGGTTTGACCAATCACGACATATCTGTAAGGCACACTTCCCATCTATATTCAAAATAAGGAAAGGTTTGGGTCTAAGTGGCCTTCTTAAACCATTCTGGGGGGATCTGGTCTGGTCCATAACATTTGTACCGAGGGGTTTCTGACTGGCTCCTGTAATTGAAAATTCAGTGGAGGGGCTGGGGATGGTTTGCTGGAGGTTGTGCTGTGAGCTGCCTCAGACATTCAGGGAGACCTGAGGATTTGGTGACCCAACACTGGATGGAGCATGGGGACTGTAGTTACAGCATATGGGTGTGTAACACGAACAACAAATGGAGCAAAGGCTGCAGAGAGGGGAAGCTCTGAAACCACAGAGTGAGTGTGTGTGGGGTAAGGGATCTGCTGTATCCACATCGGGTTATTCAGGAACAGCTTTCCAAGCTTCACTTAACCCAGGAGCAGAGTGTGAGGGGCCCTGACTGAACAAGGAGCTGGTCAAAGAGCGGTGTCACCTCCTTCAACACGACCTGCAGCTTCACACCCGGGGGGAGGGTGGTGCTGCCAGTGGCTGTTAGGGTCACTGTTTCATTCAGATTCTATGATCCAGAACTTTCCAGGCAGGTGACATATCCATCATTTCGCAGTGTCTCAACATCAATGTCACCATTCAGTGATGGAGGATATATATGGTGGATGAGGTATATAGATTGTTTCTCCCACAGCAGGGAGCTGCCGGGTGTATCCGGTATAATGGGATTCCCGATGGTGTACATGGCATCTGCAGAGTATCCATGTTAATGGGGAGAGATAGAGGAACTGAAGGAGCTCTCTCTCTATTCATGTTACAGTGTACCCAGGCACAGTACATCATGTTGGTGAATATCCACTGTCCTGGCAGCAGTCACGGCCTCTTCATTCAGAAGCAGTCAGCCATTCCCATCGTCATCGGGTCTTCACGTAGAAAGAAATGAATATATCTTGGATCAAGGCCGTCCCCTTGATGCATGTTTCAAAACACCATCCCAACCACCAATCAACCACATCAAAGTATTCCATGTGTTCGGAGAGCAATAGGGTCACTTGGAGTGTCTGGGAGCTGACGATCAGGGATGGAGCAAAATCTCCCATGTCTGAACGGGGCTGAGTGACCCCCCAGTACACAGTATCATTAAGTCCTGTAATCCCTCTCAATTTCAGTAACATACTGTCTTCTACTATTCCTGTAAATGGAATGACAGGTTATATCATCTTAAATGCCACCTGCCCAAACTATTATCTATTGTCTTTACCTCTCTGAATCTATTTGCAGATTCTCCACCCTCTCTTCATAATTTAATCTCTTGCTTATCACAGCGACATAACAATTATTTGAAGAGGTGACAAGTAGGTTAGACCAGGGAAACCAAGTGGATGTGGTCAATCTAGACTTCCGAAAGGCCTTTGATAAGGTGCCACACGGGAGGCTGCTGTGTAAGGTGAGGGCCCATGGTATTCGAGGTGAGCTACTGGTATGGATTGAGGATTGGCTGTCTGACAGAAGGCAGAGAGTTGGGATAAAAGGTTCTTTTTCAGAATGGCAGCCGGTGACAAATAGTGTCCCGCAGGGTTCAGTGTTGGGGCCGCAGCTGTTCACATTATATATTAATGATCTGGATGAAGGTACTGGGGGCATTCTAGCGAAGTTTGCCGATGATAAGAAGTTGGGTGGACAGGCAGGCAGTACTGAGGAAGTGGGGAGGCCGTAGAAGGATCTAGACAGTTTGGGAGAGTGGTCCAGGAAATGGCTGATGGAATTCAATGTGAGCAAATGCGAGGTCTCGCACTTTGGAAAAAAGAATACAAGCATGGACTACTTTCTAAACGGTGAGAAAATTCATAAAGCCAAAGTACAGAGGGATCTGCGAGGCCTAGTCGAGGATTCTCTAAAGGTAAACATGCAGGTTGAGTCCGTGATTAAGAAAGCGAATGCAATGTTGTCATTTTTCTGAAGAGGGTTGGAATATAAAAGCACCGTTGTGCTACTGAGACTTTATAAAGCTCTGGTTAGGCCCCATTTGGAGTACTGTGTCCAGTTTTGGTCCCCACACCTCAGGAAGGACATACTGGCACTGGAGCGTGTCCAGCGGAGATTCACATGGATGATCCCTGGAATGGTAGGTCTAACATACAAGGAACGGCTGAGGATCCTGGGATTGTATTCATTAGAGTTTAGAAGGTTAAGGGGAGATCTAATAGAAACTTAGAAGATAATATATGGCTTTGAAATGGTGGACGCTAGGAAGTTGTTTCCGTTAGACGAGGAGACTAGGACCCATGGGCACAGCCATAGAATTAGAGCGGATCAATTCAGATCAGAAATGCGGAGACATTTCTTCAGCCAGAGAGTGGTGGGCCTGTGGAATTCATTGCCGCGGAGTGGAGTGGAGGCCAGGACGCTAAATGTCTTCAAGGCAGAGATTGACAAATTCTTGATGTCACAAGGAATTAAGGGCTACGGGGAGAATGCGGGTAAGTGGAGTTGAAATGCCCACCAGCCATGATTAACTGGCAGAGTGGACTCGATGGGCCGAATGGTCTTACTTCCACTCCTATGTCTTATGGTCTTATGGTCTTATGGACATCACGAAACTCAGCATCTGTATATATGCTCCATCCTCCTGATCAGTAATATAGACTGTAAATAGTTGAGAACCCAGCGCTGGTCACTGTGTGACCCTACTGGTTACGTTCTCTCTTACTGATTTATCCTGAGTGCCTGCTTCCTGTATGATACCCAGTCCTACCCTATTCCTGGGCAACACAGTCGAAGAGTTGAATAAGAACAAGGACCATCTGTGAGGTACCCAACCCCTCGATGAGGCTGATGGCAACGCGGCCTCTGTTCCACTTTCCTGCCATCTCTCCATCCTAAAACTCGAATCACTTGTTGTAGATTGGGCCACTTGAAAAAAAAAATCCACTCCACATCTACACATTCAATTACTTTTAGCATTTCACAGACCTCAAGGAGATTTCCTTTCATTCTTATAAACTCGAGAGTATAGGCCTAAACTGCTCAATTAATCTTCATAAGACAAATACTTCAAATATGGAATCAATCTAATGAACTTCTTCTAATTGCCTCCAATGGAAATACCTCATTCTGCAGGACACCCAAACTGTACTCCAGTTACATCCTCACTAATGCCTTGCATAGCTGCACCAACACTCCCTACCTTTCTACTCTATCCTTTTATAAATAAACACTGAAATTGTGCTTGCATTTCTCATTACTTGCAGTACCTGCAGGCAGGTTTTCTGTGATATGTAAGCAGACACCCAGATCCCTCTGCACCTAAACACTTTGAACTTTCTCTCCATTTAGATAATAATTTGTCTTTCTATTATACTGGCCAACTTGAATAGCCCCATATTTATTCACTTTAATTTTCCTTGCCAAATGTTGGCCCGTTCACCCAACCTGTCCATATGTTTTAAAATCTCTTGCATCATCATTCCGAAGAAATTTCCCATCGATGTTAGTGTCATCTGAAAATGTGGCATTGTATTTTCTCTCCCATCAACCGAGTACAGTAATAACATCGATTGCAAATGCTCGAGGCATGAGTACTGAAATCAATGGCACAAACTGCATTTGCCAAAAGAAAATGACACATTTAATCCACCTGACTCCATTTTGTTGGTTAACCAATCCTCCATCCAAGCTAATAAATTACTCCTAAACCCATGTTGTCTGATCTTACCATTTACTCTTTGGAGAAGCGACATATCCGATGCCTTCAGGAAGACCAGATATGTTCCATCTCCAGGATTCCCACTAACGACCTTGTTTGTGACATCTTCAAATAACTCAGCAAACAATTCAAATATGATTTAGCCTTCATAAAACCATGTTGACTCTGACGAATTGTGGTTTGAGTTTGCAAATGTCCTGGACAATGGACTCTAAAAATTTGCCTTAAATTACAATAGTTTATTGTTACAATTTAGTCCCTGATGTATACCATTATTATAAGTTCTTCCCTTTCGAAAGCCTTCACGTTTTCTTTGAATTCCTGTTTAATGGGCACAAGTCTTTAAGAGGTCTGCTCCAATTGCTGAGTAAGAGCCATGTGTGGCTGAATGGATTCATCATCCTGCTGGTGTACAAACTCGATGGGCTGACGTCTTTATGGTGTTCCCACGTTGCCATCTCCAAGGCCAGAATGACATCTTCCTGTTGACGCTTTAGAGGATTGGGAGATTATGGAATCTTCCTGTTGCTGTGTAACATTTTGAGGGGCTGATGGATCTTATCATACTTCTCCATAACAGGTGGAAATGCTGAACGGTCTCCTCATGTATCCCGGAGATACATGAGGGAGTGATTGGTCTTCTCTTGTTCCCATACAACAGACACGTGTCTAAATTACCTCTTCCTTTCTCATGAAAGAAGTCTCAGGTAGTTTTTATCCTTATCCAATTCCCTTGCAATTGGCTCGGTGGGTCTGAATGGCCTCCTGTTATCCCAGTGTAACAATCTCCAGTCACTATGTGACCTCTTCCAGTTCCTATGTTACATATTTAAGGAGGCTGAATGGACTGATCCTGTTGCTGTTTAACAGGATACTGGTGCAGCATGGCCTACTCTGGGTCAGTGTTATAGGTTCGAGTGGCTGATTGGCCTCCTTCTGTAAATGTATGTCAGGCTCCAGGGGCTGAATAGCCTCGTCCTGTTTTGGTGTAACAGGGTCGAAGGTCTGAATATCCTACTGTTGTTCCTGTGTAACACACTGGAGAACGGAATGAATTCCTCACTATCTGTGTAATTCACTTCACTTGTTAACTCCTTCTGTCATCTATGTTCAAATAAGTTCATCTTTAATTTTTGTAAACTCCAATGGCTACTGGGTCAACCTGATCATCCTTTCGTTATAAGCTAGCACCTTCATTGCAGGAATCAGTTGAGGGAACCATCTCTGAGCTGCTTCCAATATAACAACATCCTTTCTTCATAGAAGAGGCTAAATCTGTACATACTACTTCAGATGTGATCTCTCTGTACAGCGGCATCAATACTTTACCAGCCTGCTGTAAAGTTCCGTCCCAGGTTAGAGCAGTCTCAGCTCTCTGGGGGAATACAGAGCATTGTTGGAAGATCATTGTCCTTCTCTACTCCATCGGTATAATGGGAGTTCTGGAGAAATTAAAGTTTGAGAAGATCATAAATGATGTGAGAGATGTCTGCCCGTTAATCTCCCCAGAGCCCACGTCACTCAGATTCCACAGAATCTAGTAAGGTGGAGCGCAAAAACAGCAAGGAGGAGCAAACATTGATGGGAGTTATATATCAAAGTGAAAGCTGCAATACAAATGCTGGGCGCGTTATTAAACAGGAAATGAGATATACACATTGGTGGGTACTGCAGTAATAATGTACTGCTTAAATTATATCTAAACTATGTTAACCCAATTGAATGCTCATGCTGGGAAAAATGGATTTCATGAGCACGTGTGAGATGGTTTGCGTTAACATTATGTCGAGCACTGATCTCGAGATCAGGTTATTTAGGAATTGGTGTTGAGTGATCAGAAGAGCTAATTGAAACTTTTACGTAAAGGACCTTTTGGGAACAGTGACCACAATGCATTCGTTTTCTTTTATGCTGTTTGAGTACATGGCAGTTTTTGTTTTATTTGAATTAACCGTTATAAATCAGAGTCATGCAAGCCATGAAAGTGTGAGGTGAAAGTGGGGACTACAAATGCTGGAGATCAGAGTCGAAGAGTGTGGTGCTGGTAAATCATAGTCAGGCAGCACACTAAGAGCAGATAAATCGATCTTTCGGGCATAAGCCCTTTATCAGGAATGAAGCTTATGGGCCAAGGAGGCTGAGAGATAAATGAGAAGGGGGTGCGGCAGGGGGGATGTAGCTGGGATTGTGATAGGTAGATGAAGGTGGGGTTGAAAGTGATAGGTGACGAAGGGAGACAGAATGCCTCATCTACTGCATCCATTAAACCCAGTGTGGTCTTCTCTACATTGGCGAGGCAGGAGGTCAACTTGTATATTATTTCAGAGAACATCTCTGGGACAGCCACATTGAACAATTCCATCGCCTTGTGGCTGAGCACTTTAACTCTAGGAAGGACATGAGGGTCCTGGACCTGCTCCATCACCAAACCCGAGCCACCAGAAGCCTGGAGGAAGAAAGCCTCCTCTCTGCCTTGGGACCCTTTAACCACAGGGGGTGATAGTGGATTCCACCATTTCCCCTAATCCCACCTTATCCCACTCCAACCTTCAAAGTCAGCACAGCCCTTTTGAATGATCCTATGTGTCCACCTTCCTTCCTATCAATCTGGTCCACCCTCCTCTCCAACTATCACTTTCAACCCCACCTTCATCTCCCTATTAGATGAAAGGAGGCAGCTTAGAAAAATAACAAGTGTTGCAGTAAGCCAGTGGATTCAGAGAAATTTAGGACCCAGCAAAGGATGATCAAGAAACTGAGAAGAAAATCAAAAAGAGAAAAAGCGTGCAAACGAAAGAAAAACATAAAGACTGCGAAAAAGCGTCAATCAATGTATGAAAAAAAAATAAAAACAAGGCCAAATGCGGAACAGTTGGTGCGCGTTCAGGATAATTTATTGCAGAGAACAGAGAAATTGCAGGGAAAAGAAACAGTTTCTTTGCGTCTAACTTCATGGAAGAATGTCCAGACATTCTTCCAGAAATACCAAGTGACCCTGGGACTTGTGTAAGTAACTAAGATCATTATTATCAGTGTTGAACTTATCTTTGAAAAGAAAGCTGGATTGAGTATTTATAAATCTGACAGACTAGATGTACTTGATACAAGAATTTCAGAGGAAGCAGCAATAGACATGTTGAGTGCATCGCGGATTGTCACTTTATTTTCCGACACATTCCGGAAAGTCATTTAGCCAAACTGGATAAGGCAAAGGTTATAAATGTTATCCAACAGTTGAAGAAAGGATGAATTTGGAGAATGGTGAACTACAGACCAGTTATCTTGTCATCCGCAGCCGGGTATCTGTTGGACTCGATTACAAAGAACATGCTACTAGATATATAGAAGGTAATAACATAACTGGGGAGTGTGAGAATGCACCGATGAAAGAAAAAGCAGAAGTGGCAAACATTTTTTTGGAATGGTTTGAACATGATTCTTGTGGACATAGGCAATGAAGAACCAATGTATAACGGATAGTTGGATATTCATGAGATTTTAAAAAATACTCACACAGTAAGCTCATAAGAAAAGTTAAAGCGAGAGGTATTAGGAAGAACATGCGCAAATGGGAAAGTAAAATTTAGGTTTATATTCTTGTGATTGTAATTGGAAGATAGAGGCTGTCGTGCACCAGTTGCATTTAGTCATGAGACTAAACTTAAAGTATTGTGTATCGTTCGGAGTCCCAATCTAAGAACGAATATATTGACTACAGATGAATTGCAGAAGATATTATCCAGATTAATCCCTAAAATGGCAAGACTGTCTGATATGGAAACTCAGACTGTGGTCTCGACTGTCAAAACATGAGAGGTGATTGCAGTGAAACATAGAAACATAGAGAGGACTGAACAACAGAGGGACATGGAGAAGTACAAGTAGGCGAGATCAGGAAGAATCCCACGATATTCTACACGGACAAGTAGAACAGAATAATCAGCAAACAGTTAGTGTCCATTAGAAACCAAAGGGGCTGGAGAACATTGATGGATTGTTACATGAGACCTTCACTTCTATTTTACTTGAGAGACGGAGGAGGCAGGTACAGAATTCAAGAAGATGGACTAGGAAGTTCTTGAACAGATTGATGTAAAATACGAGCAGGGGTTTGACGCTTTGTTCTGTATAAATATGGACCAATCTCCGTGTCTGAATGAGTTGTATCACAGGCGGCTGTTGGGGTCAAATGAAGAAAGACCCTGACTGAATATTTTAATTAGAATCTGACCATAGGGGAGGTGCCGGAGAACTGGAGAACTGCTAATACGATTACACTTCGCAGTAAGGGTAGGAGAGATAGACCAGGGAAGTTTAGACGAGCGAGTATTAGATCACTTATAAGGAAACTACTGGAGAAAATAGGGAAGGAGAAAATTGAACTCCAATCAGAGTTGCAAGGTTTGATCAGGGATAATCATCATGACTTTATCAGGAGGAAGTCACATGCAATGGACTTGATTGAATTAGTTTGAGGAGGTCGATTCTTTAGTTTTGTAGGAAGGCCTTTGACAAATTTCCAGCTGGGAAACTGAAAAATAAAGTCAAATCTCACAATATGAAGGATAACTTGGCAAGTTACAACGAAAATTATCTTAGTAGCAGGAGACAGAGGGTGGTGGGAGAAGGCTGTTTGTGTGACTGGAGGCCAGTGTCCCCTGGTGTACCACAGAGAACAGTGCTGTGTCCCTTATTGTTTGTGTTATTCATAACAAAATATAGATTTGAATGTGGAGGGGGCTAGGTGGAGAGTGGGGGAGGTGTGATAAATAAGTGTATGTTTGACATAAAGATTGGCTGGGTGGTTAGCAGTGAGGGGAAGGCCTTAAGTTACAGGAAGATCCGGATGGAATGGTCAGATGGGTGGATCAATGGCAGATGGAATGTAACCCTGATAAATATGAGGTGATGCACTTTGGAAGATGGAACCAGGCAGTGGAGGACTCAATGAATGGCAACACACTGGGAAGCTCAGATTGTGCTTCTCCACACATCCCTGAATGTGACTGGACAGGTTAATGCTTAAAAATGTGTTGCTGGAAAAGCGCAGCAGGTCAGGCAGCATCAAAGGAGCAGGAGAATCGACGTTTCGGGCAGATTCCTGAAGAAGGCTTATGCCGGAAACGTTGATTCTGCTGCTCCTTTGAAGCTGCCTGACCTGCTGCGCTTTTCCAGCAACACATTTTTGAAGCTCTGATCTCTAGCATCTGCATTCCTCACTTTCTCCTGGATAGGTTAATGGACTAGTTAAGAATTGGACCTTGGGTGTAGCGTTTCCTAATCAGGGCATAGATTATAAGAGCAATACAGGGCTTTGGTTCGTCCAAAATGGAGTACTGTATGTAGCTCTGGGAGCCACATTCCAGGAAGGATGTGATTGTACTGGAGAGGGTGCAGAGGAGATTCACCAGGATGTTCCCTGGGATGGAGCATATCAGCTATGGAGAGAGGCTGGATAAGCTTGGGTTGTTTCGTTTGGAGCAGAGAACGCTGAGGGGTCAGTGATTCAGACGGATATGATTATAAGTGACACGGACAGGGTGGATAGACAGCAGCTGTTCCTTTTAGTCAGAGGGTCGAGAACAAAGGAGCAGCTTTTAAAGTGAAGGTTTTGAGGTTCAGAGATGATTTAAACATTTTTTCACCTCGAGGTGTGGGGTTCTGGGATTACTTCCTGAGAGGGGAATGATCACCTCACAATCGGTAAAAAGTACTTGGACGAGAATTGGAACTGTCATAACATTCCAGGCTATGGGCCTGCTGTAGGAAAGTGGGACTAATATAGATCGTGCTGTATTTCTGTTGGCACAGAGCCTATGCCCCTGTGAGTGCATGGTGTGGAAGGTCAATTATTGAGCAGTTTAAGGCAGGAATTGATGGATTTCTGAAGAGTTATATTCATAAGGGTTATAAGAGTATTAGCTTGTTAAATTATGTCAATGTGAGAAATATGAGAAAACAAATGCAATTTTCTTACAGTTTGAAACGAGAGAATGGAGAATGGGGAACAGGGAAATGGCAGAACTATGAAGCCACTACTTCAGTTCTGTCTTCACAAAACTTTCTAACAATACAAGGAAAACCAAGTCTGGTGTAGGAAAATGGTAGAGTACATGGAACATAGAACATCGTAAGTAAATGGTTTAGCAGAAATTATTGTTGCTGAATGTAATGGTCATAGACAACATTAGATTACATTACAGTGTGGAAACAGGCCCTTCGGCCCAACAAGTCCACACTGACCCGCCGAAGCGCAACCCACACATACCCCTACATTTACCCCTTACCTAACACTAACACTAACATAGATTTATGAAATGGTAATTATGTTTGAGAAACAATCTGGGAGACAAATGAAAGAGAAACAATGGATGTAAAACATTTTGATTTTTAGAAAAATGTTGGTAAAGCTCAAAGCCCAATTTGCAAAATCAAATCTGAGTGGATTGGGGCTAATATATGGACATGTTTCTAGAATGGGACAGCTGGCAGGAAACAGTGAATAGAAATAAAGAGACTCGTCAAGTAACAGCCTGACATTTTCTGAAAGGTATGATTCTGTGAGTATGACTATGTCCCAGACTCCCCATTACCTTCGCCAGATATCTCCTATCTCATCAGCAGGACGGACACAGCAGAAGTGGTGGTACAGTGGGATACAGTTGGAAGGGAATTGCTCTTGGAGTCCTCAACAGTGACTCCGTATCCCATGAAGTCAAATGGCATTAGTTTGCACATGGGAAAGGAAACCTCCTGATGATTACCATGTACCAGCCTCCCTCAACTGATGAATCAGTACTCCTCCATGCTGACCAACACTTGGAGGAAGCACTGAGGGGAGCACATGCGCAAGATGTACTCTGGGTGGGGGATTTCAAAGTTCACCATCAACAGTTTCTCAGCTACAGCATTACTGATCAAGCTGGCCGGGTCCTAAAGGATATAACTGGCGGCAGGTGGTGAAGGAACCAATAAGAGGAAAATACATACTTCACCACAGCCTTACTAATCTGCCAGTTACAGAAGTATCTATCCATGACAGTATCGGTAAGAGTGACCACCGCATAGTCATTGTGGAGACAAAGTCACACCTGCATATTGAGAATAACCTCCACCATTTTGGGTGGTACTATCCCGGTGCCTAATAGGGCAGACTTCGATCAGATCTAGCAGCTCAAATCTGGATGTACATAAGGTGTTGTGGGTCATCAATAGCAGTGGAATTGTACTCCCGCATAACCTCATGGCCTGGCATATCCCCCTCGCAACAATTGCCATCAATCTAGAGGATCAACATTGGTTCAATGGAGTGTGCAGGCTGGCAGGAGCAGCACCAGGCTTACCTGACAATGAGGTGTCAGCCTGGTGAAGCCACCAAACAGGACTACTTGTGCGCCAAACAGCACAAGCAGGAAGTGATAGACAGAGCTAAGTGATCCCACACGCAACGGTTCAGATCTAAGCACTGCAGTCCTTCCACATCTAGTCGAGAAACATTGGGGACAATTAAACAACTCACTGGAGGAAGAGATTCCACAAATAACCCCTTCCTCCATGATGGAAGAGCCCAGCACTTCAGTGTATAAGATAAGGCGGATGCATTTGCAACAATCTTCAGTCAGAAGTGCTGAGTGGATGATCCATTTCAGCCTCCTCCAGTGGTCCTCAGCAATTCAGTTACCAGTCATCAACCAATTTGATTCAGTCCACGCGATATCCAGAAATGGTTGGAGATACTGGATACTCCACAGGGTCCATAATCTGACAACATTCTGGCAATAGTACTGAAAACTTGTGCTCCAGAACTTGCCATTCCCCTAGCCAAACTGTTTTAATACAGTTACAACAATGGCTTTCCCCGATTATGTAGAAAATTACCCCAAGTATCTCCTGTGTATATAAAGCAAAACAAATCCAATCCGGCCAATTACCACTCCATCAGTCGACTGTCGATCATCAGTAAAGTGATGGAAGGTCTCAGTGCTTTTAAGCAGCAACCTGCTCAGCAATAACCTGGTCAATGACGCCCAGTTTGGGCTCCACCAGGGTCACTCAGCTCCTGACCTCAGTACCGTTGTTCAAACATGGACAAAAGAGCTGAATTACAGAGGTGGGGTGAGAGTGACAGCCCTTTAATTCAAGGCTGCATTCGACCAAGTGTGGTATCAAGGGGCCTTAACAAAACTGGAATCAATGGGTATCAGAAGCAAACTCCCCGCTGGTTAGAATCATACCTAACACGTAGGACGATGGTCATGGTGGATGAAGGTCAGTCAACTCAGCTCCAAGTCTGTAGGAGTCCCTTGAGCAGTGGCCGAAAACTTCTTCAGGGCTGCTTCATCAATGACCTTCCCTCCATTTTAAGGTCAGAAGTGGGGATGTTCGCCAATGATTGTACAATGTTCTGAAATATTTGTGGCTCCTCAGATACTGAAGCAGTCCATGTTCAATTGCAACAAGATCTGGACAGTATCCAGGCTGATAAATGGCAAGTAATATTCAGGCCACACAAATGCTAGACCATGATCATCACCAATAAAATACAATCTAACCTGCCCATTGGCATTCAATGGTGTTACTATCAGTGAGTCCCCCAGTATCAAAGTCCTGGTGGGTAATCATTGCTCAGAAACCCACTGGTCTCGCCACATTAACACAGTAACTACAAGAGCAGGTCCGAAGCTAGAAATACTGTGGCGAGTAACTCACATCCTGATTTCCAAACGTCTGTCCATCATCTACAATGCATAACTCAGAAGTGTGATAGAAGACTCCCAATTTGCCTGTATGAGTGCAGCCCCAACACACTCAAGAAGCTTTATACCATCCAGGACAAAGCAACCAGTCTGACTGTCCCTTCATCCACAATGCTCCACCATCAACGCTCAGCAGCAGCAGTGTTTTACTATCTATATGCTGCAATGAAATGATTCACCAAAGATCCTCAGAGACCATCTTCCCAACACACGACCAAGTCTATTTAGAAGGACAAGGGCTGCAGATGTATGGAAATACAATCATCTTTAGGTTCCCCTCCAAGCCATTCAGCATCCTGACTTGGAAATATATCTCAGCTCCTTCACTGTCACTGGGTCAGAATCCTGAGATTCCCTTGCTAATGGCATTGGAGGTCAACCATAACAGGTGGACTGCAGCATTCAACAAGGCAGCTCACCACCACCTTCTCAAGGGCAACTAGGGACAGGCAATAAATGCTGGCCCAGCCAGTCACACCCAGATTCACGAAATAAATAAATAGAAATTAACAGAGGACGGTTGCTGAGGTGTCCCAGGGATCGGTGCTTGGGGCCCAGCTGTTCACAATGCCCATTAAACATTTGGTTACTGGAATCAGATACAATATATCCCAGCCTGCTGACAGCACTAACGGATGTGGGATTGTGAGTGGGTGAGGGGGATGTTAAAAAGCACCGCGAAGACTAAGACAATTGGAGTGAATGGGTTAATAAGTGACAGATGGAGAACAATGTGGATAGAAGTGACGGTGTGCCCTTTGGTGGAAACAATAAATTGGCAGCCTACTATTTGAAAGGGATTGGTTGAAACATGTTGATCTACAAAGGGACGTATGCTCCTTTTTGTTGTTTCCTTCTGCATAAACCTCTGAGGCCCCTGCAGCGCAGTGAGTCCTGCAACCAGAAGTCAATACTGGGCATGGCATTGGCACGCTGACCAGTGTATATACAACCAGCAAGTGGGGAGCTATAACATTGAAAAGGATCTGGATCTCCTTGTACACCAGTCACTGAAAGCAATATTGCAGGAAAGAAAGCAGTAAAGAAGATAAATGGTGTGCTGACCTTCATTTCAGGGGAATGTGAGTCCAGGAGAAATGGTGTCTTACTGTAGCTGTACAGGGCCTTGGGGAGACATCATCACAAACATTGTGCAATATTGTGGACAGTTCTCATCTCCATACCTAATAAAGGACAAACCTGACATTGACAGAGAGCAATGAAGAATGATCAGACTGATATCTGGGATGGCGAGCTTGTTGTGGGAGCAGAGTTTGTGGTGACTGAGCCAGTATTCCATGGGGTTTAGGAAAATGAGTGGAGAAATCAGTGAAATATACAAAAGTCTGACAGGGTGAGACAGATTGGAAGCAGGAATGATAATTCCCCTGGCTGGTACAGGCAGGTCACTCTGCATTGAGATGAGAATAAATGCCTGTACTGACTGACTGGGGAACCTGGGGAATTCGCTCGCACCTGGAAACCAAGACACTAATTATAAATAAGGATTTAGAGACAGTTAAGGGATGGTGGGAGAGCAGGAGTACAGTGTGGAAATGAAAGGCCAACCATCATTTCATTGAGTTGGGTAGCAAACACGATGGACCAAACGTACTACTACACCGCCTATTTTATAGCTTCCCAAGGTTACTCACATTAACGGATATGTATATCGTGTGGGGTAAGTGCATTGCGGAGATTTTTTTCATGAACTAGAATGGGGAGGCTCAAAGTGTTGTATGATATACTCCTTTCCCAATGTTTCTGTGCAGTCTGTGGGAAAGCTCGGTAAATGTTGTCACAAGCTCTCAGATGTTAGGAAGGGGGAATCTGAAGGGTCGACAGGACTGTGTTCCCATTCCCTTTACCGACACTGATGCCGAGGCTGGGTGTTCTGTCCAGTTTCATCCTTTCAGACCTCGGAGTAGATAGATACAAATGAGTGCCTTGATTGACCGTTTCAGAGACCATTGAAATGTTTATCACATGTCAGGGTCTTTGGAGTCAGTTTTAGGCCAGCCAGAAAATCACGGGAGATTCACTTCCTAAAAGTACATTGGAGAAGGAAATTCTGTTTACAGTCCATATTGGCTTCAAGGTCACTGTTACTGACACCAGATTTTAGATCTCGATATTTTATTAATTGCTTTTAACTTCCACCCGCTGCCAGAGTATTAGCCTGGTCTGGATTAATAATCCAGTGACATTTCCACAGCACCATATCCACATGGGGAACTATCGGAAACCATACTGAACAGGTTACTTCTGTGCTGCTTGACACTCTGTCAAAAAGAACTCCCACCAATTTGCCTGTTATGATGGGACTGAGGGGGTAGTAATTGGTAAGTTTATAATATTTCCCGTCTTAGTGGACAGGACCCAGCTGAATAATTTTCCACATTGCCAGGGAGATGTCAAGTTTGGAGCTGGAATGAAACAGCTTCCCCAGGGACACGGCTTGTTATACAGCACAAGTCTTCAGTCCCATTGCAGGAATGGAGTCAGGACCCATTGTCTGTGTCGTATCTACTGTGTTCAGCTGTTTCTTCATGTCACGTGCAGCGAATCAAATTGGCTGAAGACTGCCATCTGTGATTTTGTGGGCATCATGGCGAGGGTGAGGTGTATCATCGACTCAACACTTATGGCAGAGGATGGTGCAGATAAAACATCCTTCTCTTTTACACTGATGTGAAGGTCTGTTCTATTATTTAGGATGGGGATGTTTGTGGAGCCCTCTCCTCCAGTCATTTGTTTAATCGTCCATCACCATTTATGACTGTCTGTGGCAGAACTGCAGGGCTTCGTTCAGATCTGTTGGTCAAGTCCCGTAGCTTTAATGAGTTAGCATCAGGTTAAGGTTCATGTGATTCTGACTCTGACATGTTCACCCACACTCGTCACTGAGCCATAGATGGTGTTGATGGTAATGACAGACTGAGGTGTCATCCTGGCAAAAAGTTACAGGTTGTGGTTGAATGCAGGTCAGCTTCTCCAGCTGCTGTGGTCTACAGCACTACATAAATACACAGTTTCGAGCTGCAATATCTGCAATGCAATTCTGCTGCCTGTTCCCCAATTCTCAGAGACCCATTCACCCATCAGCCCTGCACTCAGTGACCTAACCTGGTTTCTGATGTGGAAATACTTCCATTTTCAAATTCTCATCCTGCTGAGGGTCTGTATCTCCGGGTCTTGCTTCCAATCTGACACTTTCCACAAAAACATTTAACTGATCTTAATTTAAAAGTTTAATTCAAATGTTTAATTCACCTGAATCTTTTTCCTTGAGAAATGCCATCTTCTGTGTTTAAAGTGAATGTGTTTCCTCTGTTTCTCTCCCTGACCATGATTATCATCTCTGTAGACAATAGACCATAGGTGCAGGAGTAGGCCATTCTGCACTTCGAGCCTGCACCACCATTCAATATGATCATGGCTGATCATCCTTAATCAGGATCCTGTTCCTGCCTTATTTCCATAACCCTTGATTCCACTGTCCCTAAGAACTCTATCCAAGTCTTTCTTAAATGAATCTGGAGACTGGGCCGCCACTGCCCTCTGGGGCAGAGCATTTCACACAGCCACCACTCTCTGGGTGAAGACGTTTCTCCTCATCTCTGTCCTAAATGGTCTACCCCATATTTTTAAGCTGTGTCCTTGCTCCAGAGTGTCCAATCCTTTAATAATCTTACATGTCTCAATCAGATCCCTTCTCAGTCTTCTAAACTCAAGAGTATACAAGCCCAGTCGCTCCAGTCTTTCAGCGTAAGGTAGGCCTGCATTCCAGGAATTGACCTTGTGAACCTACGCTGCACTCCCTCAATAGCCAGAATGTATTTCCTCAAATTTGGAGGCCAGAACTGCACACAATACTCCAGGTGTGGTCTGGAAAAGCGCAGCAGGTCAGGCAGCATCTAGGGAACAGGAGAATCGACGTTTCGGGCATTAGCCCTTCTTCAGGAAGGCTAATGCCCGAAACGTCGATTCTCCTGTTCCCTAGATGCTGCCTGACCTGCTGCGCTTTTCCAGCAACACATTTCCATCTCTGATCTCCAGCATCTGCAGACCTCACTTTCTCCTCCAGGTGTGGTCTCACCAGGGCCCTGTCCAGCTGCAGAAGAACCTCTTTGCTTTTATACTCAATCCCTCTTGTTATGAAGGCCAGCAATGTATTAGCCTTCTTCACTACCTGCTGTACCTGCATGCTTACCTTCATTGATTGGTGTACAAGAACACCCAGGTCTCTTTGTACTGCCCCTTTACCTAAGTTGATTCCATTTTGGTAGGTAATCTGCCTTCCTGTTCTTGCCACCAAAGTGGATAACCATACATTTATCCAAATTAAACTGCATCTGCCATGCATCTGCCCACTCAACTAACCTGTTCAGGTCACCCTGTAATCTCCTAACATCCTCCTCATATTTCACCCTGCCACCCAGCTTAGTATCATCAGCAAATTTGCTAATGTTATTACTAATACCATCTTCTATATTATTAATATGTATTGTAAAAAGCGGCGGTCCCAGCACTGATCCCTGCGATACCCACTCGTCACTGCCTGCTATTCCAAAATGGAGCCGTTTATCACTACTCTTTGTTTCCTGTCAGCCAACCAACATTCAGTCCAAGTTAGTACTTTGCCCCCAATACCATGCACCCTAATTTTGCTCACTAACCTCCTATGTGGGACTTCATCAAAAGCTTTCTGAAAGTCCAGGTACACTACATCTACTGGATCTCCCATGTCCATCTTCAGAGTTACATCCTCAAAAAAATCCAGAAGATTAGTCAAGCATGATGTCCCCTTCATAAATCCATGCTGACTCTGACCTATCCTGTTACTACTATCCAGAAGTGTCGTAATTTCATCCTTTATAATCGACTCCAGCATCTTTCCAACCACTGATGTCATACTGACTGGTTTATAATTTCCTGCTTTCTCTCTCCCACCTTTCTTAAAAAGTGGTCCAACATTAGTCACCCTTCAATCTGCAGGAACTGATCCCTAATCTATCGAACTCTGGAAAACAATTACCAACGCATCCACGATTTCTCGAGCCATCTCCTTCAGTACCCGGGTTCTAGACCATCAGGCCCCGGGGACTTATCAACCTTCAGACCTAACAGTCTCTCCAACACCAATTCCTGGCAAATATAAATTCCCTTCAGTTCTGGTCCTTCAGCCACTGTTACCTCAGGGATTGTTTGTGTCTTGCCCAGTGAACACAGATCCGAAGTACCGATTCAATTCTTCTGCCATTTCTTTGTTCCCCGTAATATATTCCCCTCTTTCTGTCTTCAATGGCCAAATTTTAGACTTAACCATTCTGTTTTTTGCCTTTCACATACCTAAAAAAGCTTTTGCTATCCCCCTTTATATTTTTGGCCAGTTAACTTCGTACCTCATTTTTTGTTTCTCCGCATATTTCCTTCTTAGTAATCCTCTTTTGTTCTTTAAAAGCTTCCAAGTCCTCAGTTTTCCCACTTATCTTTGCTGAGTTATACTTTTTCTGTTTTAACTTTATATGTTTCTTAACTTCCCTCGTCAGCCATGGCCACCCATGACTCCTCCTAGGATCTTTCTTCCTTTTTGGAATGAACTGATCCTGCATCTTCTGCATTATACACTGAAGTATCTGCCATTGTTCTTCCACTGTCATCCCTGCTAAGGCATTGCACCATTGAACTTTGGTCAGCTCCTCCCTCATAGCTCCATTATTCCCTTTATTCAACAGAAATATTATCACTTCCGATTGTACTCTCTCCCTCTCAAATTGTAGATTGAAACTTATTGGATTATGGTCACTACTTCCCAATGGCTCCTTCACTTCGAAGTTCCTGATCACTTCTGGTTCGTTGCACAATTCCAGATCCAGCATTGCCTTCTCCCTGGTCGGCTCCAGCACCAGCTGTTCTAAGAATCCATCTCTGAGGCACTCCACAAAGTCTCTTTCTTGGGGTCCAATACAATCCTGATTCTCCCGGTCTACCTGCATGTTGAAATCCCCAATAACAACTGTAGTAATATCTTTGTGACAGTCTCTACTGTTTCCAAAAGATTCAACTTGTTCCTGACAGGTACTTCCCCTGGAGTCTCTTGCATCTGTCTCCTCTCTGCCTTCCTCATCGTCTGCTCTCTTCTGCTCTCTTCTGGTATGGTCAGTGTAATAACCTCACTGAAGATCTTGCCCAGAAAGATCTCGTTCTCTAGGATGAGCCTAAGGTCCTCGAATTCTTTCATCAGTGCTGCAACATGCTCGGTCAGTAGCTGAATGTGCACACATTTTCCACACATATACGAGACAGACACACCAGAGTCGTTGACCTCCCACATCAAGCACGTAGCGCACTGAACCAGCTTGGCAGTCATGTCTTCACCCTCTTCAACTATGGCGTAATCACTTCACTCAACCTCCTTTCAAAGACTTCTGAGCAAAAGCCTCACTCTTCACTCCACAGGAACTTCCTTGGACCCTGTAGTGTCATTGATGCAAGCCTTATGTAGTTTCAGAGCCAAGGAATTCGCTGGATTCCCAATCATCTTCACCACATTGTATGTTTTCTCTTTTGGTCTGAGGCCTTATCACTCATGGCTGCCTTGTCCTCCCATGAGTATATTTCATCTTCTTGGGGTTGCATTTCTGGTATTATCTTCCGACTTATCCCCAGAAACTCCTGCCATTGCTGCTCCATGGCCTTTCCTGCTCAGCTCCCCTTCCAATTAACTCTGGCCAGCTCCTCCCGCATGTCTTTATAGTTACATTGCTTAATTATAACCGCATTGCATCTTGAAGAGAATGTTAGATATAAACTGAAAGGAAGAGTTTTGAGAGATGGGCCACGAAGAATAATTGATGGATTTCTTACCAAGATGCAAAGGGTGAACGAGAGAGAGGATATAGATATGGAGATGTGGAAAATGAGAAAACTACATTAACGAAAGAAGTAGATGTATATCCCTCAATGTTTTGGCAATTCCTGTGTGCTGTGGTCCTTTGTAGAGTGCACGTACAGCAGAGTAATATGTTCAAATGCTGGGTCTGATGCCAGAACCTTTCCTCCAATAATATGACAGACACTAACTTTGGAAAGAACCCAGCAGGCCAATGTATTGAATTCCCGGTAGAAAGGGGATTAACTAAAATAAGTTGGGACACGAGAAGCAAGTATTTATAACACACATCCTGATAAGAATGAGACTAGAGTTGGGAATATCAGAAAAGGGGGAACGTTGAGAGAAAGGGAAGGTATCACTTCAGGTGAGGATCAAATAATGTTTTAATGCTTTATAAATTTTATACATCATGTGCATCATTTTTCGTTAACTGTACTTCCGTTGCTCATTCAGAATGTGTTGTACACATATGAAAAGTTTTATTTATCTGAACACACACTGATTAAACAATGTATATAAAATCAGTTTTCCTCCATTTCAAACTGTCCTGTTGTCGTGCTAGCAGGACATATGAACACCAGCTGGCCATCAAAAGACATGACCCACTATCACAAAGAAGGACACCACATTGACTGTGACAACACACACTTCCTAGGACAAAGCCAAGCACGAAACTTCTGAGAGGCATGACATTCTAGCCAGAAGTACATCAATAAACACATCAATTTAGATCCTACCTAGCTTCCCTTGAAAAAAAACTGGAAATAACATCATGCACCTTAAGAAACCAAGACCTATAAATAGAAAGACAGGACATACCAACAGTGTGTCACCAGAGACTTTCCCTGATGATGTTACTTAGTCATGGTGACGAAACATCTGAAAACAAACCTTCAAGCTCAGCGAGCTCACTTACATACTTATAAATGGTTATTTTTCTCTTAATAGTGGAATTTCGAACTTCTCTGAAATTCATCTTTTAACAGATTACATGACGAGGTGAGCTTTTCTGGCTGTGTGGTTTTAGTTAACAGAGGGGTTAGACATCGACATCATAATGGTTTGAGTGCTTGTCATATGGGACTTGAACAGATTTGGGGTACAAAAGGTCCCAGCAGATTCCATCAATTGGCAGTTAGTGACCTAGATCTTCAAATAAAACAGGTGAGAAAATTCATTTAATTTTGTTTCCTTGTAGTTAGTTAAATTAAAAGAAATAGATTTTAACATTACTAAAGAGGTTCTGAGGTTTGAAGACGATTCACAAGTTTGCCGACAATGTTTAGAAAGACATAGGAAGGGCATACTTTTAGAATTAACATGTAGATTAGAATTGGGTTTCAGCAGGGACAAAAGGAAAGCTGTCACCATAATGGAGTTGGTCAAGCACTTTGGTGTATCAGAGAAGCAGGAAACTGCAGTCGAGTTGGAAAAAAAACTTAAATTGCAAGTGGGGTAACTGGAGTTAGAAGATAAAGAGAGACAGAAAGAGAGAGAGAAGATAGAGAAAGAGAAAGAGAGAAAAAAAGAAGAGAGGGAGAATTTGAAATTCAGAAGTTTGGAATTAGATAAGAAAGTTACATTAGCAGGATGAAGATGAAGGGAGAACGTCGGGATGTATACAACTAAGTTAATACGTTGCCATATTTCGGTGAGAAAAATGCCAAAACCTTTTTTATTTCATTTGCAAAATTGGCTCGGCAGATGGCGTGTCCAGTGAACCTGTGGGTAATGCTAGTTCAGACTAAGATGGTTGGCACAGCTTGAGAGGTATGTGTAGTTCTGTCACATGAGGGAGGAATAGATTACGCAGATGTCAAACGGTCTATTTTGAGTGCTTATGAATTGGTACTAGAAGAATATAGACAGCGGTTCAGAAATATAGAGACGGAACCAGGTCAGACTTATAATGAGTTTGAAAGAATTAATCACAGTCATTTTGATAAATAGGTGCAGGCCTTAAAAATAGATAAGACCTGTGAGGCCCGATGGGAGATTATTCTGCTGGACGATTTTAAAGACTCACTTCCAGAGATGGTAAGATTTCATGTGAATGAGCAGGAAGTTCAAGAAGTGAGAAGCACAGCAGAAATGGCAGTTAAGTATGCATTGGTGCATGAGATGAAATTTAGCTTCTGGGAGGATTTTCATCTTGTGAGGGAGAGAAATTGGGAGAAGGGGAGATCCTACGCTACAAAAGATAGAGTAAAGCACACTGGCAAAAGTTTACCACAGGTGGAAAAAAGCCCAAAGTGTTTCAAAGGAAGTGAAAGGCCTCAAGTCTTGCTATAACGTAGTGGAACACATAAAATTACAGTACCTATGGTTTCAGAAGGGCACTGGGAAAACTGTTTTCCCTGCAGGAAACTGGGACACACAGTGCTGTGTGTTGAAGGAAGATACTTTGGGAAAAGATGTGGTAAAAGAGTTTAAGCCCAGTGACATTAGTGAACCTGGTAAAGGAGACCCCAAGTAGATCCGAGGAGCTGCAGGAGAGTGTACAGCCTAGGCAGGGGCTGTGTATGGAGTCAGTGCCTGATCTCTATAAAGAATTTGCCTCTGTAGGTAAACCCACTAAGACAAAATGCGGTGTGGGAGGAGGACAAGAAGTTATAATTTTGCAAGAAATGGGATCTGTTCAGTTTCTAGTAGTTGAGAAGTGAGGAGCTGGAAAGGCCCAACAGATCAGGCAGCATGGAAGAGAAGGACAATTCACGTATTAGGCATAAACTCAGGCATAAATCAGGAATATGGCGGGGGGACAAGGGGGCTGAAAGATAAATGGGAGGGTAGGAGCTGGGCCGATGGGAGGGTCACTGGGAGGGTGATAGGAAGATGTAGGTAGGAGTGTTAGTGATATGTCAGAGGGGAGGGTGGAGTGTATAGATGGGAAGGAAGATGGACAGTTAGAACAGCTCAAGAGGGCAGTGCTAATTTGAACGGTTGGATCTGGGATGAGGTTGGGGGAGGGGCGATTTGGAAATTGGTGAAGTCAACGTTGATGCTGTATAGTTTGACGGTTTCAGCTGTCCTACCACCTATCCACTTCACCCTCCTCTCCGACCTATCATCATCAGACCCCACCTATAATAACCCATCGCCTTCTAAGCTACCTTCCACCCAACTCCACCCCCAACCTCCTATTTAATTCTCAGCCCCGCCCCCCCTTCCTTGCCTCCCACTTTCCTGATGAAAGACTTATGCCTGAAACATCAACTCTCCTGCCCCTCGGATGCTGCCTGACCTGCTGTGCTTTTCCAGCCCCATACTTTTCAACTTTGATCTCCAGCATCTGCAGTCCTCACTTTCCCTCGGCCTCTAATAGTAAGAGATGGAAGTATTTTCACTCTTTCTGACATGTCATTCAACAGCGTGATAATTTGTGAAATGGGGACAGAAATTAAGCATTCCCTTGTATAACATTAGGTGGAGTGCCAAATCAAGATTAGGGAAGTAACAGTGAGAGTGAGTGAGAGAGTGTCAGTTCCAGGAATACAGTTTGTTCTTGGGATTGACTTAGCAGGATCCAAGGTGGGAGAAGTAGTGGAGAAGCAAAAGTAAGACCAGGGAACTGGGGAATTAAAATAAAAATACCCAGGGATTTTTCCAGACTATCAAGTAACAAGATCCCACTGTCATACGTTACAACAGGAAGAAAAACCGAAAGAAGAAGCCAAAGGAGTTGATGCATAGAATACTCAGCTAAAGCATTTCTAGTGGCTGGAATGCACAAGGACGGGGTTAATTTTTGTTGTACATGTCATACATTCCAAATAGTAGGTACATCACAAGCAGTAATAAAACCAGCAGCTTTGTTGCCAATTCCTGTATTCGAAGAACCTTTCACGTGGGTTATGATCAATTGTGGAGCTCTCCTTTCTAAAATAAAAGTGGAAACCAATATCTGCTGATCATAATGGATGTGTCTACCCGATTTCCATGGATAATTCCATTACAGGATGTTAAGGCAAAAAGGGAGGTAGAGACGTTGGTAGGTACTTTTACTCACTGTGGGCTACGCAGTGTGATTCAGTCAGAACAAGGATCTCATTTTACCAATCATTTGTTAAAGGACCTCTTGGATAGCTTCGGCACACAGCAGTTTAAATCAAGTCCATCGCATCCCGAATCCCAGAGGGCCTGGGAAAGTTGGCATTAGACACTGAAGACAATATTAACAGCGTACTGTCAGAATTACCCGAATGATTGGAATAAAGGCGTCTCATTATATCGTTTGTCATTAGAGATGGCGCAAATAAATCTACTCACTTTCCATCCTTTGAGTTAATATTCGTACATGTACTGAGAGGTCATTTGAAATTAATTAAATATAAATAGACAGGACCAAAGTCATACTTGGATTATGTATCTGAGGTGAGGGAGAAATTAGATGGAGTAGGTGAGTTAGCTAAACAGCACCTGAAGTGGGCACAGGAGAGAGTGAAGCAGGTGGCAGATTAAAAACTCTGGAACTTTGCCGATTTCCCGTGGGGATGACTTATTAGTATTGCCACCAGTGGTAGGAAATCCCTTCAAAGTCAGGTTTAGTGGCCCCTTTCAAATTAAAAAAAATGTTGAGTCAGTTAAACTATTTGGTGAAGATACCGGATATGACAAAAAAATGTAAGGGAATGTCATGTGAATGAATAATGCTCCAGAAACATTGAAGACTGAGGAACAGAGTTGTGGCCAAATGAACGAATTGTGCAGTTTATCTGCATGATGTAATGATATTTAGCAAGTGATTGAAAGCTCATATGTTACAGTTGGCAGAGCATGTTGAACGATTACAAGAAGCAAACTTGGGAATAAACTTAAAGAAAACAGAATTTGCGAAGGCAGAGGTGACGTTCCTGGGACATTACATTGGCAATGGAAGGTTGACCCCATGGAAAACAAAGACGAAGGGCTTTGAGGAATTTCCACAACCATCCTCGAAGAAAGAGGGGCTTCGGTTTTTAGAACTGAGTGGATTCTATCTGAAGTTTGTTCCAAACTTCAGCAGCGTATTGGCACCACTGCTGGATTTACTGAAGAAGAACACAGAATTGTGGTGGACAGAACAATGCCAGGAGGCATTTGAGAATTTTAAATCAGGATTAATCACCGCACCAGTTTTAGCTATACCAAATATTTTGAAACCCTTTGAAATTATGTTAGATGCTCGGGATATAGGGGTCGGAGCTGTATTGATGCAGAAAGATGATGATGGAATTGAATGGCCAATTGGCTACTTGTTGAAAAAACTCAATATTCACCAGAAAAAAATACAAAATCTCCATTATTGAACAAGAATGATGAAGTTTCGCACTGGCCTGACAATATTTTAATGTTTATGTATGACAAACAAATTGTCGGAGATGGTTGTGGATAACGACAAACTATCGCATTGTTTGAATATTTAAAGGTCAGAATATGAGATCTAATTGGAATCCTATCTTACCGACATTAAATTTATTAAATGTACATGCTGTGGGTCCTAAAATGTGATAGCAGATGTGTTATCGCAGACTTAAAGGAAAATGTTTAGATAAGATTTGACTTATTTCAGTGTTATATTTTTGTGCAGAATTAATATGAATGGTGTAACTGAGATTCATACTTTTGTAATTCATAATAATGGGATTAAGGATTGGAGGAAAAGAAATGAAGCCATCTTTTCATTCTGCTGGTCCATGTTTTCTTTTCTGAAGAGGGGAGATGTTATGAAGCCGAAAGCATGTCCGGTCACTTCAAGACAGAATGGGTTTTGCTGAATAGAAAGTACAGCCACAGATGCCTGCTAAAGATCAGCCTGTTCCATATGTCACCATTAGCTGGCAAATGGATACCTGAGTTTTGGTTGCTGTTATGACAACAATTCAAATGCAACCAAAGAGTTTAAATAACGCTCAGGATACAAGAAGCCAACGGAATTTGAATATTATTGTTTGGACACCTGGAAAGAAATCAAATAGTGAGAATTATTGTATCATGGGAAGTATATAAATTCAGCATTTTGAACATTAGCGGGAGAGCCACTGCCATCCAACAGCAGAGTAACTGCTGTAGAGCAGGAGTGCTAACTGGCCATCTCAAACATTTTCTATCAATGATACATGTCCATTTAAAAGTTACTTGCAATTAAAAAATGGCCCAGGGAGATCAGCAGCTGGAAGAGTGAACACAGCAGGGAAGATGGATTCTGTGTGCGTTCGAGATTGTAATGTTTAATATGTGAGTAATTCGACGAGCATATTTATACAGAGTTGGAGTCAGATAGTAAGTAGCTAAGAAAAGAGGGGCTTACATTTGTGAATAGTTTTTGTTTAGTTTTCACTATTAAAGTTAAGAAACTAACTTGTTATTTTTTGTTTAAATAGTGGAATGTAGGAGATCTGTGTCGCTCATATTTTAACAGTTTACGAGGTGAGGCGAGCTTTTCTGGGTGCTTGATTTTAATTAATAGAGGGGTTCCACTCCACCTTGCATATATCCATGCACACTCACCCCATTTCCCTGCAGCTGGCCCATATCCTTCCAGTCCTTTCCTATCCACATGTTTATCCAAATGCGTTTGAAATGTTGTTAATGTACCTCCCACCAACCACATCTGCTGGCAGCTCATCCACGTACCATCCTCTGTATAAATAAGTGGCCCCTCGGGTTCCCTTTTATTCCTTCCCCTTTAACCTTAAACTGATCCCATCCAGTCGTTGATTCTCGACACCTGGGAAAAAGGCTGAGAGCATTAACCCTATCCATACCCCTCGTGATCTTATACAGCTCTAGAAGGACTCCCTCAGTCTCCTACACGCTAAAGAAAATGTCCTAGCTTGTCCAAACTCTCCCTATAACTCAGACCATTGGGTCCTGGCAACGTCTTTGTAAATTTCTTCTGCACTCATTCTAATGTAATAATATGCTCCCTATAACAACGTGACAAAACTGAACACATTACTCCAAGTGCGGCCTTTCCAAAGTCCTGGGTAACTGCAAAATAAATTCCCAACTTCTATACTTAATATCCTGCCTGATGGAGGCCAATGTGCCAAAAGCCTTCTTCAGTGCCCTGTCTACCTTTGACTGCACTCAAAGAGAAATGTGTACACCTGAACACCAAGGTCTCTCTACCCACAACACCCCTTAAGACCTTTCCATTCACCATGAAACTCCAACCTTGATTTGTGTTTCCAAAATGCAAGACCTCACACTTCCAATTCCAATTGCCATTTCTCGGCCCACTTCCCCACCTGATTAAGGTCCTGCTGTAATTTCTGATAAACTTCTTCACTGATCATGCTCCCAATTACTTTAGAGTCATCTGCAAACTTACTAATCATGCCTTGTACATTCTCAACCAAATCATAGACAACAAACAGCAATGGACCCAGCCTCCAGTCTGACAAACATCCTTCCACTAAACCCTTTGCTTCCTATCATCAACCCAACTGTGTATCCAATTGGTCAGTCCCCCCAGCATTCCACGTGATGGAAACTTCCTGACCAGCCTGCCATGTGGAAACTTATCAAAGTCTTACTGAAATCCATAGAGGCCACGCCTGCCGCTCTGCCCTCGTCAACTTTCTTGGTCTCTTCATCAAAGAACTCTAACAAATTTGGGAAGCATGATCTCCTACTCACAAGTCTATGCGGACTGCTCTGAATCAAACCCTGTGTACGTAATGGGTGCAGACAATGGTATGCTGTCCTTTACTGTAAGATGATTCGAGTACATAAGTAAAGCCATTTTCCTGCTGTTGTAAAGCCTTGCTGAGAGCATTTGAGGCACTCTGTACAGATTTGATCTCCTTTGTAAGGAATGATCTCCTTACCACAGACACGAATGATGGTAACATGAGATTAGAGTGAAGACGCTGAGTGTTTAATCTGTAGAGCTGTGAGAGATGAAGAAATGGTGATGCTGAAACAAGAGGAGTGGCAGTGATCACTTATTTCCAAAAGAGACATTGATTGGGTGAGAAATACCATACTTTACGCAGGATTAATTGGTTTGATTTATTGACACGTGTACCTCAGTACAGGGAAACATTTTATATATGAGCAGTGGAGGCAGGTCATAGGAAGCATGGCTATACAGATCAGAGGGAGAAAATAAACTTGTACAGAGAAAATCATACAGGTTACACTGAACAGGACATGAACGAGACAAGATCAACATGAATAATATCATCATTATTTGAACTTAGAGAGTCCTTGCCTCAGTCTATCGTGACTTTCCTAATAGTTTATATGCCTAGATGAACTCTCCCCACATTATTGTGCAGTCGGCGTGTGAACCCGTACTGAACCTCAGGTTGCTCACAAACCCCAAAAGCAGCCACAATACCTTCCATCTGAAACAGGTAGCCATTCCCACCAGCTTCCGCCCTACATAGAGAACACCAGGCTGTCTTCTCGGAGATGAAAGATGCCTTCTTGAGATTTCACACAAGACAGATGGCTTCCATGTTCACCACTGGAAAACCACGTTACAGTCCCACGTGTGTATCATGAGCCAGGAGGAACAACGTGGAGCAGTCTGTCTGTGCAGCTTCTGCCCCATTTCTTCATCACGTCAGAGCATCTATAAGGAGACAGCGAGGACTGCCGATGCTGGAGATTGGTGTAGAGAATGGATTGCTGGAAAAACACAGCAGGTCAGGCAGCATCTGAGGAGCGGGAGAATTGATGTTTCGGGCATAAGCCATTCATCAGGAATCAGCATCAATTATCTCATTCTGTCCCTGTGTCAGTGCGTTGAGGGGGAATGGACTCTTCCTGTTCCTTTATAAGTGGCTCAAGGGGCTGAATGGCGTCATCCTATTGCTGTGTCAGTGACTCAACGGACTGACTGGCTTCTTCCTGGTCCGATTGGACAGGGCCAAGGGCCTGACTGGGTTACCCCTGGTTCCTGTTTGACAGCTCGATGTACTGACAAGTGTGATGATGCTGCAGTTTTAAGAGGTTATTTTGTCCTGGTTTCTTTTAAGAGAGAGATTGAGCGATAGTTACCAAGCTGGCTAGTTAAGACCACTGGAGTAAACAGCGAGGGAGGCCTTTGTGTTGTTTTAATGCAGCCTGAATGGGTGTGGCCAGCTCTCACAGATTAGGGTCGATGGGTTTTGGTTTCTCAGCAACATCAGAAACTAATGGGGTCAACACAGAGTTGGAAGCTTCAGTGGATGTCTCCTGGCTGCTACTCTCTCTGAATTTTCTTGATGCTGTTTATAATTCCTGGATTGGAGAAATATTTGTGCAAATCTGTTTCTGAATATTCCTTTTTGCCAGGGTCTGTGTTTATGGGAGTTTCCTATATTGGAACAGTTCATTAGGAATAGTTCCACGATCTATTATTCTGTTAACTTGACCAATAGAATTACGTTATTCTAAATTCCCCTTTCTTTGGTTTCATTTTATCTTCCATGTTTAAATAAATGGTGTTTTGCTTCTCACCAAATAGTTTGACCATTCACATTGCATCTGGAACAGACAGTTTACATTTCCTTTAAAATATGAAAATATTAGAGTCTAGGCGATTGCCATCAAACATTTTCGAGGGGCTCTGGTGTGGTCCATCACACTAGACTCCCTCTCTTCCTGAGTAATAGGCTGGAGGCACTGAATGGGCTGTCACTGTTCTTCTCCAATTGTGTCAATGGGCTGAATGGCTTCCTCATATTCCTGTGAAACCAGCGTGAGGTGCTGAATGAACTCTTGTTCTACTGTGGCAACATGCAGTGTCAGGCAGTGCTGTTACATGAATGTTACAGACACTTTAACAGAACAAACCTGATTGGTGTCTGGGTCTTGCTGCACATGGACAGAGACCAGTTCAGGAGCTGAGTGGGCACAAAATGTTCTGAACATTGTGGAATCTTCAGTGACCGTCCCCACTTCTGATCTTATGGTGGGGAGGATGGGGGCGGGAAGACATTGATGAAGCAGCTGAAGATGTTTGTGAAGAGGAAGCTACCCTGAGGATCTCGCACAGAGCTGACCCAGGACTGAGATGATGAGCATCTTCCTTTGTGCCATGTTTGACTCCAAACAATGGAGAGGTTACTCTGATTCCCATCAAGTCCAGTTTTGTTAAGCTCCATGATGTCAACAGAAGACAACCACTGCCTTGATATCAGGGCCAGTCATTTTTACCTGAACCCTTGTGTCAGCCTCTTTTGTTCATATCAAGAGGCCATGGTATAGGAGCAGCAAGTGTCTTCTTCAAACAGCCAGTGTTGAATGTCAGGATTTCTGTTCTCAAGAGTGTTCGGGGAGCTAGGTGACTGAAAGTATTTGAAGAGGAGGTCGATGGACATTGACCTGTCAGAGAGTTGAGGGCAATGAAGAATTGGGTACGGAAGAGGATTGAGACCAAGAGCAGATCAGTCATGATCTTAGTGAAGGGCAAGGCAGGCTTGGGGAGTGAACGACCTGCCCCTGTTTCTGATGTTCTCCCATTCTGTTATTGGAACGTTAGTGGGTGTTATTGACATAAATGTGCAATTGCTGAACATTGCAGTCAGGAGGCCAGAGGATTTTGTGAGACATCTCTGGGTGAGGTATGGGGGCTATATTCACAGTGAATCTGGATCTATACATGATCAACAAATGAAACACAAGTTTCAGAGACCGGTAGCTCAGTAAAGAGAGAGACGGGCCTCTTTCATACCCCACCTGGATTCTTCAATTACATTTCCCAAATCACTTCAAAGCATGTGACAGCCTTGAAGGGCTGAATGGTCTCATCTATTTCTGTGCATCAGGTTATAGATGAAAGTAGCCTCCAACTGTTCCTGTCTAGCAGATTTGAGGGCCTGAATGGAATACAGAAACATGGGATTGAGGAGCAGGAGTGGGGCATTAGATACTTTGACCCTTCTCCACCAGGCACCGATATTGTGCCTGATCAAGTTGTGGTCTCAGCCCCACTTTCCTGTCTGTGTACAATTATCTGTGACTCACTTCCCTGTCAAATAATTAACTAACACAGCTTTCAGTCCAAGTGAACATAGAGGCACAATAAAAACTTCCAGTGAAGAGAATTCCCACTTGAATTTTTCGTCATTCCTCTTGTAGAATCAGAGAGTCACGCAGAATAGAAACAGCCCCGTTAGTCCAATCTGTTCACTCCGATCAGATATCAAATCTGATTTAATCCCATTTGCCAGCATTTGGCCAATATCCCTCCTGTGATTGTACCTGCCTGGACCACTTCCTCTGGCAGCAATTTCTGTACACACAAAACTCTCTGTCTGAAACATTTATCTTCCTGTCCCCTCTAAATCATTCGCACTCTCCCCTGTCTTGGGATCAGAACGTGGCTATTCAGAATATCCATACATCTGATGTCACCACTCAACCTCTGACATTCCTGGGGGAACGATCTCAACCTAATCAACCTTTCCCCGACGCTCACACCTCCAGTCCTGGAACATCCACATAAATCTTTTCTGCAGACAACCAGTTGCACGCAGTATTCTTAAAGTGGCCTCACCAACATCCTGGGAGAGTTGGATTTGGTTGAATTCCCTTTGCTTTAGCCAGTGAGGAGATTCCAGTGAATCCTGGTTAGGGAATCATCCAAAAGGTAGCACGGTAGTTAGCACTGCTGCCTCACAGCACCAGGGACTCGGGTTCGATTCCAGCCTTAGGTGACTGTCTGTGTGGAGTTTGCACATTCTCCCCGTGTCTGTGTGAGCTTCTAATGGGTACTCCTCCAGTTTCCTACCACAGATTCAACATGCCCCCACAACTCCTATACTCAATGCTCTTACTGATGAAGGCAAATGTGTACTGCACCACTGTCTACCTACGACTCCACTTTCAAGGAACAAAGTACCTGCAGCCCTATGTCCCTTTGTTCCACAACACTCTCCAGGACCTTACCATCAAGTGTATAATTTCTGCCCTGATTTGCCTTCCCAAAATACAAAACCTCACATTTATTTAAATTACATTTCATCTCTCACTCCTTGCCCCTTTGTACCATTTAATTGTGGTCTCGTTGTACTCTGACATAATCTACTACACCACCTTTCTGATGTCATCTGGAAACTTACTAACTATGGCGCCAATGTTCACATCCAAATCCTTGATATAAAAATGATGAAATTCAGTGAACTCAGTACTGATTCTTGCAGCACACTGCTGCTCACAGGCTTCCAATCAGAAAAATACCCTCTTCCTTCAAGCCAATTACGACTCGCTTCCCCTGTATCCCAAATGACCGAACCTTACTCATCTGTCTACCAATTGGAATGTTATGAACACCTTGCTAAGGTTCACATAGACAATATTTACCAAACTGCCTTCATCAATCTTCTTTGTCACCTCTTCATAAAACTCAACCAAAATAATGAGACATGATTTCCCATGCAGAAAGACAGGTTGACTACCCTGATCAGTCCTTGCCTTCCCAAATGTATGTCAATCCTGGTCCTCAGAATCCCCTCCAACAACTTGTCCACCACTGACATCAGGCGAATTGATCTATAGTTCCCTGGCTTTTTGGATCACTGTTTCCTTTTCTAGTCCCACTGCTCCACTGCTCACAACAAATGTTAAATGTAACCAGGTCGGTGATATGACCGATGATATTGGTCTGAGACTGGGTCAGGGACAGTTTTAGCAACAAGTCAGGCTAGTTTCTTTAACACATTTATGATCCACAGCAATGTTACTCAAACTATGATGGAAAGATGAATGGAAAAGTGATCGGGTATTGCAAATATATCATTGATAGTTCCATGATTAAAACACACACACACACAGACACCCACGCACACACACAGACACACACGCACGCACACAGACACACACGCGCGCGCGTGCACACACACACACACCCAAACTGGTTAACAAAATCTCTGCAATTTTAATTTGAAAGACCTTTGTCCAAATATTAGTGTAACTCGTGACAAAAGTAAAAATTCAGATTGTCCAAAATGTTATTCTGCTTCTGAAAATATTCTACCCACACACAAGCTGCTGACAATGGGATTTCATCCTGAGAGAGTTGGATTTGGCTTACTTCCCTTTGCTTTAGGCAGTGAGTAGATTCTAATGAATTCTGGTCAGGGATCATCCAAAGGGTGGCACGGTGGTTAGCACTGCTGCCTCACAGCACCAGGGACTTGGGGTCGATTCCAGTCTTGGGTGATTGTCTGTGTGGAGTTTGCACATTCTCCCTGTATCTGTGTGAGCTTCTAATGGGTATTCCATATTCCTACCACAGCTCAAACTGTGTAGGTTAGGTGGATTGGTCATGCGAAATTGTCTCTAGTCAGGGATTTCTAGGTTAGGTGCATTAGTCAGGGGTAAATGTAGGGGAAAGGGTTGGGAAGGTTGGTGTGGACTTGTTGGGCCGAAGGGCCTGCAGGGATTCTATAAAAATCAGAATGGTAACAATGACTGTAGAGCTTTATTTTTAGCTTGCACGCATTGCTGTGATGAGGAACAATGAAGGAGAGAGACTGCAATAGGCCATTCCTTCTCAGGCAGATTACATTTTCTCTCTCTCTGAGCTGAATCATACAGTAATGTCATCCTCTCCCAAACTGGACCATGTGAGGTCTCCTTGTACATTGTCCAAACTATGTCTCCATCACATTCCCTGTTCCATGTAGGTACAACATTGCTGCCGTCATGCACAAAGCCATACCCTGAGCAGAACTCTGTTTACATGGCCCTGCGCCATTAAAAATAAAATGTTTAATTTATTCAGAATACCTGTGTTAAAATGAATGCAGTTTTTAAAGAAATACAGAAATTGCTGTAAAAGCTCGGCAAGTCTGTCAGCATCCAGATGCCTTTTACATGCTGTATTTGTACCAGCCTCCAGCACTTCCTCTGTCAGCTCATTCCATACACACACCAGCCTCTGAGTGAAAAGGCCCTTTTCTGAAAAGGCCCAAAACCGTTCCTGTCTCACTTTCCACCAATGCCCTCTAGTTTTGGACACCCCTAATCGGGGGAAAACCCTGACTATTCACTCTATCCATGACCATTATGATTTTATAAACCGCTACTGCTGCGAAATGTGACTCCAATCAGCACAAATAGCTGCAGTTTCAGTCATCCTGGGCCTAAATTCTGAAATTCAATACTGACACCTCTTCCTTCTCCATCAAGTCACAATTCTAAATGCATTTTAATCAGTTTGTTCAGATATATCCTGAGACACTTCTGTGGGATTTACACCTAGACCTTTGTGCCCGGAAGTAGGGGCACTGGCATTACTCAGCAATACCCACAAAGCTGGAACAGTATTCTCCTGTGTGTTTGTTCATCAGCCTGTTCTGACATACTGTGACATACCTCTGCAACAGGCAGGACTTGAATCTAGTCCTTCTAGTCCAGAGCTAGGAACACTACCACACAAGTTCAGGAATTGGATTCAAATCCAGAGTTCTGGCTCAGAGGCAGGGACACTACCCACTACACTACCATACCCAGGTTTTGGGTCATATTTGAGTGCCCGCTTTCAGCTCGGTGTGGATTTATTATAATCAGGTTACCATTACTGAACTACATAAAACACTTTGTATTGTTAAACAAATGCAAGATATTTGTCTCAACTGAAGGATACTGAGTGTATGTGCTACACTATCGAAATTAACTGTGAACAACTTTAATTGCTATTATCTGTAGTCTGCAATATTAGGGAAAGAAATCCTGCAGACACACTCTGCCCAATGAAGGGTCTCAAATGGATATTTATTACTGAACACCAGAGATCAATGAAGAGCTTAATTTCTGGTCCCACAACACCGATCAGTATTACCCACCTCTAACGTGCGACTGCCCTCTTCCTAAAACCATGAAACGATATCAGGCCGGTGATTATTGTCCAGCCTCTCCTTCCCACCTACTGTGTCTGCAATCTGTTCCTCCTCCCCCTAATCACACAAGGCAAATCAAGCTCAGGGTCTTTGTGAAAATCAAGGCTGGAGTTTGCAGGCCTCCTGGAGAGGGATGGGCATTTTAAAATTGAAGGGGGAGGGGGAGGTGGCAGTAATATCACACATTGGGCTGAGGGGTGGCTGATGGAGTTTAGTTTGGATTAATGTGAGGTATGGGATTTGGTAAATCAAAGAAGAGTAGGACCTATAAATTAAAAGTAGGATCTTTGGCAGTGTTGTAATACAGAGACCTTGGCCGTTCCGGGGCCGTCAGGTTTAATTCTTTAAAATTTGAATCTCATATAGATAGTGTGGTTAAGAAGGTGCTTAACACACTTGGCTTCATAGGTCAGACCTTTGAGTATGGGAATTGGGGCGTTATGTTGAGGTTGTATTGGAAATTGGTAAGGCCTCTTCTGGAATACTGTGTCTAGTCTGGTCATCCTGCCCGCTAATTCCATCGGCACACCACCCTCTGGGTGAAGAAGCTGCCCCTTAGATCTCTAGTTTTGTTCTCCCGCACCCTTAGAAAATACCTTCGCGGTTCACTTTGATATTATTGACCTTGATATTATTAAGCTGGAGAGGGTTCAGTAGAGCTTAACCTGGATGTTGCTGGGAAAGGAGAGATTGAGCTATAAGGAGAGATTGGGTAGGCTGGGACGTTTTTCACTGGAGAGGATGAGATTAAGGAGTAATTTTACGAGGTTTATAAAACAATAAGGGGTACAGATAAACTGAAGGGCTGATGTCTTTTCCCTAGATTTGAGAATTCAAAACTGAGGGATATTTTAAGGTGCGAGGAAAAAGATTTCCAAAAGTCATGAGAGGTAATTATTTTAGACAGAATCTGGCTTGTGTGTGGAATGAACTTCCAGAGGAAGTGGTGAAAGCAGGGACAGTTATAATGTTTAAAGGACATTTAGATCAGTCCATGGATAAGACATCAGTTTGGATGGTGCTGTGAGCAGCTGCCCTCTCCCTCGCCCTCTCTGAATGTATCCCTGTTGGTTTTCACCCTCTGCCAATGCCTGTGCAGTGGCGTGTGGAGACCAGCAGAGGGTGGCATTGCATCACTTTAAACACCACAGAGACTGCCAGACCTGCCCCTCACAGAGACACACAGAAATACACACATGGGGATGGTTAGGGCATTGCGTGAAGCTCATCTGGTAACTTAAACTACACATAAAGAAATGCTAAATTCGCCTTGTAAACTGTTAAAATATGAGTGACAGATCTGCCAAATTCCATTGTTTAAATAAAAGCATCAATTTATTTTTTCACTCTGAAATTGAACATTTTACATCAACTGTTCACAACTCTGGGACCCCCTTTCTCTTAACTGCTTATTACCCGACTCCAGTTCTACAGCAATATACTGTTTCTGGGTCTGCCATCCTCTCATATCACAGGTGCTTGTAAGCTCTCAGTTCAGAACAGCATTCCCCCTCTCTTAAAGGTACAGGACACACTTTCAACTTTATCACATTATACCCTGATGAATATCGATAAGTGGGACCTATCCGGATTTCTCTTGCTCTGTGGTTTGTCAATATTTCATCTACTCTGTCTCGTATGGGTCAGGACTTTTGTTGCTCCATTGACAGCATGTCATTATTCGACTCTGCCCGTGGGACTATAGCAGTACTTCACTTGCTCACACTCGTGTATGTGGGGCAGGATTTCAGTTGTTTCGTAGGAACTGTGACGCTATAACAATCTCAATGTTTGTAGATGGCACCGAACCTGGAAGAACTCTGAAGTCTATGGAGGACAGTGTGGAACTCTAACAGGACAATCACACGTTGGTGTAGTGTTCAGGTTTATGGCAGATGGGGATCAGTGCAGAGCAGTGTGAGGTGATACACTTTGGGAGGAAAGACAATGAAAGACAGTTTAAAACAGGCTGTGCCATTATAAAGGGGGTACAGGAGCAGAGTACGCTGGGTGTATATGAGCACAGATTGTTGAAGATATCAGGACAGGTGGGGAGAGCAGTCACTATCACAGATTAGTTTCAGTATCTGAACTGTTTACAGGGGGAGGTGTGCGAGGGAGCCTCCGCACTCCCTTCCTGGGAGGTGGTGGTGACGATGTGCTGTGAGCCCACCCTCCTGCCCACCGAGACCGTGGGGTTTCCATTTGTACCAGCTCGACACAAAAGGGAGATGGCATCAGGGCCACGGCTTCTAAGTTGTGCCGGGTGAAACGGAGATGCCAGTGGGTTTAAAGTGAACATTGCTCCTTACTCGGTCGGTTGAACGTGAATGTTTCAGCATCTCCACACGAGGCGTCCCGGTCCTCTCCAGCTCGTACCAGGGTCCTCCCCACATGGCAGGGGGAGGGGGATGAGGGAATGGATATCGGGCACTCCACCGCCCGGTTTGGCCCTTCCTGTGCTATTCCCGGCTGTTTCTCTGGGAATGGAGGAAGGGAGGGAGGGAGGGAGTGGGAGGCCCTGCTGTTAGTGCTGGTGTAGGTGGGGGTTGGGGGAGGTATGGTGGGGTGTCCGAAGGGAGTCAGTCCACAGTGTTGTATCTATGCAGGGGGTAAAGTGGATGGAGACAGAGAGAGAGAGAAGGTGATGCATGCAGCAGTGAGAGTGGTGGAGCAGGAACCTAGTTCGAGGGTTGGTGGCATAACAGATATAAAGTGAGTGTGAGAGAGCAGAGAGAATACGGTGACCCTTATCCTGATAGAGCAGAGAAGGTTATTGATGCTTGTCCTGCATTGCTGGACATTTCCTCAGACCGCAGGTACTGCACTGAGCTGGGTGGGAGCTCAGACCATGCTCGGTGGGTCTGGTGATGTGCCCCCCACTCTAGGAAGAGAATGGCCCCCTCTGTACTAGGCCCTCCACCAGGAACTCCGTATCCCTGTCGACAAACCGTGGTGTAATTGCCCCATATCTGCCATGCTCGGAGTCAACTGTGCAGGGCAACTCCAAACGGAGAAAGGTCAAACATGTGCCCATTGGCCTTTTAAAGATGGCACCAATGCCAGGGATCAGGGAATATCCAGGGGCATCCGGGCGATGGTGAGTTACTGCGGCCATGATGGGTGGAAGAATCAGGCTGGTATTGAATGGGAGGGACATCATGGGGTGGGCTGGGTAGTTAATAAGGTGAGTCCGATACAATAGCACCAGGAAACTAGCTCAGCCTCGTGCGGACAATCCCTCTGTCACACTCAAGGAAAATCAAACAAAGAGAAATTATTGTTAGAATCTGCCCAATGAGTCATAGATTTTGTTGAAACTAATTCCAGTTACAAAGATGCAGAACAAATGCTAAGCTGACGTCACACCAGTATCCCTTTTTCCCATCTTTCCTGGGAAGACAGGCTCATGTTACAGGATGTTATCGAAGTGTCTACATTTCAGCATTCTGAAACCTGGGAACACATCCTTCCATGACACTTTCTCTCAGTCTCCCCCTCTCTGTCTATACCCCAAACGCATCGCATGTGGTGAGATTTAAAGTGATTCCCCCGCCATCTCTCTCTGGCAGTGATGTTCACACCCATAGCACCCCCTTGTCATGGCACGATGGAGAGATGGAGCTGGAAATGGATGGGAGCTGCACATCCCGTCACTTCCAGCATGGGCTGCACGTTTCCCCACACTGGGCAGTGATTTATCACAGTGTTACTGAGCAATGCACTGGGGCGATGTACACAGCCCTACATGCTGGGAGGGTAACTGCTCCTGGTTACAGATCAATGTACTGTTGTGGTGCACACAGTCCTACATGCTGGAAGGGTAACTGCTCCTGGTTACAGATCAATGTACTGGTGTGGTGCACACAGTCCTACATGCTGGGAGGGTAACTGCTCCTGGTTTACAGATCTATGCAGTGGGGTGGTGTACACAGTCCTACACGTTGGGAGGGTAACTGCTCCTGGCTTATAGATTAATTCACGGGTGATCACTGCGCAGGTCGCTGTGCTGGTCAGAATATCTGGTTGAGTTTTATAGATAACGCACTGCTGTGATCTGCACAGCTCACTGCCCTGGACAGATATATGGTCTGGGTTTATAGACCAATGCTCTGATTTGATCTGCGCAGTGCTCCACTCTGGACAGATTGCTGCGTTGTATTGACCAGTGCAATGGATGAATCTGGACAGATTGCTGGGTTGTACTGAGCAATACACTGGCCTGGTCTGCACAGTGTTCCACGGTGAACAGATATCTCCCTCTGGGTGTATGGTGTCTGGGCTGGTTCTATGAGGTGGATTGAGAATGTGGTATATCTCACCCTTTCAGCTGATCTGGCGATGCCTTTAGTTCCCATCCCTGTGATTGAACCCTCCGTCTCTCACCCCATTAATGTTACAGTGTTCCCCGACACAGTACATCATGTTGGTGGGGTGGATAGAGGGAAGGGTGATGGACAGGTCAAGGGGTTCCCCGGAACGTTCTGTCCCTGACATTCTATAACTGCCATTCCCCGGAACGTTCTGGCCCTGACATTCTATAACCGACATTTCCCGGAACGTTCTGGCCCTGACATTGTTTGTGAACGGCCGGACGTCAGTGAATTGAACAAACAATACGATCCCGAGGGAAGAGATCCCGTTCCAGGGAGAAGGAGACACTGTTCCGAAGGCCCCTCAGGCAGTTAAAGGGGGGAATACGTTTTCCCTGCGTTTACATTTCTCCACGACACAGGATCGACGACAACGTAGGCCAAAATACAGGAATTCCCAAACTCCGTTTGTTTTCAGGAAACTGGGAGAGAATCCTTCAGGACAGCAATGTTTCCACCCTCCGTATTAGGAACTGGGAAGGAGTGACCTGTGTCTGCTCTCGAGTGATCGAGTGTGTGGGAATATTCTAGAAACCATCTGTCCTTATGGATGTGTCTCTGTGTGTTTGGGGAGGGAGGGTTTCTTGTGGTTTATGTCACATTTTTGTCAGTAATTCCGACCTTCGAATTTGTTATTCCAGCTCCAATTATTTTAATAAATCCCTGAACACAGGGACACATTTGGAAATCTCACTGGGTCCCCGATCAAACGGGTCCCTTTCCCTCCAGGCTGATGGATAATGGGTTTGTTTTCCTTCCTCACAGTTAACGTAGTGACCATCTACGTCCTGCTTTATAAAGATTGTGGATTGTCTCCATGTATCAGACGTTACCTGGGGGCCATGGCAGCGGCGGATCTCCTGGTCATTATCCTCGACCTGATACTGAGACACATTCCCATTGTTTATCGGGAACAGTTTTATTTCCTGGAGTACTCCGTCCCCGTGTGTAATATCCACGCCGTCCTGCTTTATGCAGCCACTGACTGCTCTGTCTGGTTCACCGTCACTTTCACCTTTGATCGGTTTGTGGCCATTTGTTGCCCGAAGCTGAAAAGTAAATATTGCAGTGAGAAGACGGCGGCTGTGGTTCTGGGAGCAGTGACTGTGCTGAGCTTTTTAAAGAACATTTTCTGGTATTTTATTCTCAAGGCTCGGTATCGGCTGTGGAACACCCCCTGGTTTTGTGAGGTAACAAACGCTGTTCTATTCTCCATTGTCTGGGTCACAATCGAGTTCCTCCACCACATTCTAACCGCGTGTGTCCCATTTCTCCTGATTCTGCTGCTCAATGTTCTCACCGTCAGACACATTTTAGTGACCAGCAGAGCCCGCAGGAGACTCCGCGCTCACACCAATGGGGGCGCTCAGTCTGACACTGAAATGAGAAACCGAAAAATATCCATCATTTTACTGTTTGTGATCTCGGCCAATTTCATCCTGTTATGGTCGACGTTAATGCTGTTTTCTATGTGGAAACGGATGTGGTGGATTGGGTATCGGTCTGTGTATCTCCATCGCTTTGTGCAGGAATTGGGCTTCATGCTACAGCTCCTCAGTTGCTGCACAAACACCGCGATTTATGCCGTGACCCAGACTAAGTTCAGGCAGCAGCTGAAGAATGTGCTGAAATATCCCTTCACCCAAATCCATCCATCCATCAAATTCCCTCATTAATCAATCCATCCGGGATTTTCTCATTTCAGTTCAGTGTTTCAGCGATGGAGCAGCCTGTCGCTATGGTAACAGACTGAGGGTCGAGCTGGTTTGTCCATCCTTATCCCACAGGGGGGTTACAGGGAAACATTTCAATGTTTCTCACAACTCAGGGGCCAGTGAGAAAAGGCACCATCCCACTGACTGTATCCATCAATTCCATTTGTAACCAATAAAAATGTCCATTAAAGCGTGCCGAGCAGCAGAGTGACCGATGTTGTTGTGTGTCTTTGTGTTGGAGAAGCTGAGCTGGAGAGAGACAGACTCAGCCCCAAGTCCTGGTCCTCAGGAAAGTGGAGGGCACCGCGCCCTGAGCTCAGGAGCTGGGTTTAACTCCCTCTGGACCCTCCCCACTCCAACTTAGCCTCCCCATTTCCTCTCCCCCACTCTCTCCACCTGCCTCCACTCTTTCCTCTCCCCGCTCCCCTGCACTCTCTCGCTCTCTCACCTGCCGTCTCTGTCTCCCTCCCGCAATTCCGTCTCTACACCATTTCCCCCCCCCCCTCCCATCTCCCACATCTCTCTGTCATCTCACAACCACCCTCCAACCACATGCAGCCACAGCACCAACCACTACACCCCTCCCCAGTCTCTGGATCAGAGGGAGAGGGACGCGTCAGGGAGACAGACTGCGTCAGAGAGGGAGGGAGGGGCAGGAGGGATAAATATTTAGTCAGAGAGAAACAGAGGGAGGTGGGGAGTAAGAGAGACCGAGGTAGATGGATCGAGAGTGAGAGAAGGTGGAGAGAGAGTGAAGGAGCAGGGAGAGAGAGAGAGAGAGACAAGGTGAGGGATAAAGTGTGGGAGACATAACGAGAGAGGGGTCAGAGAGAGAGGGGACAGAGAGAGGGGGACAGAGAGAGAGGGGGACAGAGAGGGGGGACAGTGAGAGAGGGGACAGAGAGAGGGGGACAGAGAGAGGGGGACAGAGAGAGGGGACAGAGAGAGAGTAGGACAGAGAGAGAGTAGGACAGAGAGAGAAGTGACAGAGGGGGGACAGAGAGAGAGGGATAGAGAGAGGGGGAACAGAGAGAGTGAGGGAACAGAGGGAGGGGGTATATCGAGAGGGCTGGGACAGAGAATGGGTTCAGAGAGGGGGGTTCAGAGAGAGGAGTCAGAGAGAGGGGGTACAGAGAGAGGGGACGGAGAGTGTGGGAACAGTGAGAGAGGGGGACAGAAAAAGAGGTACAGAGAGAGGGCTGGGACCGAGAAGGCGAGACAGAGAGGGGGACTGAGAGAGGGGGGACAGGGAGGGGGGCAGAGAGGGGGGGACACAGAGAGTGGGGACAGAGAGAGTGAGTGGACAGAGAGAGGGCTGAGGCCGAAAAGGCGGGACAGAGAGGGGGGATAGGGAGATGGGGGATAGAGAGAGAGAGAGGGGACAGAGAGAGGAGGTAGAGAGAGGGGGATAGAGAGAGGGGGACAGAGAGGGGGGACAGAGAGAGGGGGGACAGAGAGAGTGAGGGGACAGAGAGAGGAGGTAGAGAGAGAGGTCTGTGACCGAGAAGGGGGAACGGGGGGTGGGGGGACAGAGAGGGAGGTCAGAGAGAGGGGTAAAGAGAGACGGGGACAGAGGGGGTGGACTGAGAGCGGGGGGACAGAGAGAAGGGGGGACAGAGAGAGAGGGGGACAGAGAGAGGGGGACAGAGAGAGAGGGGCACTGAGAGAGCGGGACAGAGAGAGTGAGTGGACAGAGAGAGTGAGGGGACAGAGAGAGTGAGGGGACAGAGAGAGGGCTGGGGCCGAGAAGGCGGGACAGAGAGGGGGTATAGGGAGAGAGGGAGACAGAGAGAGGGAGGACAGAGAGAGGGGGCAGAGGGGGGTGACAGAGAGGGGGGACAGAGAGAGGGGGGACAGAGAGAGGGGGGACAGAGAGGGGGCGACAGAGAGAGATGGATAGAGAGAGGGGGGACAGAGAGAGTGAGGGGACAGAGAGAGGGGGTATATAGAGAGGGCTGGGACCGAGAAGGCGGGACAGAGAGAGGGGGACAGAGAGAGAGAGGGGGGACACAGAGAGGGGGTACAGAGAGAGGGCTTGGACCGAAAGGTGGGGGGAGAGGGAGGGAGATCAGAGAGAGGGGTAAAGAGAGACGACGACAGAGGGGGCGGACTGAGAGCAGGGGGACAGAGAGAAGTGGGGACAGAGAGAAGTGGGTACCGAGAGAGAGGCGCACTGCGAGAGAGGGACAGAGAGAGTGAGTGGACAGAGAGAGTGAGTGGACAGAGAGAGTGAGGGACAAAGAGAGGGGGACAGAGAGAGGGCTGGGATCGAGAAGGCGGGACGGGAGGGTACAGAGAGGGGGTCAGAGAGACGAGGACAGAGGGGGTGGACTGAGAGCAGGGGGACAGAGAGAGAGGGGGACAGAGAGAGAGGGACAGAGAGAGAGAGGCACTGAGAGAGAAGGGGACAGAGAGAGGGGTACAGAGATCGGGAGGGACAGCGAGAGAGGGATGGATAGAGGGGGACAGAGAAAGAGGGGCACTGAGAGAGAGGGATCGAGAGAGAGAGGGGGACACAGAGAGGGGGTACAGAGAGAGTGCTGGGACCGAGAAGACGGGACAGAGAGGGGGAGGGCGACAGAGAGGGGGAAAGAGAGAGGGAGGGATAGAGAGAGGGGGACAGAGGGGGCGGACTGAGAGGGAGGATAGGGAGAAGGAGTCAGAGAGAGAGAGATAGAGAGAGGGGGGTAGAGAGAGAGAGGAGGCAGAGAGAGTGAGGGGACAGAGAGCGGGTACAGAGAGAGGGCTGGCACTGAGAATGTGGGACAGAGAGGGGAGGACAGAGAGGGGGTCAGAGAGAGGGGTAAAGAGAGACAGGTACAGAGGGGGTGGACTGAGAGCGGGGGGACAGAGAGAAGTGGGGACAGAGAGAGAGGGGGACAGAGAGAGGGGGGCAGAGAGAGAGGGGCACTGAGAGAGAGGGACAGAGAGAGGGGGTACAGAGAGAGGGCTGGGACCGAGAATGTGGGACAGAGAGGGGCGGACAGAGAGGGGGGTCCGAGAGAGGTGTAAAGAGAGACGGGTACAGAGGGGGCGGACTGAGAGCGGGGGGACAGAGAGAAGTGGGGACAGAGAGAGGGGGACAGAGAGAAAGGGGCACTGAGAGAAAGGGACAGAGAGAGTGAGGGGACAGAGAGAGGGGGTACAGAGAGAGGGCTGGGACCGAGAAGGCGGGACAGAGAGGGGGATAGGGAGAGGGGGGACAGAGAAAGAGGGGGACAGAGAGAGGCGGGATTGAGAGAGAGGGGGACAGAGAGGGGGGAAAGAGAGAGGGGGGACAGAGAGAGGGGGGAGAGAGAGGGGGTATAGAGAGAGGGGTGGTGACAGTGAGGGGGGGGGACAGAGAGAGAGGGGGACAGACAGAGGGGGGAGAGAGAGGGGGGCAGAGAGAGGGGGTACAGAGATAGAGGGGGACAGAGAGAGGGGGACAGAGAGAGGGGGAAGAGAGAGTGGGTACAGAGAGAGGGAGACAGAGAGAGAGGGACAGAGAGAGGGGGAACAGAGAGAGAGCTGGGACCGAGAAGGTGGAACAGAGAGGGGGACAGAGAGAGGGGGGACAGAGAGAGGGGGACAGAGAGAGGGGGGTCAGAGAGAGGGTGGACAGAGAGGGGAGGGATGGAGATGGGCACATAGAGAGAGGGGGACAGAGAGAGAGAGAGGGGTACAGAGAGAGGGGGCAGTGGGGGATAGAGAGAGAGGGGACAGAGAGAGGGGGCAGAGTGGAGGGGGGCAGAGAGAGAGTGTGTACAGAGAGGGGAGGGACGGAGATGGGGGACAGAGAGAGGGGGACAGATAGAGAGACGGGTACAGAGAGAGGGGTTACAGAGAGAGTGGAGACAGGGAGAAGGGGGACAGAGAGGGTGCGAACAGGGAGAAGGGTGGACCGAGAGACAGGGGCGCAGTATAGAGGGGGAAATTGGGGGGACAGAGAGAGGGAGTCAGAGAGAGGGGGGACAGAGAGAGGGGGAAAGAGAGAGGAGGGAAGAGCGAGGGGGACAGAAGTGGCGGACTGAGAGTGGGGGGACAGAGAGAGAGGAGGGGCAGAGTGGGTAGAGAGAGGTGGTACAGAGAGACAGGTGGTACAGAGAGACGGGGGTGCAGTAGAGGGGGGACAGGGGGATGGAGAGGGGTGGACAGAGAGAGGGGCAAAGAGAGAGGGGGACAGAGGGGGCGGACTGAGAGCGGGGGGAAAGAGAGAAGGAGGGGCAGAGAGAGAGGGGGACCGAGAGAGGGGGACAGAGAGCGGGAGAGATGGGGGAGGGGGGCAGAGAGAGAGGGGTCACAGAGAGAGGGGCGGCAGAGGGGGCAGAGAGAGGAGTACAGAGAGAGGGGGACAGAGAGAGAGGACAGAGAGAGAGAGGGGGGGACTGAGAGAGGGGGACAGAGAGAGAGGACAGAGAGAGAGAGGGGGACAGAGAGAGAGGGGGACAGAGAGAGAGGGGGGACAGAGAGAGTGGGGACAGAGAGAGAGGGGGACAGAGAGAGAGGGGGGACAGAGAGAGTGGGGACAGAGAGAGGGGGACAGAGACGGGAGAAAGTGTGAGAGAGAGGAGGGACGGATAGAGAGCGCGTGGAAAGAAAGAGGGGGGAAATAGAGAGAGGGACAGAGGGGTCAGACAGAGAGAGTGGGGACCGAGAGAGGGAGGGACAGAGAAAGAGGGGGACAGAGAGGGGGGGACAGAGAGAAGCGGAAAAGAGAGGGGGCGGTCAGAGAGAGAGGGGGGGTCAGAGAGAGAGGGGTTCAGAGAGACAGGCGGGAAAGGCAGAGAGGGGGACAAGAAAGTGGGGGAGAGAGCGGGTTGAGTGATAGGGGAGAGAGAGAGGGGGAAGAGAGAGGGGGGACAGAGAGTGGGGTGCAGAGAGTGGGGGACAGAGAGACGGGTACAGAGAGAGAGGGGTGGACAGAGAGATGGGGCCAGAGGGAGAGGGAGGGACAGAGTGACAGGGTGACAGAGCGGGGGGTACAGAGAGGGGGGGACAGAGAGAGAGAGAGCGTGGGGACAGAGAGTAGGGGGGAATTGAGAGGGGGGACAGAGAGCGGGGGGGGCGCAGAGAGAGGGGGGACATAAAGAGGGGGCAGAGAGAGTGGGGGAAAGAAAGGGGAGGAAAGAGAGAGAGGGACAGAGAGGACAGACAGAGAGAGTGGCGACAGAGAGAGCGTGGGACAGAGAGAGGGGGACAGAGAGGAGGGGGGACAGAGTGGGGGGTCAGAGAGAGGGGCGGTCAGAGAGGGAGGGGATAGAGAGAGAGGGGGACAAGAAAGTGGGGGAGAGAGGTAGGGGAGAGATGGGGGGAGAGGGGGGTAAAGAGAGGGGGAAGAGAGAGAGGGTGGACAGAGAGAGTGGTCAGCGAGTGCGCAGTGGACAGAGAGAGTGGGGACAGAGGGAGAGGAGGGTAGAGGGGGGGAACAGACAGAGGGTGACGGGAGAGCGGGGGACAGAGAGAGGGGGAAAAGAAGGGAGACAGAGAGGGGGGACAGAGAGAGGGGAAGAGAGAGGGCAAACAGAGAGGGGGACAACGAGGGGGTCGGGGGGGATTGCGATGGGGGACAGAGAGGGGGGACAGTGAGAGAGGGGCAGAGAGAGAGGGACAGGGGGGCAGAGAGAGGGGGAGGGGGTACAGAGAGAGGCGGAAGGGGGGGACAGAGAGAGGGGGGATAGAAAGAGGGGGGCAGAGAGAGGGGGGGGTCAGAGAGGGGGGACAGAGAGAGGGGAACGGAGAGAGAGAGGGGGGACAGAGAGAGGGGGACAGAGAGAGGGGATCAGACAGAGAGGGGGGACAGAGAGAGGTGGACAGAGAGAGGGGATCAGACAGAGAGGGGGGACAGAGAGAGGTGGACAGAGAGAGAGGGATACAGAGAGAGGGGATCAGACAGAGAGGGGGGACAGAGAGAGGTGGACAGAGAGAGGGGGATACAGAGAGAGGGGGATACAGAGAGAGGTTGGGCAGAGAGTGGGGGCAGAGAGAGGGGGGGTCAGAGAGGGGGGACAGAGAGAGGGGAACGGAGAGAGAGAGGGGGGACAGAGAGAGGGGGACAGAGAGAGGGGATCAGACAGAGAGGGGGGACAGAGAGAGGTGGACAGAGAGAGGGGATCAGACAGAGAGGGGGGACAGAGAGAGGTGGACAGAGAGAGAGGGATACAGAGAGAGGGGATCAGACAGAGAGGGGGGACAGAGAGAGGTGGACAGAGAGAGGGGGATACAGAGAGAGGGGGATACAGAGAGAGGTTGGGCAGAGAGTGGGGGCAGAGAGAGGGGGGACAGTGATAAGGAAGACAGTGAGAGGGGGACAGAGTGGGGACAGAGAGGGGGTGTCAGAGAGGTGGAGAAAGAGTGATAGTATGACAGAGTGAGAGGGGACAGGGGGAACATAGAGAGTGGTACAGAGGGGTCAGACTGAGAGTGGGGGGCAGAGAGAAGGAGGGACAGAGAGTGAGGGGGGCAGAGGAAGAGGGGGGACAGAGAAAGGGGGGACAGAGAGCGAGGGGGACAGAGACAGGGGTGACAGAGAGAAAGGAGAACAGAGAGAGAGGGGGACAGAGAGGAAGGACAGAGAGAGGGGGAACAGAGAGAGTGAGAAGAGTGAGAGAGGGTAGACAGAGAGACCGGGGCGCAGTGGAGGGGGGACAGGGGGATGGAGAGGGGGCAGAGAGAGAGAGGGAAAGAGAGAGGAGTCAGTGAGGGGCGGACTGAGAGCGGGGGACAGAGAGAAGGAGGGGCAGAGAGAGGGGGACCCAAAGTGGGGTAGCAGAGGGGGACCCAGAGGGAGGTAGCAGAGAGAGGGGTGTCACAGAGAGAGGGTGGCAGAGGGGGCAGAGAGAGGAGTACAGAGAGATAGGGGCAGAGCGAGAGGGGGGCAGAGAGAGAGAGAGGACAGATTGGGGACAGAGAGTGGGGGACAGAGATGGGGGGACAGAGAGTCGGGGACAGAGAGGGGGGACAGAGAGCAGGGGGACATAAAGTGGGAGGACAGAGAGTTGGGGGACAGAGAGCGTGGGGACAGAGAGCGGGGGGACAGAGAAAGGAGGACAGAGAGAGGAGGGAACAGAGGGAAAGGGGGTCAGAGAGGGGGCAGAGGGGGAAGAGACAGGGGTGACCGAGACAGAGGGGGACAGAGAGAGGGGTGTACAGAGAGTGGGGACAGAGAATGTGGGTGCCAGTGAGAGGGGAGAAAGAGAGAGAGGGGACAGAGAGAGGGTGGTGGACAGAGAGATGGGGACAGAGGGAGAGGAGGGTACAGAGAGAGGGGTGGACAGTAAGAGGGGGACAGAGAGAGGATGGAAAGAAAGAGGGGGAAAGGGAGAGGGGGACAGAGGGGGCGGACAGAGGGAGTGGGGACAGAGAAAGGGAGGGACAGAGAAAGAGGGGGACAGAGAGAGGGGGACAGAGAGGGGGCGGTCAGAGAGAAGAGGGGGTCAGAGAGAGGGGACGGGGTCAGAGAGAGGCGGACGGGGGGACAGAGAGAGGGGGGATAGAAAGAGGGGGTCAGAGAGTGGGGGGACAGAGTGAGGGGGCAGAGAGAGGGGGGACAGAGGGAGGGGGGACAGAGGGAGTGGTGATAGAGAGAGTTGGGATCGAGAGAGAGGGGACAGAGAGAGGGGAACGGAGAGGGGGACAGAGAGAGGGGGAAAGAGAGAGGCGGACTGGGGGACAGAGAGAGGGGGGATAGAGAGAGGGGGACAGAGAGAGGGGGATACAGATAGAGGGGGATACAGAGAGAGGGTGGGCAGAGAGTGGGGGCAGAGAGAGTGGGGTCAGTGATAGGGGGGACAGTGAGAGGGGGACAGAGAGGGGGTGTCAGAGAGGGGGAGAAAGAGACATGGTATGACAGAGTGAGAGGGGACAGGGGGAGCAGAGAGAGTGGTACAGAGGGGTCAGACTGAGAGTGGGGGGGCAGAGAGAAGGAGGGACAGAGAGAGAGGGGGACAGAAGAAGAGGGAGACAGAGAAAGGGGGGACAGAGAGAGAGGGGGACAGAGATTGAGGGACAGAGAGAGGGGGGATAGAGAGCGGGGGGACAGAGAGCGGGGGGACAGAGAATGGGGGGACAGAAAGCGTGGGGACAGAGAGCGTGGGGACAGAGAGCGTGGGGACAGAGAGAGGGGGACAGAGAGAGGGGGATACAGAGAGATGCGGGACAAAGAGAGGCGCGACGAGGGGCAGAGAGGGGGGAACAGAGAGCCGGGGGACAGAGAGCGGGGGGACAGAGAGCGGGGGGACAGAGAGCGGGGGGACAGAGAGCGGGGGACAGAGAGCGGGGGGACAGAGAGTGCGGGGACACAGCGAGGATGGAAAGAAAGAGGGAGAAAGGGAGAGGGGGACAGAGGGGGCGGACAGAGGGGGGGACGGAGATGGGGGGGATAGAGATGGGGCAGAGAGAGGGGACAGAGACAGGGGGACAGAGCGAGAGGGGGTCAGAGATAGAGGGGGTAGAGAGAGGAAGACAGAGAGTGGAGGACAGAGAGAGTGGGGAGACAAAGAGGGGGACAGAGAGAGGGGACAGAGGGAGAGGGGGTACAGAGAGATGGGCGACAGAGGGGGTACAGAGAGAGGGGGCTGACAGAGACGAGAGGTACAGAGAGGAGAGTACAGAGAGGTGGGATTGAGAGAGGGTTGACAGAGAGAGGGGGGGCATAGAGGGGGCAGAGAGAGGGGGTATATAGAGAGGGGGACAGAGAGAGGGGGACAGAGAGGGAGGGAGGATAGAGAGGGGGCAGTGAGGTGGGACAGAGAGATGGGGACAGAGACGGGGGACAGAGAGAGAGAGGGAGACAGAGAGAGGGGTACAGAGGGAGGCGGTAGAGAAAGTGGGGGACAGTGAGAGGGAGGACAGAGAGAGGGAGGACAGAGAGAGGGAGAACAGAGAGAGGGAGGACAGAGAGAGGAGGACAGAGAGAGGAGGACACAGAGAGAGAGCGGATGGGGGGCATAGAGAGAGGTGGGACAGAGAGAGGGAGGACAGAGAGAGGGGGACAGAGAGAGGGAGGATGGGGGGGACAGAGAGAGGGAGGACAGAGAGAGGGGGCAGAGAGAGGGGGGTCAGAGAGAGGGGGCAGAGAGAGGTGGGTCAGAGAGAGGGGGTCAAAGTGAGGGGAACAGAGAGACGGGGAAGAGAGAGTGGGCACCGAGAGCGTGGGGCCAGAGAGGGGAGGACAGGGGGGGATAGAAGTGGGGACAGTGAGAGGGAGGACAGACGGAGGGGGGACAGAAAGAGGGGAACAGAAAAGCAGGATGGGGTGTACAGAGAGAGGTGGGACAGAGAGAGGGAGGACAGAGAGAGAGAGACAGAGAATGGGAGGATGGGGGGCACAGAGAGAGGTGGGACGAGAGAGAAGGGGACAGAGAGAGGGTTGGACAGCGTGGGAGGCAGAGAGAGTGGGGACAGAGAGAGGGGGACAGAGAGAGGAAGGGTAGAGACGGGGGGACAAAGAGAGGGAAAAAAAGAGAGGGGAACAGAGAGAGGGGAACAGAGAGTGGGGGACAGAGAGTGGGGGACTGAGAATGGGGGACAGAGAGTGGGGGACAGAGAGCGCAGGGAGATAGAAGGAGACAGAGAGTAGGAGGACAGAGAGAGGTGGAGAGAGAGAGAGGGGGGACAGAGAGTGTGGACAGAGTAGGGGACAGAGAAGGTGGAAGAGCGAGAGGTGGGACAGAGAGAGGGGGGACAGAAAGAGGGGGGACAGAAAGTGGGAGACAGAGAGAGGGAGGATGGGAGGACAGAGAGAGGTGGGACAGAGAGAGGGAGGACAGAGAGAGGGGGATAGAGAGAGGGGGATAGAGAGGCAGGATTGGGTGTACAGAGAGAGGTGGGACAGAGAGAGGGAGGATAGAGAGAAGGGGACAGAGAATGGCAGGATGGGGGGACAAAGCGAGGTCGGTCAGAGAGAGGGAGGACAGAGAGAGGGGGTCAGAGAGAGGGGGTCAGAGTGAGGGGAACAGAGAGAGGGGGAAGAGAGAGTGGGCACAGAGAGAGGGGGACCAGAGAGGGGAGGACAGAGGGGGGACAGAGAAGTGGGGACAGAGAGAGGGGGACACATAGAGAAGGGGTAGAGACAGGGGGGACAAAGAGAGGGGAACAGAGAGAGGGGATCAGAGAGTGGGGGACAGAGAGTGGGGGACAGAGAGTGGGGGACAGAGAGAGCAGGGAGATAGAAGGAGATAGAGAGTAGGAGGACAGAGAGAGGTGGAGAGAGAGAGGGGGGACAGAGAGTGTGGACAGAGTAGGGGACAGAGAAGGTGGAAGAGCGAGAGGGGGGACAGAGAGAGGGGGACAGAGAGAGGGAGGACAGAGAGAGGGGAACAGAGAATGGGAGGATGGGGGAGACAGAGCGAGGTGGGACTGAGAGAGGGAGGACAGAGAGAGGAGATCAGAGAGAGGGGGTCAGAGTGAGGGGAACAGAGAGAGGGGGAAGACAGAGTGGGCACAGAGAGAGGGGGAAGACAGAGTGGGCACAGAGAGAGGGGGGGCAGAGAGGGGAGGACAGAGGGGGGTCAGAGAAGTGGGGACAGAGAGTGGGGGACATAGAGAGAAGGGGTAGAGACAGGGGGGACAAAGAGAGGGGAACAGAGAGAGGGGAACAGACAGTGGGGGACGGAGAGTGGGGGACAGAGAGTGGAGGAGAGAGAGAGGGGGAAGAGAGAGTGGGCACAGAAAAAGGGGGGCCAGAGAGGGGAGGACAGAGGGGGGACAGAGAAATGGGGACAGAGAGAGGGGGACATAGAGAGAAGGGGGACAGAGAGAGGGTTGGACAGCGGGGGAGGCAGAGAGAGTGGGGACAGAGAGAGGGGGACAGACAGAGGAGGGGTAGAGACAGGGGGGACAAAGAGAGAGGAACAGAGAGAGGGGAACAGAGAGTGGGGGATAGAGAATGGGGGACAGAGAGTAGGGGACAGAGAGCGCAGGAAGATAGAAGGAGACAGAGAGTGGGGGGACAGAGAGAGGTGGAGAGAGAGGGGGGAGGACAGAGAGTGTGGACAGAGTAGGGGACAGAGAGGGGGCAAGAGCGAGAGGGGGGACAGAGAGGGGGGGACAGAAAGAGGAGGGACAGAAAGAGGGAGACAGAGAGAGGGAGGATGGGGTGACAGAGAGGTGGGACAGAGAGAGGGAGGTCAGAGAGAGGGGGTCAGAGAGAGGGGAGGACAGAGGGGGGACAGAGAAGTGGGGACAGAGAGAGGGGGACATAGATGAAGGGGGACAGAGAGAGGGTTGGACAGCGGGGAAGGCAGAGAGAGTGGGGACAGAGAGAGGGGGACAGAGAGAGGAGGGGTAGAGACAGAGAGGACAGAGAGAGCGCAGGGAGATAGAAGGAGACAGAGAGTGGGGGACAGAGAGAGGTGGAGAGAGAGGGGGGACAGAGAGTGTGGACAGAGTAGGGGACAGAGAGGGGGAAAGAGCGAGAGGCGGGACAGAGAGAGGGGGGCCAGAAAGACGGGGGACAGAAAGAGGGAGACAGAGAGAGGGAGGATGGGGGTACAGAGAGAGGTGGGACAGAGAGAGGGAGGACAGAGAGAGGGGGATAGAGAGAGGGGGACAGAGAGAGGGGGACAGAGCGAGGTAGAATGGGGGTACAGAGAGAGGTGGGACAGAGAGAGGGCGGACAGAGAGAGGGGGATAGAGAGAGGGGGACAGAGAGAGAGGGACAGAGAGGGGGGTCAGAGTGAGGAGAACAGAGAGAGGGGAAGAGAGGGTGGGCACAGAGAGCGGGGGGCAGAGAGGGGAGGACAGGGGGATAGAGAAGTGGGGACAGAGTGGGAGGACAGAGGGAGGTGGGACAGAAAGAGGGGGGACAGAGAGAGGGAGACAGAGAATGGGATGATGGGGGAGCTGAGAGAGGTGGGACAGAGAGAGAGGGAGGACAGAGAGGAAGGGCAGAGAGAGGGGGTCAGAGAGAGGGGGTCAGAGTGAGCGGAACAGAGAGAGAGGGAAGAGAGGGTGGGCACAGAGAGCGGGGGGCAGAGAGGGGAGGACAGGGGGGAGAGAAGTGGGGACAGAGAGGGAGGACAGAGGGAGGTAGGACAGAAAGAGGGGGGACAGAGAGAGGGAGACAGAGAGTGGGAGGATCGGGGGACAGAGAGAGGGAGGACAGAGAGAGAGGGACAGAGAGAGGGGTCAGAGAGAGGCAGGATGGGAGGTACAGAGAGAGGTGGGACAGAGAGGGAGGACAGAGAGAGGGGATCAGAGTGAGTGGAACAGAGAGAGGGGGAAGAGAGAGTGGGCACAGAGAAAGGGGGGAAAGAGAAGTGGGGACAGAGAGAGGGGGACAGAGAGAGAAGGGGGACAGAGAGAGTGGGGACAGAGAGAGGGGGACAGAGAGAGGAGGGGTAGAGAGAGAGGGGACAAAGAGAGGGAAAATAAAGAGAGGGGAACAGATAGAAGGGGACAGAGAGAGGGGGACAGAGAGCGCAGGGAGATAGAAGGGATCAGAGAGTGGGGGTACAGAGAGAGGTGGAGAGAGAGAGAGGGGACAGAGAGTGTGGACAGAGTAGGGGATAGAAAGGGGGGAAAGAGCGAGAGGGGGGACAGAGAGAGGGGGGAAAGAAAGAGAGGGGACAGAAAGTAGGAGACAGAGAGAGGGAGGATGGGGGACAGAGAGAGGTGGGACAGAGAGAGGGAGGACAGAGAGAGAGGGACAGAGAATGGGAGGATGGGGGGGACAGAGAGAGGGGGACAGAGAGGGGGGACAGAGAGAGGGATAAAGAGAGATCGGGGAGATAGAAGGCATCAGAGTGTGGGAGGACAGAGAGTGGGAGACAGAGTGGGGGACAGAGAAAGGGGGGCAGAGTGGGGACAGAGAGAGGCGCAGATTAAAGGGGGGACAGAGAGTGGGGGACAGAGAGAGGGGGTTCAGAGATGGGGACACACAATGAGAGGGGGGACAGAGAGAGGGGGCAGAGAGGAGGGACAGAGAGAGAGGGGTCAGAGAGAGGGCGTCAGAGTGAGGGGAACAGAGAGAGAGGGAAGAGAGAGTGGGCACAGAGAGCGAGAGGGCCAGTGAGGGGAGGGCAGGGAAGGCAGAGAAGTGGGGACCGAGAGAGGGAGGACAGAGAGAGGGGGACAGAAAGAGAGGCGACAGAGAGAGGGAGACAGAGAGAAGGTTACAGAGAGAGGTGATATGGACAGAGGGAGACAGAGAGAGGGGGGACAGAGAGAGGGAGGATGGTGGGGACAGAGAGAGGGGGAAGAGAGGGAGGATGGGGGTCAGAGAGAGGTGGGACAGAGAGAGGGAGAACAGAGAGAGGGCGTCAGAGTGAGGGGAACAGAGAGAGGGGAAAGAGAGAGTGGGCATAGAGAAAGGGGGGCCAGTGAGGGGAGGAGAGAGGGGGGACAGAGAAGTGGGGACAGAGAGAGGGGACAGAGAGCGGGGGCAGAGAGAGTGGGACAGAGAGAGGGGGACAGAGAGCTCGGGGAGATAGAAGGCATCAGAGAGTGGGAGGACAGAGAGTGGGGGGACAGAGGGGGGAACAGTGGGAGGGACAGAGAGAGGGGCCAGAGATAGGGGTGTACAGAGAGGAGGGATCAAGAGAGTGGGGACAGAGAGATTAGGGACAGAGAGAAGGGGGAGATAGAAGGGGTCAGAGAGTGGGGGCAGAGAGTTGCGGACAGAGAGTGGGGGTACGGAGTGTGGGGACAGAGTGGGGGACAGAGAAAGTGGGTTCAGAGAGGGGGGCCACAGAGAGAGGGGGACAGAGAAGAGGGAGGGACAGAGAGAGGGGGACGGAGATGGGTAACAGAGTAAGGGCGGACTGCGGGGGCAGAGAGAATGAGAGAGGGGACAGAGAGAGAGGGGCACACAGAGAGAGAGGGGACAGAGAGAGAAAGAGGGGACAGAGAGCGGGGGACAGAGAGAGGGGGACAGAGAGAGGGGGACGGAGAGAGAAGGGCATGAGAAAGGGGGACAGAGGGGACGGGGGGCACAGACAGAGGTGAATAAAGAGAGAGAGAGGGGACAGAGAGAGTGGACAGATTTGGGACAGAGGGGGGACTGAGAGAGGGTGACAGTGAGAGAGGGAGTACAGGTAGACGTGAGTCAGAAAGAGGGGGTCGGGGGGCAGGGAGAAGTGGACAGAGTGATCGGGCACAGAGAGTGGCGACGGGGGGACAGAGAGAGGGGGCAGAGGTGGGGTGGACAGAGAGGAAGGGGAGAGACCGGTGGGGACAGAGAGAGGGGGAGAGAGAGAGGGGGGACAGAGAGAGAGGTGGTGGGGGGACATGAAAAGAGTGTTAGAGAGAGGGTTACAGAGACAGGGGGACAGAGAGAGGGGACAGAGATTAAGGGGGTAGAGAAAGGGGGGCAGAGAGAGGGCTGTCAGAGGGGGGACAGAGAGAGGGGACAGAGAGAGGGGGACGTGGTGTGTTGAGAGTGGGGTGGAGCAGAGGTGGGGACAGAGAGGGTGGAGAGAGTGGAAGGTACAGAGGGGGGACAGAGCGAGGGGGGCAGAGAGATGGATGACAGAGAGAGGGAGGACAGAGAGAGGGGGACAGGGGTGGGACAAAGAGAGGGGGACAGAGAGAGGGGGACAGAGAGAGTGGACAGAGGGAGGGGCAGAACAGAGAGGGGGGTGCAGAGAGAGGGGGAGAGAGTGAGTGGGGATAGAGAGGATAGGGACAGAGAGAGGGGGCAGAGAGAGGGGTGACAGATGGAGAGGGACACAGAGAGTGGGGAGACAGGGAGGGGAAACAGAGAGGGGGATGGAGAGAAGGGGATAGAGGGAGAGGGGGTACATAGAGAGATGGGTGACAGAGGGGGTATAGAGAGAGGGGGCAGAGAAGGGGTGAGCAGACAGGAGGGGTACAGACAGGGGGTAAAGAGAGGGGGTACAGGGAGAGGGTTAATAGAGAGGGGACATGGAGAGAGGGGCACAGAGAGAGTGGGGACTGAGAGAGAGGGACAGAGAGAGGGAGGAGAGAGAGGGGGACAGAGAGAGGTGGGACAGAGAGAAGGAGGACAGAGAGAGTGGGACAGAGAGAGAGGGGACAGAGAAAGGGGTGGGCAGCGGGGGGGGGGGCAGAGAGAGTGGGGACAGAGAGAGGGGGATAGAGAGAGAGGGGAGTGACAGACAGAGGGGGACAGAGAGAGGGGGGCCAGAGAGAGGGGGACAGAGAGAAAGAGGGACAGAGAGAGAGTGAACAGAGAGGGGGACAGAGAGAGGATGGGTAGAGAGAGGGGGGACAAAGAGAGGGGAAAAAAGAGAGGGGAACAGAGAGAGGGGACAGAGAGTGAGGGGACAGAGAGAGGGGGGCAGAGAGCGCGGGGAGTGAGAAGGGGTCAGAGAGTGGGGGACGGAGAGAGGTTGAGAGAGAGAGAGAGAGGACAGAGAGTGTGGACAGAGTAGGGGACAGAGAGGGGGGGCAGAGCGAGAGGGGGACAGAGAGAGGAGGCGACAGTGGGAGAGGGGCAGAGAGGGGGGGACAGAGAGAGGGGGAGTACAGAGCGATGCGGGACAGAAAGAGGGGGTCGTGGGGCAGAGAGAGGGGGCACAGATTGATGGGGGACAGGGAGAGGGACGACAGAGGGGGGGACAGAGAGAGTGGGAAAGAGAGAGGAGGGCAGAGAGAAGGGGGACAAAGCGAGGGGGACAGAGAGCGGAGGACAGAGAGAGGGGTACAGAGAGAGAGGGACAGAGAGAGGGGGACAGAGAAAGGGGAATAGAGAGATGGGGACAGAGAGACTGGGTCAGAGAGAGGGTTACAGACAAAGGGGAACAGAGAGATGGGGACAGAGAGAGGGGGGGAGAGAGAGAGGGGGGACAGTGGGAGAGGGGGTACAGAGAGATGCAGGACAGAGAGAGGGGCGACGTGGGTCAGAGAGTGGGGGGCAGACAGAGGAGGACAGAGAGAGGGGGACAGAGAGAGGGGAACAGAGAGAGGGGGACAGAGAGGGGGGGGAAGAGAAGGGGGACAGGGAGAGGAAGGATAGAGAGAGGGTATCAGAGAGAGGGGGAACAGAGAGAGGGGGGACAGAGAGGGTGGACAGAGAGAGTGGACAGAGAGCAGGGGACAGAGAGAGGGAGGACATAGAGAGGGAGGACAGAGAGAGGGAGGACAGAGAGAGGGAGGACAGAGAGAAGGGGGACAGAGAGAGGGAGGACAGAGAGAGTGGACAGAGAGCAGGGGACATAGAGGGGGTACAGAGAGCGGAGGCAGAGAGAGGGGGACAACGAGATTGGGGACAGAGAGAGGGGGGAGATAGAAGAGGTCAGAGAGTGGGGACAGAGAGTTGGGGGACAGAGAAAGGGGGGACAGAGAGAGGGCGGAGCAGAGGAGGGACAGAGAGTGGGGGAACAGAGTGAGGAGGTTCAGAGAGGGGGACAGAGAGAGAGGGTACAGAGAGAGAGGGGAGGACAGAGTGAGGGGGGACAGAGGGGGGGACAGAGAGATGGAGGATGGGGGCAGAGAGAACGAGAGAGGGGATAGAGGGGGGACAGAGAAAGAGGGGACAGAGAGAGAGGGACAGAAAACGGGGGGACAGAGAGGGGAGATAGAGAGAGTGTGACAGAGAGAGGGGGTACAAAGAGAGGGGGACACAGAGGGGGGGGCAGAGAGGACAGAGAGAGTGGGACAGAGAGAGGGGGGTACAAAGAGAGGGGGACAGAGAGAGGGGAGACAGAGAGGGGGGACAGAGAGAGGAAAAGAGAGGGAGGAAAAGAGAGAGGGAAGACAGAGAGAAGGTGGGCAGAGGGTGCGGACAGAGAGAGGGGGTCAGAGAGAGTGAGGGACAGAGAGATGGAGGATAGAGAGAGAGGGGACAGAGAGATGGGGGACAGAGAGAGGGAGGACAAAGACAGGGAGGACAGAGAGAGGGGGACAGAGAGAGGGTAATAGAGAGATGGGGACAGAGAGTGGGGGCAGAAAGAGCGAGAGATGGGATAGAGAGAGTGGGGAGAGAGAGAGAACGGACAGAGAGAGGGGGATGGAAAGAGGGGGCAGAGAGAGGGGTACAGAGAAAGGGGAACAGACAGATGGGGACAGAGAGAGTGGTCAGAGAGAGGGAGGACAGAGAGGTGGGGTACAGAGAGACGGGGACAGAGAGAGGGGTACAGAGATATAGGTACAGAGAAAGGGAGCAGAAAGAGGGGTACAGAGAAAGGGGTACAGAGAGACGGGAACAGAGAGAGGAAGGACAGACAGAGAGGGGACAGAGAGGGGGAACAGAGAGAGGCGGACCGAGAGGCGGGTCAGTGAGAGGGGATACAGAGATAGAGGGGGTAGGGAGAGGGGGACAGCACGAGGGGTGTCAGAGGGGGGACAGAGAGGGGGGACGGAGAGAGGGAGAGAGGGGGGACAGAGAGAAAGGGGGACAGAGGTCGCGGACAGAGAGAGGGGGACAGAGAGAGGGAGGACAGAGAGAGGGAGGACAGAGAGTGGGAGGACAGAGAGAGGGGGACACAGAGAGGGGGACAGAGAGATGGAGACAGAGACTGGGGGCAGAGAGAGTGAGAGAGGAGATAGAGAGATGGGGGTTGAGAGAGAGAACGGACAGAGAGGGAGGGGGACAGAGAGAGGGGGAGATAGAGATGGAGACAGAGAGAGGGAACAGAGAGGGGGGGACAGAGAGACAGGGACAGAGAGATGGGAACAGAAAGAGGGGGATTGAAAGCGGGGGCAGAGAGAGGGATACAGAGAAAGGGGAACAGAGAGAGGGGGACAAAGAGAGAGAGGACAGAGAGAGGGACGACAGAGAGAGGGAGGACAGAGAGAGGGGACAGAGAGAGGGGGGAACAGAGAGAGAGGTAGGACAGAGAGAGGGGTACAGAGAAAGGGGAACAGAGAGAGGGGACAGAGGGAGAGGGATACAGAGAGATGTGGGACAAAGAGAGGCGCGACGAGGGGCAGAGAGGGGAGAACAGAGAGCCGAGGGACAGAGACAGTGGGGCAGAGAGAGAGGGGGGGATAGAGAGAGGGATACAGAGAGTGAGGACAGAGCGGGACAGAGAGAGTGGGGGACAGAGAGGGTGGACAGAGAGATGGGGCCCAGCAGAGCAGACACAAAAAGTGGGGGACAGAGAGATGACGTTCAGAGAGGGGGACAGAGAGAGGGAGACAGACAAAGGGGGACAGAGAGAAGGGCAGAGCAGAGGAGGGACAGAGAGTGGGGGACAGAGAGAGGATGTTCAGCGGGGACAAGAGAGAGAGAGGGTACAGAGAGAGAGGGGAGGACAGAGCGAGGGAGGATGGGGGTGCAGAGAGAGCGAGAGAGGGGATAGAGGGTGGACAGAGAGCGAGAGGGGACAGAGAGTGAGAGAGGGACAGAAAGCGAGGGGACAGAGAGAGTGGGACAGAGAGAGGCCGTACAAAGAGAGGGGGACAGAGAGAGGGGGACGGGGAAAGAGAAGTGGGGACAGAGACAGGGGGGCAGAGAGAGGGGGGCAAAGAGAGGTTAACAAAGAGAGGGGAACAGAGAGAAGGGACAGAGAGTGGGGATAGAGAGCGCGGGGAGATAGAAGGGGTCAGAGAGTGGGGGCACAGAGTGAGGTGGGGAGAGAGAGAGAGAGAGGGGACAGAGAGAGTGGACAGAGTAGGGGACAAAAGGGGGGAACGAGAGAGGGGGAGAGAGAGGGGGCGACAGAGAGGGACAGAAAGGGGGGGTCGGATGGCAGAGAGAGGGGGGACATAGTGATGGGGTACAGAGAAAGGGGCGACAGAGTGGAGACAGAGAGAGGAGGCAGAGGTGGGGTGTAAAGAGAGGAGGGGGAGAGAGAGAGGGGTACAGAGAGAGGGGGACCGAGAGAGGGGGACAGAGCGAGGGCTGCCAGAGAGGTGACAGAGAGGGGGAACAGAGGGAGGAAAAGAGAGGGGCAAAAAGAGAGAGGGAAGACAGAGAGAAGGAGGGCAGAGGGCGCGGACAGAGAGAGGGGGACAGAGAGAGTGAGGGACAGAGAGAGGGGGGACAGAGAGAGGGGGGAACAGAGAGAGGGGACAGAGAGAGGGAGGACAGAGAGAGAGGGACAGAGAGAGGGGAATAGAGAGATGGGGACAGAGATTGGGGGGACAGAAAGAGCGAAAGATGGGATAGAGAGAGTGGGGGGAGAGAGAGAACGGACAGAGAGAGGGGGACGGAAAGAGGGGGCAGAGAGAGGGGTACAGAGAAAGGGGAACAGACAGATGGGACAGAGAGAGGGGGTCAGAGAGAGGGAGGATAGAGAGAGGGGTACAGAGAGATAGGTACGGAGAAAGGGGGGACAGAGAGAGGGGGACCGAGAGGGGGTCAGTGAGAGGGGATACAGAGATAGAAGGGGTAGAGAGAGGGGGATAGCGCGAGGGGTGTTAGAAGGGGGGACAGAGAGGGGGAACAGAGAGAGGGAAAGAGAGGGGGTGAGAGAGTGGAAAGACAGAGAGAAAGGGGGACAGAGAGAGGGGGGACAGAGAGAGGGGACAGAGAGAGTGAGGGACAGAGAGAGGGGGACAGAGAGAGGGGGGAACAGACAGATGGGACAGAGAGAGGGGGTCAGAGAGAGGGAGGACAGAGAGAGGGGTACTGAGAGATAGGTACGGAGAAAGGGGGGACAGAGAGAGGGGGACCGAGAGGGGGTCAGTGAGAGGGGATACAGAGATAGAAGGGGTAGAGAGAGGGGGACAGCGCGAGGGGTGTTAGAAGGGGGGACAGAGAGGGGGAACAGAGAGAGGGAAAGAGAGGGGGTAAGAGAGAGGAAAGACAGAGAGAAAGGGGGACAGAGAGAGGGGGGACAGAGAGAGGGGGACAGAGAGAGTGAGGGACAGAGAGAGGGGGACAGAGAGAGGGGGGAACAGAGAGGGGGGACAGAGAGAGGGAGGACAGAGAGAGAGGGACAGAGAGAGGGGAATAGAGAGATGGGGACAGAGATTGGGAGGACAGAAAGAGCGAAAGATGAGATAGAGAGAGTGGGGGAAGAGAGAGAATGGACAGAGAGAGGGGGACGGAAAGAGGGGGCAGAGAGAGAGGGGTACAGAGAAAGGGGAACAGACAGATGGGACAGAGAGAGGGGGTCAGAGAGAGGGAGGACAGAGAGAGGGGTACAGAGAGATAGGTACGGAGAAAGGGGGGACAGAGAGAGGGGGACCGAGGGGGGGACAGTGAGAGGGGATACAGAGATAGAAGGGGTAGAGAGAGGGGGACAGCGCGAGGGGTATTAGAGGGGGGAGAGAGAGGGGGAACAGAGAGAGGGAAAGAGAGGGGGTAAGAGAGAGGAAAGACAGAGAGAAAGGGGGACAGAGAGAGGGGGGACAGAGAGAGGGAGGACAGAGTGAGGGAGGACAGAGAGAGGGAGGATAGAGAGAGGGGGACAGAGAGAGGGGGACAGAGAGAGGGGGACAGAGAATGGGGCAGAGATAACGAGAGAGGAGATAGAGAGAGTGGGGGGGTGAGAGAGAGAACGGACAAAAAGGGAGGGGGACTGAGGGGGGTAGAGAGGGAGACAGAGAGAGGGAACAGAGAGGGGGGTCAGAGAGACGGGGATAGAGAGATGGGAACAGAGAGAGGGGGACGGAAAGCTTGGGCAGAGAGAGGTATACAGAGAAAGGGGAACAGAGAGCGGGGGACAGAGAGAGGGAGGACAGAGAGAGGGGGGACAGAGAGAGGGGGGACAGAGAGAGGGGAGGACAGAGAGAGGGGGGACAGAGAGAGGGAGGATGGGGGTGCAGAGAGAGCGAGAGAGGGGATAGAGGGGGACGGAGAGAGAGGGGGACAGAGAGCGAGAGGGGACAGAGAGAGAGAGAGAGGGACAGAAAGTGAGGGGACAGAGTGAGGGGGACAGAGAGAGTGGGACAGAGAGAGGCCGTACAAAGAGAAGGGGACGGGGGCAGAGAAGTGGGGACAGAGACAGGGGAGCAGAGAGAAGGGGGCAAAGAGAGGTTAAAAAAGAGAGGGGAACTTAGAGAGAGGATAGAGAGTGGGGATAGAGAGCGCGGGGAGATAGAAGGAGTCAGAGAGTGGAGGCACAGAGAGAGGTGGAGAGAGAGAGAGAGGGGACAGAGAGAGTGGACAGAGTAGGGGACAGAGGGGGGGAACGAGAGAGGGGGACAGATAGAGGGGGCGACAGAGAGGGACAGAAAGGGGGTCGGAGGGCAGAGAGAGGGGGACATCGTGATGGGGGACAGAGAGAGGGGCGTCAGAGAGGGAACAGAGAGTGGGGGCAGAGATGGGGTGTAAAGAGAGGAGGGGGAGAGAGAGGGGGGTACAGAGAGAGGGGGACAGAGAGAGGGGATGGGGGGGCAGAGATAGAGGGGGTAGATAGAGGGAGACAGAGCGAGGAGTGCCAGAGAGGTGACAGAGAAGGGGGACAGAGAGAGGGAAAGAGAGGGTCGAAAAGAGAGAGGGAAGACAGAGAGAAGGGGGGCAGACGGCGCGGACAGAGAGAGGGGGACAGAGAGAGTGAGGGACAGAGAGAGGGAGGACAGAGAGAGAGGGGACAGAGGGGAGGGAGGACAGAGAGAGAGGGACACAGAGAGGGGAATAGAGAGACGGGGACAGAGACTGGGGGCAGAGAGAGCGAGAGATGGGATAGAGAGAGTGGAGGGAGAGAGAGAATGGACAGAGAGGGAGGCGGGGACAGAGAGTGGTAGATAAAGAGGGAGACAGAGAGAGGGAAGGGAGAGAGGGGGACAGAGAGACGGGGACAGAGAGAGGGGGTCAGAGAGTAGGGGACAGAGAGAGGGAGGACAGAGAGGGGGACGGAAAGAGGGGGCAGATAGAGGGGTACAAAAAATGGGGACAGAGAATGGGGGACAGAGAGTGGGGGACAGAGAGAGGGAGGACAGAGAGGGGGGGGACAGAGAGTCGGGGACAGAGAGAGGGGGTAGAGAGAGGGGGACAAAGCGAGGGGGACAGAGAGCGGGGGACGGAGAGTGCAGGGAGATGGAAGGGGTCAGAGAGTCTGGGGACAGAGAGTGGGGGACATAGTGGGGGGACAGAGAGAAGGGGTCGGAGAGAGGGGGTACAGAGTGGGGAACAGAGGGAAGATCGGTGCAGAGGGAGGGACAGAGAGAGGGGGACAGAGAGAGGGGTACAGTAGGAGGGACAGAGGGGACAGGACAGAGAGAGGGGAGACAAAGAGATTAGGGACAGAGAGGGGGGACAGCGAGAGAGAGGGGGCAGAGAGATGGGGACAGAGAAAGGGGGTGACAGAGAAACGGGTGCACAGGGAGACGGGGCAGAAAGCGGGGCAATGAGAGGGCGACAGAGAGAGGGTGGACAGAGAAAGGGGGGACAGAGAGAGGGAGCACAGAGAGAAGTGGTCAGAGAGAGTGGGGACAGAGAGGTGGGACAGAGACATGGAGACAGAGAGATGGGGACAGAGAGGGAGAACAGAGAGTGGGACAGAGAGATGGGGTAGAGAGAGGGGGGACAAAGGGAGGGGGACAGAGAGAGGGGGACAGAGAGTGCAGCGAGATAGAAGGGGTCAGAGAGTCGGGGGACAGAGAGTGGGCGACATAGTGGGGGGACAGAAAGAGGGGGTCGAGAGGGGGGACAGGGTGGGGAATAGAGGGAAGATCGGTGCAGACGACGGGACAGAGATAGGGTGTACAGAGAGAGAGGGGAGGACAGAGAGAGGGGGGATGGGGAAGAGAGAGCGAGAGAGTGGATAGAGGGGGGGACAGAGAGCGAGAGGGGTCAGAGAGAGAGAGGGACAGAGAGCAGGGGAACAGAGAGATGGTACTTAGAGAGAGGGGGTACAGAGAGGGGGGACAGACAGAGGAGGTGGAAAAGGGCGGGAGAGTGGGGGTAGAGAGAGGGGGACAGAGAGTGGTAGAGAGATGGGGAGAGAGAGGTGCAGAGAGCGAGAGACGGGAGGTGAAGACGGGAGGGGGACAGTGAGGGTGAGAGAGAGAGCTGGAGAGACTGGTGGAGAGAGAGAGGGCGGAGACAGAAGGGGAGAGTGAGAGGTCGAGTGAGGGAGTGAAACAGGGACTGGCTGAGAGAGGGAGAGAGAGAGAGGGGACAGCGTTCGGTGACAGAGTTTGGGGAGACAGTTAGTGAAGAGAGAGAGAGGGGAGAGAGAGAGGAGGTAGAGAGAGGCGTGGAGAGATGGAGGTAGAGGGAGGGAGAGAGAGTGGGGGTAGAGAGAAAGGGGAAAGAGAGAGGGAGTGAGGGGGAGGGGGAGAGGGAGCATGAGAGAGGGGACAGAGAGAGAGGCACGGAGAAAGAGGGGGAAGAGAGAGAGTGGGAGAGTGAGGGAGGGGGGAGAGCGCAGGGAGAGAGTGGGGGACAGAGAGAGGGAGGACGGGGGGGGAGAGAGAGAGGGGGCAGAGAGAGGAGTGCAAAGAAAGGGGAACAGAGAGAATGAGACAGAGAGAGGGGGACAGAGAGAGAGGGGGGACAGAGAAAGGGGAACAGATACAATACAGAGAGAGTGGGGACAGAGAGAGAGGGGACAGAGGGGGGACAGAGGGGGCTGAGATAGATGGGATGAGAGAGAGGGGATGAGAGAGAGAGGGGTGAGAGAGGGGGGAGAGAAAAGGGTGTGTGAGGAAGGGGGAGAAGGGTAGAGAGGGGGAAAGAGAGGGGGGAGAGAGAGGGTAGAGAGAGAGGGAGGAGACAGGGGGGAGAGAGAGAGTGGATAGGGGGTGTGAGAGAGAGGGTGGCGTGTGAGGGTGAGAGAGAGAAGGGGTGAGAGAGAGAGAGGGTGAAAAAGGGAGAGAGGGGTGAGAAAGGGAGAGGGGGTGAGAAAGAGAGGGGGAAGAACGAGAGGGGGTCAGAGAAAGAGTGGACGTGAGGGGGTGAGAGAGAGGGAATAGGAGAGAGGGGGTTGGAGAGAGAGGGGGCGAGAGAGACGGAATGAGAGAGAGAAGGGTGAGAGAGAGGGAGGATGAGAAAGATCGGGGTGGGGGAGAGCGCGGGTGCAAAAGAGAAAGTATGTGAGTGAGAGTGGGGGAGAAAGAGAGGGTGAGAGAGAGAGAGGCGTGAGAGAGAAGGTGTGTGAGAGAGATCAGGGTGGGAGAGACTGGGGAGAGGGAGAGGGGGCTGATAGAGAGAGGGCTGAGAGAGGGCTGAGAGAGACTGGTGACAGAGACGGGTGAGAGAGAGAGAAAGAGACAGAGAGGTGGATAAGAGAGAGAGGGTTTGAGCGGGGGAGATAGAGTGAAGGGGTGAGAGAGAGAGAGGGTGAGAGAGAGGGTGTAAAGGGGAGAGAGGGTGAAGGGTGACAGAGAGGTGAGAGAGCAGGGTGGAAAGAGAGGGGGTGTGAGAGAGCGAGGGGGAGAGAGATAACAAGGTGAGAGAGAAAGGGGGTGTGAGAGAAAGGGGCTGAGAGAGAGGGGCTGAGAGAGGGGGTTGAGAGAGAGAGGCAGTGAGAGAGAGAGGGGCGAGAAAGATAGTGAGTCGTGAGAGAGAGAGGGAGTGAGAAAGAGAGTGGGTGAGAGAGAGAGGGGTGAGAAAGAGAGGGGTGAGAGAGGGGGAGAGAGAGGGGGAGAGGTGGTGGACAGAGGGAGGGGGGGTGAAAGGGTGAGAAAGTTAATAAGGTGTGAGAGAGTTTGTGTAATAGAAAGGGGGAGAGAGAGTGGAATGAGAGAGGGGGCAGTGAGGGAGGGGGCTGAGAGAGACAGGGAGTGCAAGAGAGGGTGGGTGAGAGCGGGAGGGGCTGAGAGAGAGATGGGCTGAGAGATGGGGGTGAGATAGGGAGAGTGTGATAGAGGTAGGATGAGAGTGGGAGGGGGAAAGAGGGACGGGATGAGAGAGGGAGGTGAGAGAGACGGGTGTGAGAGAGAGATCTGAGAGAGTGGTTAGAGAGGGCGAGAGAGGGGGAGAGAAGGAGGGTGTGAGAGTGGGAGCTGAAAATGTGTTGCTGGAAAAGCGCAGCAGGTCAGGCAGCATCCAGGGAACAGGAGAGTCGACATTTCGGGCATAAGCCCTGAAGAAGGGCTTATGCCCGAAACGTCGATTCTCCTGTTCCCTGGATGCTGCCTGACCTGCTGCGCTTTTCCAGCAACACATATTCAGTTCTGATCTCCAGCATCTGCAGACCTCATTTTCTCCTGTGAGAGTGGGAGTGTGTGAGAGAGGGACGGGATGAGAGAGGGAGGACGTGAGAGAGAGGGGTGTGTGAGAGAGAGAGAGGTGAGAGAGATGGTGAGAGAGAGGAGTGAGAGGGGACAGAGAGAGGGGAGAGAGAGGGGGAGAGAAGGTAAGAGAGTTAGAGTGGTGAGAGAAAGAGAGGGGTGACAGAGAGAGGGGTTTGAGAGAGAGATGGGGTGTAAGAGGGGGGTGAGAGAGGGGGTTGAGAGGGGTAGGTGGGTGAGGGGGTGTGTGGGAAATGGGAGTGGGAGAGGGTGTGGAGATAGAGGGGGTGTGACGGGGGTGGGAGAGATAGAGGTGTGTGTGAGAGAGAGAGGGGGTGAGAGAGAGGTTGGTGAGAGAAGGGGAATGAGAGAGAGGAGAGGGTGAGAGAGAGGGGGATTGAGAGAGAGAAAGAGACGAGAGTGAGAGAGAGAGGGTGGGAGAGAGAGGGGAAGAGAGAGAGGGTGAGAATGAGGGGGGTGAGAGAGAGGGGGGAGAGAGAGGGGTGAGAGAGAGGGGTGAGAGAGAGGGGTGAGAGAGGGAGTGAGAGAGAGGGAGTGAGAAGGAGAGAGAGAGAGGTTATGAGAAAGAGATAGAGAGATGGTGGGAAAGAGGGAGGGGGTGAGGGGGGGTGAGAGAGAGGGGTGAGAGAGAGGGAGTGAGAGGGAGGGAGTGAGAAGGAGAGAGAGGGGATGAGAAAGCGATAACGAGAGGGTGGGAAAGAGGGAGGGGGTGAGAGAGAGGGGGAGAGAGAGAGAGGAATGTGAGAGAGAGAGAGGGTGCGAGAGGGGTTAAAGAAAGAGGAGATTTCAGAGAGAGAGGGGTGAGAAAGAGCGCGGGTGAGGGAGTAAGAGAGAAAGGGTATGAGAGCGAGGGGTGAGAGAGAAGGGGGATAAAGAGTGAGGGGCTAACATAAAGAGAGAAGGGTGAGAGAGAGCAAGGGGTGAGAGAGAGGGGGTTTAGAGAGAGAGGGATTGAGAGAGCGAGAGAGAGCGAGTGAGAGAGAGGAGGATTAGGGGGGTGAGAGAGAGAGGGTGAGAGAGAGGGTAAGAGAGAAAGGGGTGAGAGAGAGGGGGGTGAAAAAGGGAGAGAGGGCTGAGAATCAGAGAGAGGGGAGAGAAAGAGAGGGGGTCAGAGAAAGAGTGAATGTGTTGGGGGGGTGAGAGAGAGGAGGTGGGAGAGAGAGTGGGAGAGAGAGGGGTTGAGAGAGAGGGATTGTGAGAAAGGGGGAGAGATCGAGAAGGGGTGAGAGTGAAAGGAGGGACATCGAGAGAAAGAGGGATGAGAGAGATGGGACGCGAGAGAGAGCGAAAGGGGTGAGAGAGGGGTTGAGATAGACAGTGAATGAGGGGTTTAGAGAGAGAGAGACAGAGAGAGAGAGAGAACGAGTGAACGGATGAGAGAGTTAGAGGGGTGTGAGGGAGATGGGGTGAGAGTGTGGGCGCTAGAGAGAGACAGAACGAGAGCAAGGAGGAGGGAGGAAGAAAGGGGTCAAAAGAGAGAGAGAAATGGGGCGAACGAGAGAAAGAGGGCACGAGAGAGGAGGGGTGTGAAACAGAGCGCGAGAGTGAAGGGGAATGAGAGAGAGAAAAAGGGAGCGAGAGACAGAAGGCAATAGAGCGAGAGAGAGGGGGGATGAGTGAGAGGGCGGGGGAGAGAGGTGTGAGAGAGAGACAGAGAAGTGGGTAAGAGAGAGAGGGTGTGAGCGGGGGAGATAGGGTGAAGGGATGAAAGAGAGAGAGGGTGTAAAGGGGAGAGAGGGTGAAGGGTGACAGAGAGAGAGGGGTGAGAGTGTGATCTGAGAGAGCAGGGTGGAGAGAGAGGAGGTGAGAGAGAGCGCGGGTGAGAGAGGGGGTGAGAGAGAGTGTGGTGAGATAGATAACAAGGTGAGAGAGAAAGGGGGTGTAAGAGAGAGGGGCTGAGAGAGAAAGGGGCTGAGAGAGAGAGAGAGAGGCTGAGAGAGAAGGGGTTGAGAGAGATAGACGGTGAGAGAGAGGGGGATGAGAGAGATCGTAAGTGGTGAGAGAGAGAGGGAGTGAGAAAGAGAGTGTGTGAGAGAGGGAGTGAGAGAGGGGAGAGAGAGGGGGAGAGAAGGTAAGAGAGTTAGAATGGTGAGAGAAAGAGAGGGGTGACAGAGAGAGGGGTTTGAGAGAGAGAAGGTGAAAGAGGGGGGTGAGAGAGGGGGATGAGAGGGGTAGGTGGGTGAGTGTGTGTGTGGGGAATTGGGGTTGAAGAGGGGTTAGGAGAGGGGTGAGGGAGGTGGGAGGTAGATAGAGGGTGTGTGAGGGGGAGTGGGAGAGAGAGAGGTGTGTGAGAGGGGGTGAGGGGGGCTGAGAGAGAGAGAGGTGGGTGAGAGAGTGAGAGCGGAGGTGATAGAGAGGTTGGTGAGAGATGGGGAATGAGAGAGAGGGGAGGGTGAGAGAGAGATGGTTGAGAGAGAGAGATGGCAGAGAGAGAGAGGGTGGGAGAGAGAGAGAGAGGGGAAGACAGAGAGAGGGTGAGAATGATGGGGGTGAGAGAGAGGGAGTGAGAAGGAGAGAGAGGAGATGAGAAAGAGATAGAGAGAGGTTGGGAGAGAGGAGGGGAGAGAGGGGGTGAGAGAGAGATGGGTGTGAGAGCGACGGGTGTGAGAGAGAAGGGGGTGAGAGAGAGAGATTGAGAAAGAGAGAGAGGTGTGTGAGAGAGGTGGGAAAGAGAGAGGGGTATTAGAGAGAGGAGCTTTGAGAGAGAGAGGGGTGAGAAAGAGCACGGGTGAGGGGGTAAGAGAGAAAGGGGTTGAGAGACAGTGGGGTGAGAGAGAAGGGGGATAAAGAGTGAGGGGTTAACATAGAGAGAGAAGGGTGAGAGAGAGAGCAAGGGGTGAGAGAGAGGGGGTAAAGAGAGAGAGAGGGATTCAGAGAGCGAGAGAGAGCGGGTGAGAGAGAGGAGGATGAGGGGGGTGAGAGAGACGGGTTGAGAGAGAGGGTGAGAGAGAAAGGGGTGAGAGAGAGAGGGGTAAGAAAGGGAGAGTGGGCTAAGAAAGGGAGAGGGGGGAGAAAGAGAGAGGGGAGAGAGAGAGAGGGCTGAGAATGAGAGAGAGGAGAGAGAAAGAGAGGGGGTCAGAGAAAGAGTGAATGTGTGGGGGTGAGAGAGAGGAGGTGGGAGAGAGAGTGGGAGAGAGAGGGTGTGAGAGAGAGGGATTGAGAGAAAGGGGAGAGATAGAGAAGGAGTGAGAGAGAAAGGGGACAGCGAGAGAAAGAGGGATGAGAGAATTGGGGCGCGAGAGAAAGAGAGCGAAAGGGGTGAGAAAGGGGGTGACATAGACAGTGAATGGGGGTTTGAGAGAGAGAGACAGAGAGAGAGAGAGAGAGAGAGAATGAGTGAATGGTTGAGAGAGTTAGAGGGGTGTGAGGGAGATGGGGTGAGATGGTGGGTGCTAGAGAGAGACAGAACGAGAGCAATGAGGAGGGAGAAAGAAAGGGGTCAAAAGAGAGAGAGAAATGGGGCGAACGAGAGAAAGAGGGCGCAGGGGGGGGGGTGTGAGACAGAGCGCTAGAGTGAAGGGGAATGAGAGAGAGAAAAAGGGAGTGAGAGACAGAAGGCAATAGAGCGAGAGAGAGGGGGGATGAGAGAGAGGTCGGGGGCGAGAGAGGGCGGGGGAGAGAGAGGTGTGAGAGAGAAAGAGAGACAGAGAAGTGGGTAAGAGAGAGTTAGGGTGTGAGCGGGGAGATAGAGTGAAGGGGTGAGAGAGAGTGGAGTGACAGGGAGGGCAGGAGAGAGAGGGCAGGGGAGAGAGAGAGAAGTGTGTGAGAGAGAGATAGGCGGGTAAGATAGAGAGGGTGTGAGCGGGGGAGAGATGGGGAGGGGGGACTGAGAGGGGGAGAGAGGGAGAGTGTGAAAGTAGGAGGGTGTGAGAGAGGGACGCGATGAGAGAGGGAGGGCGTGAGAGAGAGGGGTGTGTGTGAGAGAGAGAGGTGAGAGAGAGGGTGAGAGAGAGGAGCGAGAGAGGGGGAGAGAGAGGGGGGAAGGAGAGGGGGAGAGAAGGTAAGAGAGTTAGAGTGGTGAGAGAAAGAGAGGGGTGACAGAGAGAGGGGTTTGAGAGAGGGATGGGGTGTATGAGGGGCGGGAGAGAGGGGGTTGAGAGGGGTAAGTGGGTGAGGGGGTGTGTAGGAACTGGGAGTGGGAGAGGGTGTGGAGATAGAGAGGGTGTGACAGGGGTGGGAGAGAGAGAGGTGTGTGTGAGAGAGAGGGAGGTGAGAGAGAGGTTGGTGAGAGAAGGGGAATGAGAGAGAGGAGAGGGTGAGAGAGAGGAGGGTTGAGAGAGAGAGAAAGAGACGAGAGTGAGAGAGAGGGTGGGAGAGAGAGGGGAAGAGAGAGAGAGGGTGAGAATGATGGGGGGGAGAGGGAGGGGGGAGAGAGAGGGGTGAGAGTGAGGGGTGAGAGAGAGGGGTGAGAGAGGGAGTGAGAGAGAGGGAATGAGAAGGACAAAGAGGTTATGAGAAAGAGATAACGAGTAGGTGGGAAAGAGGGAGGGGGTGAGAGAGAGGGGGAGAGAGAGAGAGAGGAATGTGAGAGAGAGAGGGGTGAGAGAGGGGTTAAAGAAAGAGGAGATTTCAGAGAGAGAGAGGGGTGAGAAAGAGCACAGGTGAGGGGGTAAGAGAGAGGGTGTGAGCGGGGAAGATAGGGTGAAGGGATGAAAGAGAGAGAGGGTGTAAAGGGGAGAGAGGGTGAAGGGTGACAGAGAGAGAGGGGTGAGAGTGTGATCTGAGAGTGCAGGGTGGAGAGAGAGGAGGTGAGAGAGAGCGCGGCTGAGAGAGGGGGTGAGAGAGAGTGTGGTGAGAGAGATAACAAGGTGAGAGAGAAAGGGGGTGTGAGAGAGAGGGGCTGAGAGAGAAGGGGTTGAGAGAGAGAGACGGTGAGAGAGAGGTGGATGAGAGAGATCGTAAGTGGTGAGAGAGAGAGGGAGTGAGAAAGAGAGTGTGTGAGAGAGGGGGTGAGAGAGGGGAGAGAGAGGGGGAGAGAATGTAAGAGAGTTAGAGTGGTGAGAGAAAGAGAGGGGTGACAGAGAGAGGGGTTTGAGAGAGAGGGTGTAAGAGGGGGGTGAGAGAGGGGGATGAGAGGGGTAGGTGAGTGAGGGTGTGTGTGGGGGATTGGGGTTGGAGAGGGGTTGGGAGCGGGGTGAGGGATGTGGTAGGGAGATAGAGGGGGTGTGAGGGGGTGTGAGAGAGAGAGGTGTGTAAAATTAGGTTCGTAATTCATTGTATAAACTTCTTTCTATTCAAAAGACTGGGTGGGGGAGGGGGAATGGGTGAAATGTTGCGGCCTACTTGCTAAAACACAGATAGACAGCCAAGAGATGCTGGGTATATCGGACAAGTTATATCCCAAATCACAAAAGCCAGACACCAGACAGATGGTTATACCATCAGCATAATGTCAAAGGCAACGGTTCCCCTGGGCAGACTTATCCCTAACAACGTCTCCACCAAACAAAGGAGGGCCCAGATAGGAAGGCACCGGGTCCTGCTACACAAAGAAACTAACAGGAACAAGCCATCCAAATGATTAGCAACGCTTCAAACTATTAACTGATTCTCCGAATTGGCCAGAAGTATAGAAAGTTCTGGGAAACCATCCAGAAATGAACAAAACCAGGGATCACCTACAGACTGATCTCTTGAATTTTCTGGAGGCTTTCTGAGGAGACCAACATGGCAAGGGACAGAGACCAGCTCACCACCCAGAGAGAGGGAGAGAGAGAGGAAGAGAGAGACAAGCTGAAGGAAACCTCAGGAGCATGGGAGAGACGGAGTGTGAAAAACCATTGAGAGAGAGGGAGCTGGAACCAACTGGAATACTGAGTGTCACCCCTTCAGTCTGTCCATGCTTTAACGCCTGTTTGTCTCAGTCTGACTTCCCCTTCTCTCTTTGTCCTTCTCTCTCCCTGTCTGTCTCTTTCTCTCAATCTGCCTTTCTCTCACACCCTCCCTCTCACTGTCTGTCTCTGCCCCATCTTTCTCTCATCCCCTCCTCTATCCCCACTCTCTCTACCTCTCTCTCTTTTTCTCACCCTCCTTTTCTCTTTTTCTTTATTTCAGACCTGAAAGTGCTCACCCAATTTTGAACCCCCTAAAAACAATTGCCCATCATGTTCACTCTCCTCCCAAATTTATTCCCTTCCCCAAATACCTTCCCTCCAAAATACCTACCTCACCAACTGTGCCAACCTCAAATATTTTGCTGCCCCACCCCAACATTGCTGTGAGCCCCACTCCCTGGGGCAGAGGGAGTTGAGTGGAAAAGTGTGGAGCTGGAAAAGCGCAGCAGGTCAGGCCTGAACCATTGACTCTCCTGGCTGACCTGCTGGGCTTCCCCAGCTCCATACTTTGTAACTCTGACTCTCCAGCATCTGCAGTCCTCACTTTCTCACACCGGTAAATGAGTCTGGGTTGACTGACTGGCCTGTGGCTGTTTTAATGCACAGCAAGATCCCAGTCCGAGAATTACAGAAGGTTTGCATCACAGATGGAGTCCTTTCTGTCCATCACAGCCCCCCCCCCCCCCGCCCCATTAAATGATTCTGGTCCTGTTCAGGATCCTCAGGATTTGCCCCCTGACTGGCCTCATTAACTATCCTTCGCGTGAAGACCTCTTCTGCACCCTGTCTCAGACTTTGCAGCACATGCTATCCTACCCCCCCCCCATCTCTCTGTGACAACAGCCCCTCCTTTCTCCACCAACCTCAAAACCGCAGAGGCGGGTTCTTTACACAGAGAGTTGTGAGAGCATGGTATGCGTTGCAAGCAGCAGTTGCGGAAGCAAAGTCATTGGGGATATTTAAAAGAATGCTGGACATGCATATAGTCATAGAAATTTGAGGGTTCATACATTAGGTTTACCTTACATGAGGATCAATGGTCAGCACAACATCGTGGCTGAAGGGCCTGTTCTGTGCTGTACTGTTCGATGTCCTATGTTCTATGTTCTATGAAGTGTATCTGGACCTTTCGAACATCTGCACCCTGTACTGACAGATAGTGCTCCCTCAATACCTTAGAAACCATCCCCTCAGTATGTTTATCCTCAAAGCACCTCGACAGAACATTCATGCCCTCAACACCTCAGAAAGCAAACCTGTTGCTCCCTTGGACCGTGTTCATCCCCAAACCTGTTCTCACTGTGATGACCCACAGCCACCCCTAAGATTGGAGCCCAGGGCCCAGAACATCATTTAGGTCTCTGGATTGATCATAGAATCCCGAAGATGTGGAAGCAGGCCATTCGGCCTATCAGGTTCACACTGACCCTCGGCAGAGCATCCCACCCACCTTCTCTATCCCTACACCCCTTCATTTCCTCTGGCTAACCCACCCAGCCTGCACATCTTTGGACAGTGAGAGGCAACTGGAGCACCCGGAGACAGACATGGGGAGAATGCGCCAACTCCACACAGACAGTCACCCGAGGCTGGAATCGAACCCAGGTGGGGTGAGGCAACACTGACCCCCCGTGACAATCCCACCATCTCCTCCCCGTTGATGACCGTTTGATGTTTGTACCCGGGGAGTATCGAACTTGTCTAGCGTTTATTTAAGAAAGATTAGGGAAAAGGGCAATGCCTCTACAAGCTCAAGATGCTTGGTCCCCCTCGAAAAAAATATTCATATCAATTTCAAAAAGAGACTTTATTCACAAAAACACTTTACGTACAATCTTTGTCACTAAAGTTGGGTTCTGTACAGTCTTTACAACAAGTCTTTGTCATGACATATATACTCCCCTTGGCTGATTAAGTTAAATGTTAGCTCTGAGCTGTTCCTTTTGAATTAACATCACAAAGTTACATTGAGAAGGATCTTTGTGAAGAGCCTGTGTTCTGTATATGTTCTCCCATGTACCCTGCCCTCCGAATACAATACCTTACATAGCCTTAAACCTGTTTGTCAACTTGCAGCAGAAGCAGCCTCAGGGCATTGCACACTGACTGAATTACTCAGTGACACTTGGATCAGGTCAAATTCTCAAGCGAACAGATGGTGGGGAAATTCAGCAGAATTCAGCAGGTAGCAAAGGTGAAGCGAGAGAGGAAGAATTCGCATTTCAAGTGACCCTTCCTCAAAACGGTCTGTTCTGAAGGAACTTTCCCGCAGAAATCACTGGATTGAAAGGTGAACTCTCTGTCTCTTTCTCCCTCTCCCTTCTGAGATGCTGCCGGACATGCTGAGTTTCTTCAGCAATCTCTGTATTGATGGTTCAGGTCTCCAGCGCGGCCGGACAGATTGATTTTAGTGTTGAATTCTCAAACTTGCTCTATTAAAGGGATTGAATCCCTCTGCTACAAAGGAGGGTGACTTACCACAGCAAACAGGTTCGTGATGCCAAAACTGTTGGCTCAACCTCTATCATGTCTGGAATTACCATGAAGGTCCCAGCTTCTCAACATCGCCCCTCACCTGAGGTGTGTGACCCACCAGGCGTCTCTCTCAGACAAGACAGCAGCTCTCGGCTCCTCCTGGTCTATAATAACTTCCCAACTTTAAAAGGGCACGACAGGAAGAGAGCTCTTTACATGGTTCAGGTCAAAATCCTGGAGCTCCCTCCCTAACGTCACTGTGGGACACTCAAGGACTGCAGCAGGAGAGTACAGCTCACCCCACCTTCCAGGCAACTATTAGAAGGTGTCGGAAGTACATGCAAGCCACATTTGAAAATAAGTTTTATAACAGGGTCACAGTGGATGGTCACAAACTCTGCTTCTTTACCTTTGTTCAAATCAGCAGAATGGAGAATCAAAGGGTGGGTTGAAAATGACAATGATAGCATTTCGCAGGTTGGTGTTTATTAGAGTTTGTATCGACAGTATGACTGTTTGAGCACTTATTCAAGGGCATGCAGGTAGCTGCCAGAGGAGGTGATCGGGGCTGGTGCAATTGTGATATTTAAAAGGCATCAGGATGAGTATGTGAATAGGAAGGGTTTAGAGGGATATCAGCCAAGTACTTGCAAATGGAATGAAATGAGATGAGAACATCTGGTTCGTATGGACGAGTTGGACAGGAGGGTCCATTTACAAGCTGTGCACCTCTGTGATTCTGTGCCTCTGAATAGTCTATTGCAGAGAGTTTCAGACAGGCCTTGGTTTGTGTGCCTCTCTCACGCTTCCTCAGAATCTGCAAACCCCATGTCTCCAAATTTCCACAAGACTCTATAAAATAGAAAAAAAGAGGGTCAGTACTGAGGAAGTGCTGCCTGTCAGAGGGTCAGTACTGAGGGAGTGCTGCACTGTCAGAGGGTCAGTACCGAGGGAGTGCTGCACTGTCAGAGGGTCAGTACTGAGGGAGTGCTGCACTGTCAGAGGGTCAGTACTGAGGGAGAGCCGCACTGTCAGGGAGTCATTAGTGAGGGAATGCTGCACTGTCAGGGGGCAGTACTAAGGGAGTGTTGCACTGTCAGAGGTCAGTACTGAGGGGGAGCTGCACTGTCAGAGGTGCAGTATCGAGGGAGAGCCGCACTGTCAGGGAGTCATTACTGAGGGAATGCTGCACTGTCAGGGGGCAGTACTAAGGGAGTGTTGCACTGTTAGACGGTCAGTACTGAGGGAGTGCTGCCTGTCAGACGGTCAGTACTGAGGGAGTGCTGCACTGTCAGAGCGTCAGTACCGAGGGAGTGCTGCACTGTCAGAGGGTCAATACTGAGGGAGTGCTGCACTGTCAGAGGATCAATACTGGGGGAGTGCTGCACTGTCAGAGGGTCAGTACTGAGGGAGAGCTGCACTGTCAGAGAGTCAGTACTGAGGGAGAGCCGCACTGTCAGGGAGTCATTACTGAGGGAATGCTGCACTGTCAGGGGGCAGTACTAAGGGAGTGTTGCACTGTTCGACGGTCAGTACTGAGGAAGTGCTGCACTGTCAGAGGTCAGTACTGAGGGGGAGCTGCACTGTCAGATGATCAGTTTTGCGGGAATGCTGCACTGTCAGAGGGTCTGTACTGAGCGAGTGCTGCACTGTCAGAGGGTCTGTACTGAGGGAGTGTTGCACTGTCAGAGGGTCTGTACTGAGGAAGTGTTGCACTGTCAGAGGGTCAGTGCTGAGTGAGTGTTGCACTGTCAGAGGGTCAGTACTGAAGGAATGCTGTACTGTCAGAGGGGCAGTACTGAGGGAGTGCTGCACTGTCAATGGTTCAGTACTGAGGGAGTGCCGCACTGTCAGATGGTCAGTATTGTGGGAAAGCTGCACTGTCGGAGGGTCAGTACTGAGGGAGTGCTGCACTGTCAGAGGGTAAGTACTGAGGGAGAGCTGCACTGTCAGAGGGTCAGTATTGCGGGATTGCTGCACTGTCAGAGGGTCAGTGCTGTGGTAGTGCATCACTATCAGAGGATCAGTGTGGGGGGAGTGCAGCAATGTCAGAGGATCAGTGTGCAGTGAGTGCAGCATTGTCAGAGGGTCAGTGTGGAGGGAGTGCACTAATGTCAGAGAGTCAGGACGGAGGGACTGCTGTGCAGTGAGAGGGTCAGTAATGCTGAAGTGCACACTCTCTGACAGTCAGTACTAATGGATTGCTATGCTGTCAGAGTATCGCATTGTGAGAGGGGTACTACTGAATTAGCGCTGCACAATGAATGGGTTAGAACTGAGGGAGCACCGCACTCTGAGGGGGTTAGTACTGAAGCATCACGGCGCTGTGAGGGGGTCAGTACTGAGGGAAGCACCAAACTATGCGTTGGACAGTCAGTACTGAGTGATTGCTACATTTGCAGAGTGTTAGTACTGAGAGAGTGATGGACTGTCAAAGGGTCATTACTGAGGGAGCGCTATACGGTCAGTGTGTCAGTTCTGAGGGAGTGTTGTTTGAGAGGGTCAGTACTGAGGGAGAGCTGCACTGCCAAAGGGTCAGTACTGAAGGAGTGCTGCACTGCCAAAGGATCAGTATTGAGGGAGTTCTACACTGCCACAGGGTCAGTACTGAGGCATGCTGGACTATCAGAAGCGCAGGAATGAGGCAGTGTCGCATTGTCAGAGTGTTAGTACTGAGGGAGTTCTGCTCTGTCGGAGGGTCAGTACTGAAAAAATGCCACGTTATCGGAGGGTCAGTAGCGAGGGAGTGCTGCACTGTAAGAGCATCTGTATTGAGGGAGTGCCACATTGTCGGAGGGTCAGTACTGAGGAAATACCACTGTGTATGAGTAGCAGTACTGAGGGAATGATGCACTGTAGAAATGTCAGTACAAAGACAGTGCTGCAGAGTCCGAGGGTCAGTACTGAGGGAATGCTGTTGTGTCCGAGCGTCATTTCTGAGGGTGTGCTGAAGTGTCAAAGGAGCAGTGCTGAGGGAGTGCTGCACTGTCAGAAGTTCAGTACTGAAGGCTCGCAGCACTGTCAGAAGGTCAGTACTGAGGGAGTGCTGCACTGTCAGAGGGTCAGTACTGAGGGAGTGCAGCACTGTCAGAAGGTCAGTACTGAGGGAGTGCTGCACTGTCAGAGGGTCAGTACTGAGGGATTGCATCACCGTCAGGGACGCAGGACCAAGGCCAGTGTCAGAGGGTCAGTGCTGAGGGAGTTCTGAACAATCAGAGGATGCACCGCACTGTCTGAAAGTCAGTATGAAGGTGCGCCACACTGTGGGAGGGTCAATATACGTGCAATGCCACACTGTCAGAGGGAGTGCCACACTGTCAGTACTGAGGGAGTGCTGCACTGTCAGAGTGGCAGTACTGAGGCAGTGCCACACTGTCAGAGGGTCAGTACTGAGGGATTGCTGCACTGCCAGGGGGTCAGTACTGAGGCAGTGCTGCACTTTCAGAGGGTCAGTACTGAGGGAGCACTGCACTGTCAGAGCGTCAGTACTGAGGGAGTGCTGCACTGTCAGAGGGTCAGTACTGAGGGAGTGCTGCACTGTCAGAGGGTCAGTACTGAGGGATTGCATCACCGTCAGGGACGCAGGACCAAGGCCAGTGTCAGAGGGTCAGTGCTGAGGGAGTTCTGAACAATCAGAGGCTGCACCGCACTGTCTGAAAGTCAGTATGAAGGTGCGCCACACTGTGGGAGGGTCAATATACGTGCAATGCCACACTGTCAGAGGGAGTGCCACACTGTCAGTACTGAGGAAGTGCTGCACTGTCAGAGTGGCAGTACTGAGTCAGTGCGACACTGTCAGAGGATCAGTACTGAGGGATTGCTGCACTGTCAGGGGGTCAGTACTGAGGCAGTGCTGCACTTTCAGAGGGTCAGTACTGAGGGAGCACTGCACTGTCAGAGCGTCAGTACTGAGGGAGTGCTGCACTGTCAGAGGGTCAGTACTGTGGGAGAGTTGCCCTGTCAGATGGTCAGTACTGAGGGAGCACTGCACTGTCAGATGGTCAGTACTGAGGGAGCACTGCACTGTCAGAGGGTCAGTACTGAGGGAGTGCCACACTGTGAGAGGGTCAGTACTGAGGGAGTGCCGCACTGTCAGAGGGTCAGTACTGTGGGAGAGTTGCACTGTCAGAGGGTCAGTACTGAGGGAGTGCCACACTGTCAGAGGGTCAGTACTGTGGGAGAGTTGCACTGTCAGAGGGTCAGTACTGAGGGAGCACTGCACTGTCAGAGGGTCAGTACTGAGGGAGTGCCACACTGTGAGAGGGTCAGTACTGAGGGAGTGCCGCACTGTCAGAGGGTCAGCACTGAGGGAGCACTGCACAGTCAGAGGGTCAGTACTGAGGGAGTGCCACAATGTGAGAAGGTCAGTACTGAGGGAGTGCCGCACTGTCAGAGGGTCAGTACTGAGGGAGCACTGCACTGTCAGAGGATCAGTACTGAGGGAGTGCTGCACTGTCAGAGAGTCAACATTGTGGGTGTGCCGTACTGTCGGAGGGTCAGTACTGTTGAAATGCTGCACTGTCAGAGGATCACGACTGAAGGAATGCTGCGCTACCTGGGGGTCAGTAATGGGGGATTGCCGCAATGTCAGAGGGTCAATCTGGTGGCAGTGCTGCACTGTGAGAAGGTCAGTACTGAGGTAGTGCTGCACTGTCAGAGGGTCAGTACTGAGGGAGCATTGCACTCTTAGAGGGTCAGAAATGAGGGAGTGCTGCACTGTCAGAGGGTCAGTACTGAGGGAGTGCCACACTGTCAAAGAGTCATTACTGAGGCAGCGCTGCACTGTCAGAGGGTAAGTACTGAGGGAGTGCTGCACTGTCAAAGAGTCATTACTGAGGGTGTGCTGCACTGTCAGCGCATCAGTCTGGGGGATACCTGCATTGTAAGAGAGTCAGTACTGAGCGAGTGCCATACTATTAGATGGGCTGAACGGCCTAATTTCGGTTCCATGTCTTGTGGTCTATGAGGAATATCTGAAATTGTTCAGTACATTTCTGCCTCTGCTTCCTACAGACCCTGCTCAGCAGTGATTCCCACGTCCAGATTCCAGAGACTGTGTACAAACAGACTGTCTTCATTTGGTTACCACCGTCTTTTCCCAGGGATCAAGTTTTCGTGTCACGCGACTGACCTGCCAGCTCAAAGGGATATTTTCATGTTGCAGGGCTGAGGTTTATTCCTCAGCTTCCATCTGCTCATCCCAAATGAATCCCACTGCCCCACACTCAGCACAGTCGTGTGTTCCTTATTTCTGAGCTTCCCAATGCTAATCCACATCCAGAATGACATCCCACACTCCTCCAAATCATATCGCAGGCTAATTGCCTGGGAGAGAGGAGTGCTAAGGGAGGAAATAAAAATCTGAAAGGGCTTTACAGTGACATTAAGGGTGAATTGATAATGAGAGAAAGAGTAGGTTGTGGAACACAGTGAGAATTTGTGCATGGACCCAGAGGCTGTAGTGAATGGATGCATTTTGTCAATGCTCATTGGGACAGGGTTGGTATGAAATTGTGAAGATGCTCTGTGATACAATTAAATGAATTCGCATATATAGAGAGAGAGAGGTGGTTCTGAGTGGTCTGGCCTTCTTACAACCCATTAAATCTCCAAAGACCGTGGAAATGTATCTCAGTTTACTGAATGAGGTGATGGAGGAAGTATCAGGTACACTTGCAAACATTTTCAAATCCCCTCTGGCCACAGGAGAGGTGCCGTCGGACTGACCATGTGATCCTGTTATTCAAGAAGGAACATGGGATATATCAGGCAGCTCCAGGCCAGTCAGGCTAATACCGTGGGTGGGACGTCTGTTGGAAGCAATTTTGGGAGATAGAATTACTCAGCATTTACAGAGACTGGAGTTCATGAAGAACAGTCAGAATGGTTGTGTTAAGGGGAGCTCGGGTCTGACCAATGGGATTGCACTTTTTAAGGAGGTGACCGGGTGTGTAAATATGGGCAATACTTTCCTGTCGCCTGCTTGGAGGTCAGTAAGGCTTTTATCAGGACTCATACTGGAAACTGATAGTGAACATAAAATCTCAAGATCCAAGGAATTTGGTGCAGAATGCTGAGTGGCAGGAAGCAGACAGTGATGGCCCAGTTAGAAATCTCTGTCTGTTCATGTCTCACTGCTGGGGTCTTGCTGATGTGGTTGTTAGAAAAGATTTAGATTTGAATGGTGGAGGGTTAATCATTGGGTTCATGAATGATATGAAGTTTCGTTGGGTGATAAATACTGAGGATAGCCTTAGGTTACAGAAGGATGTAGATGGCTTTGTCAGATGGACTGATCAGTGACAATGGGTGAGGTGCCTGAAGACTGGAGGGTGATTAATGATGTGCCATTATTGAAGTAAGGCTGCAAGGAACAGCCATTGAACTATGGAGCTGTGAGCCTGATGGCAGTGGTGGATAAGCTGTTGGAGGTCATTCTGAGAGACAATTTACATGCATTTGGAAAAGCAAGAATTGATTAGGGATGGTCAGCTTGGCTTTGTTTGTGGAAATGATGTGCCCAACTTGATAGAGCTTTTGAAGGGATGACCAAGGAAACAGATGAGAAGGTTTCACATGGGAGATTGCTCAGTAAAAGGTTAGATGAGATGCCATCCAAGGAGAGAGGACAGCACGGTGCCTCAGTGGTTTGATTCTAACTCCCGGTGACTGTCTGTGTGGAGTTTACACATTCTCTCTGTATCTGTGCGGGTTCCCTCAGGGTGATCCAGTTCCCTCCCACCAACCAAAGCTGCCATGGGAAATGCAGCATTACAGGGATAGAGTAGAGGATGTGAGTCTGGGTGCGATGCTGTTCAGACAGTCAGTGTGGAGCCAATGGACGGAATGGCTTGCTTCTACACTTTAGGAAATCTAAAATTAATCCAGAGAGACAAGTAATGTTCTGGGGACCTGGGGTCCAATCTTGGACAGGGGTGGAAGTGGGTCCTTACAATCTGAAGGGGTTTGAACACAGTCTGAGGGGGGAGCTGGGCTGAGCCCTGAAGTCTTGAGGATGTGAATGTTTTGTGGAGCTACTGTCTAAGGGGCTTTGGGGGTTAAACACAACAAAGTGATGAATTCTTCGGTATTGAGGGAGCACTTTCTGAGTTATTGAGGGAGCACTTTCTGAGATTTTGGGGGAGCAATTTCTGAGGTATTGAGGGAGAACGATATGAGGAATTGAGGAAGCATTATCAGTGGTACTGAGGGAGAAATATCTGAGGTACTGAGGGAGCAGTTTCTGAGGTATTGAGGGAGCAGTTTCTGACGTACTGAGGAAGCACTAGCTGAGGTACTGAGTGAGTACTATCTGAGGTACTGAGTGAGCACTTTCTGAGGTGCTGAGTGAGCACTTTCTGAGGTATTGAGGGAGCACTACCTGAGGTACTGAGGGAGAAATATCTGAGGTACTGAGGGAGCACTTTCTGAGGTATTGAGGAAGCACGTTCTGAGGTATTGAGGGAGCACTACCTGAGGTACTGAGGTAGAATTATCTGAGGTACTGAGGGAGCACTTTTTGAAGTATTGAGGGAGCACTGTCTGAGGCATTGAGGGCGCACATTCTGAGGTATTGAGGAAGCACTTTCTGAGCATTGAGGGAGTACTTTCTGAGGTATTGAGGGAGCACTTTCTGAGGTATTGATGAAGCACTTTCGGAGGTATTAAGGGAGCACTTTCTGAGGTACTGAGGGCGCACTTTGAGGTATTGAGGGGGCACTTTCTGAGGTATTGAGGGAGCACTATCTGAGATATTGAGGGAGCACTATGTGAGGCATTGAGGGAGAAATATCTGAGGTATTGAGGAAGCAATTTCAGAGGTATTGAGGGAGCACTATCTGAGTTATTGAGGGAGAACTATCTGAGGTATTGAGGAAGCACTATCTGAGGTATTGAGGGATCACTTTCTGAGGTATTGAGGGTGCACAACAGAGGTATTGAGGGAGCACTATCTGAGGTTTTGAGGGAGCACATTCTGAGGTATTGAGGGAGCACATTCTGAGGTACTGAGGGAGAACTATCTGAGGTACTGAGGGACTATTTTTCTGAAGTATTGAGGGAACACTTACTGAGGTACTGAGGGAGAACTATCTTAGGTACTGAGGGAGCACTTTCTGAGGTACTCAGGGAGTACAATCTGAGGAACTGAGGAAGAACTATCTGAGGTACTGAGGGAGAAATATCTGTGGTACTGAGTGAGCACTTTCTGAGGTATTGAGGGAGCACTACCTGAGGTACTGAGGGAGAAATATCTGAGGTACTGAGGGAGCACTTTCTGAGGTATTGAGGAAGTACATTCTGAGGTATTGAGGAAGCACGTTCTGAGGTACTGAGGGAGAATTATCTGAGGTACTGAGGGAGCACTTTTGGAGGTATTGAGGGAGCACTTTCTGAGTATTGAGGGAGTACTTTCTGAGGTATTGAGGGAGCACTTTCTGAGGTATTGATGAAGCACTTTCTGAGGTATTAAGGGAGCACTTTCTGAGGTACTGAGGGTGCACTTTCTGAGGTATTGAGGGAGCACTTTCTGAGGTATTGAGGGAGCACTATCTGAGGTACTGAGGGTGCACTTTCTGAGATATTGAGGAAGCACTTTCTGAGGTATTGAGGGAGCACTTTCTGAGGTACTGAGGGAGAAGTATCTGAGGTACTGAGGGAAAACTATCTGAGGTATTGAGGAAGCACTTTCTGTGGTACAGATGGAAAACTATCTGAGGTACTGAGGTAGCACTATCTGCGGTATTGAGGAACACTATCTGAGGCATTGAGGAAGCACTATCTGAGGTACTGAGGGAGCACTTTCTGAGGTACTGATGGAGAACTATCTGAGTACTGAGGGAGAACTTTCGGAGGTATTGAGGAAGCACTATCTGAGGTTCTGAGCGAGTACTATCTGAGGTACTGAGGGAGCACTATCTGAGGTACTGTGGGACCACTTCTGAAGTATTGAGGGAGCACTTTCTGAGGTACTGAGTGAGAACTAACTGAGGTACTGAGGGAGAACTATCTGAGGTACTGAGGGAGCAGTTTCTGAGGTATTGAGGGTGCACTTTCTGACGTACTGAGGAAGCACTAGCTGAGTTTTGAGTGAGTACTATCTGAGGTACTGAGGGAGCACTTTCTGAGGTATTGAGGGAGCACTTTCTGAGGTACTGCGGGAGCACTATGTGAAGTATTGAGCGAGAAATATCTGAGGTATTGTGAGAGCACTATCTGAGGTATTGAGGGAGAACTATCTGAGGTATTGAGGGAGCACTATCTGAGGTATTGAGGGAGAACTATCTGAGGTATTGAGCGAGCACTTTCAGATGTTTTGAGGGCGAACCATCTGAGGTATTGAAGGAGAACTATTGAGGTATTGAGGGACACCTCTCTGAGGTATTGAAGTAGCACTTTCTGAGGTTCTGAGGGGACACTTTCTGAGGTATTGAGGGAGCACTATCTGACGTACTGAGGAAGCGCTATCAGAGGTACCTAAGGAGAACTATCTGAGGTATTGATGGAGCACTTTCTGATGTATTGAGGGAGCACTTTCTGAGGTACTGATGGAACACACTCTGAGGTATTGAGGGAGCACTTTCGAGGTATTGAGGGAGAACTGCCTGAGGTATTTAGGGAGCACTTTCTGAGGTACTGAGGAAGCACTATCTGAGATATTGAGGGAGCAACTTCTGAGGTACTGAGGATGCACTATCTGAGGTACTGAGGGACCACTTTGAGGTACTGAGGGAGAACTATCTGAGGTACTGAGGGACCACTTTGTGAAGTACTGAGGGAGCACTTTCTGAGGTATTGAGGGACCACTATCTGAGGTATTGAGGAAGCACTTTCTGAGGTATTGAGGGAGCACTTTCTGAGGTATTAAGGGAGCACTATCTGAGGTACTGAGGGAGCACCTTCTGAGGTATTGAGAAAGCACTTTCTGAGGTATTGAGGAAGCACTTTCTGAGGTATTGAGGGAGCACTTTCTGAGGTATTGAGGAAGCACTTTCTGAGGTATTGAGGAAGCACTTTCTGAAGTACTGAGGGAGCTCTTTCTGAGTTACTGAGCGAGCACTATCTGAGGTATTGTGGGAGCAAGTTCTGAGGTACTGAGGGAGAACTATCTGAGGTATTGAGGGAGCACTGAGGTAGTAAGGGATCACTTTCTGAGGTATTGAGGAAGCAATTTCTGAGATACTGAGGGAGCACTTTCTGAGGTATTGAGGGAGCACTATCTGAGGTACTGAGGGAGCACTTTCTGAGGTATTTAGGGAGCACTTTCTGAGGTATTGAGAGAGAACTATGTGAGTTATTGTGGGAGCACTATCAGAGGCAATGAGGGAGAACTATCTGAGGTATTGAGGGAGCACTTTCAGAGGTATTGTGGGAGTACTATCTGAGTCATAGAGGGAGAACTACCTGAGGTATTGAGGGAGCACTTTCTGAGGTATTGAGGGAGAACTATCTGAGGTATTGAGGGAGCACTTTCTGAGGTACTGAGGGAGAACTATCTGAGGTATTGAGGGAGAACTATCTGAGGTATTGTGGGAGCACTAACTGAGACATTGAGGGAGAACTATCTGAGGTATTGAGGGAGCACTTTCTGAGGTATTGAGAGAGAACTATCTGAGGTATTGAGGGAGCACTATCTGAGGCATTGAGGGAGCACTATCTGAGGTACTGAGGGAGCACTTTCTGAGGTACGGATCGAGAACTATCTGAGGTACTGAGGGAGAACTTTCGGAGGTACTGAGGAAGCACTATTTGAGGTCCTGAGCGAGTACTGTCTGAGGCATTGATGGAGCAATTTCTGAGGTATTGAGGGAGCACTATCTGAGGTACTGAGGGAGCATTTTCTGAGGTATTGAGGAAGCACTTTCTGAGGTATTGAGGAAGCACACTCTGAGTTACTGAGGGTGAACTATCTGAGGTATTGATGGAGCACTTTCTGAGGTATTGTGGGAGCACTATCTGAGGTAATGAGGGAGCATTTTCTGAGGTATTGAGGAAGCACTTTCTGAGGTATTGAAGAAACACTATCTGATGTATTGAGGAAGCATTTTCTGAGGTATTGAGGGAGCACATTCTGTGGTACTGAGGGAAAACTATCTGAGGTAGTGAGGGAGCACTTTCTGAGGTACTGATGGAGAACTATCTGAGGTACTGAGGGAGAACTTTCAGAGGTACTGAGGAAGCACTATCTGAGGTCCTGGCGAGTACTTTCTGAGGTACTGAGGGAGAACTATCTGAGGTATTGAGGGAGCACCTTCTGAGGTATTGTGGGAGTACTATCTGAGTCATAGAGGGAGAACTATCTGAGGTATTGAGGAAGCACTTTCAGAGGTATTGAGGGAGCACTATCTGAGGTATTGAGGAAGCACTTTCTGAGTTATTAAGGGAGCACTTTCTGAGGTATAGAGGGAGCACTGTCTGAGGTACTGAGGGAGCACTTTCATAGATATTGAGGAAGCACTTTCTGAGGTATTGAGGGAGCACTTCCTGAGGTACTGAGGGAGCACTTTCTGAGGTATTGAGGAAGGACTTTCTGAGGTATTGAGGAAGCACTTTCTGAGGTATTGAGGGAGCATTTTCTGATGTACTGAGGGAGAACTATCTGTGGTATTGCTGGAGCACTTTCTGAGGTATTGAGGTAGCACTACCTGAGGTATTGAGGAAGCACTCTCTGAGGTACTGAGGAAGCACTTTCTGAGGTACTGAGGGAGCACTTTCTGAGGTTTTGAGGGAGAACTATCTGAGGTACTGGGGGAACAAGTTCTGAGGTATTCAGGAAGCACTTTCTGAGATATTGAGGGAGCACTTTCTGAGGTACTGAGGGAGCACTTTCTGAGGTATTGAGGAAAAACTTTCTGAGGTACTGAGGGAGCACCTTCTGAGGTATTGAGAAAGCACTTTCTGAGGTATTGAGGAAGCACTTTCTGAGGTATTGAGGGACCACTTTCTGAGGTATTGAGGAAGCACTTTCTGAGGTATTGAGGAAGCACTTTCTGAAGTACTGAGGGAGCTCTTTCTGAGTTACTGAGCGAGCACTATCTGAGGTATTGTGGGAGCAAGTTCTGAGGTACTGAGGGAGAACTATCTGAGGTATTGAGGGAGCACTGAGGTAGTAAGGGATCACTTTCTGAGGTATTGAGGAAGCAATTTCTGAGATACTGAGGGAGCACTTTCTGAGGTATTGAGGGAGCACTATCTGAGGTACTGAGGGAGCACTTTCTGAGGTATTTAGGGAGCACTTTCTGAGGTATTGAGAGAGAACTATGTGAGTTATTGTGGGAGCACTATCAGAGGCAATGAGGGAGAACTATCTGAGGTATTGAGGGAGCACTTTCAGAGGTATTGTGGGAGTACTATCTGAGTCATAGAGGGAGAACTACCTGAGGTATTGAGGGAGCACTTTCTGAGGTATTGAGGGAGAACTATCTGAGGTATTGAGGGAGCACTTTCTGAGGTACTGAGGGAGAACTATCTGAGGTATTGAGGGAGAACTATCTGAGGTATTGTGGGAGCACTAACTGAGACATTGAGGGAGAACTATCTGAGGTATTGAGGGAGCACTTTCTGAGGTATTGAGAGAGAACTATCTGAGGTATTGAGGGAGCACTATCTGAGGCATTGAGGGAGCACTATCTGAGGTACTGAGGGAGCACTTTCTGAGGTACGGATCGAGAACTATCTGAGGTACTGAGGGAGAACTTTCGGAGGTACTGAGGAAGCACTATCTGAGGTCCTGAGCGAGTACTGTCTGAGGCATTGATGGAGCAATTTCTGAGGTATTGAGGGAGCACTATCTGAGGTACTGAGGGAGCATTTTCTGAGGTATTGAGGAAGCACTTTCTGAGGTATTGAGGAAGCACACTCTGAGTTACTGAGGGTGAACTATCTGAGGTATTGATGGAGCACTTTCTGATGTATTGTGGGAGCACTATCTGAGGTAATGAGGGAGCATTTTCTGAGGTATTGAGGAAGCACTTTCTGAGGTATTGAAGAAACACTATCTGATGTATTGAGGAAGCATTTTCTGAGGTATTGAGGGAGCACATTCTGTGGTACTGAGGGAAAACTATCTGAGGTAGTGAGGGAGCACTTTCTGAGGTACTGATGGAGAACTATCTGAGGTACTGAGGGAGAACTTTCAGAGGTACTGAGGAAGCACTATCTGAGGTCCTGGCGAGTACTTTCTGAGGTACTGAGGGAGAACTATCTGAGGTATTGAGGGAGCACCTTCTGAGGTATTGTGGGAGTACTATCTGAGTCATAGAGGGAGAACTATCTGAGGTATTGAGGGAGCACTTTCAGAGGTATTGAGGGAGCACTATCTGAGGTATTGAGGAAGCACTTTCTGAGTTATTAAGGGAGCACTTTCTGAGGTATAGAGGGAGCACTGTCTGAGGTACTGAGGGAGCACTTTCATAGATATTGAGGAAGCACTTTCTGAGGTATTGAGGGAGCACTTCCTGAGGTACTGAGGGAGCACTTTCTGAGGTATTGAGGAAGGACTTTCTGAGGTATTGAGGAAGCACTTTCTGAGGTATTGAGGGAGCATTTTCTGATGTACTGAGGGAGAACTATCTGTGGTATTGCTGGAGCACTTTCTGAGGTATTGAGGGAGCACTACCTGAGGTATTGAGGAAGCACTCTCTGAGGTACTGAGGAAGCACTTTCTGAGGTACTGAGGGAGCACTTTCTGAGGTTTTGAGGGAGCACTATCTGAGGTACTGGGGGAACAAGTTCTGAGGTATTCAGGAAGCACTTTCTGAGATATTGAGGGAGCACTTTCTGAGGTACTGAGGGAGCACTTTCTGAGGTATTGAGGAAAAACTTTCTGAGGTATTGAGGGAGCACTTTCTGAGGTACTGAGGGAGCACTTAGAGGTATTGAGGAAGCACTCTCTGAGGTACTGAGGGAACAAGTTCTGAGGTATTCAGGAAGCAATCTCTGAGGTACTGAGGGAGAAATATCTGAGGTACTGAGGGAGAACTATCTGAGGTACTGAGGGAGCACTTTCTGAGGTATAAAGGGAGCACTACCTGAGGCATTGAGGGAGCAATATCTGAGGTACTGAAGGAGCACTTTCTGAGGTATTTAGGGAGCACTTTCTGAGGTACTGAGAGGGAACTATCTAAGGTACTGAGGGAGAACTATCTGAGGTACTGAGGGAGCAGTTTCTGAGGTGTTGAGGGAGCACTTTCTGACGTACTGAGGAAGCACTATCTGAGGTTCTGAGCGAGTACTACCTGAGGTACTGAGGGAGCAAGTTCTGAGGTATTGAGGGAGCACTTTCTGAAGTATTGAGGGAGCACTTTCTGAGGTATTGAGGAAGCACTTTCTGATGTACTGAGGTGAGAACGATCTTAGGTACTGATGGAGCAAGTTCTGAGGTATTGAGGGATCACTATCTGAGGTACTGAGGGAGCACTTTCTGAGGTATTGAGGGAGCATTATCTGAGGTATTGAGGAAACACTTTCTGAGTTATAAAGGGAGCACTTTCTGAGGTATAGAGGGAGCACTGTCTGAGGTACTGAGGGAGCACTTTCATAGGTATTGAGGAAGCACTTTCTGAGGTATTGAGGGAGCACTTCCTGAGGTACTGAGGGAGCACTTTCTGAGGTATTGAGGAAGCACTTTCTGAGGTATTGATGGAGCACTTTCTGATGTATTAAGGGAGCACTATCTGAGGTATTGAGGGAGCAATATCTGAGGAACTGAGGAGCACTTTCTGAGGTACTGAGGGAGAACTATCTGAGGTACTGAGGGAGAACTATCTGAGGTACTGAGTGAGCACTTTCTGAGGTAATAAGGGAGCACTATCTGAGGCATTGAGGGAGCAATATCTGAGGTATTGAGGGAGCACTTTCTGAGGTACTGAGGGAGCACTTTCTGAGGTATTAAGGGAGCACTTTCTGAGGTACTGAGTGAGAACTATCTGAGGTACTGAGGGAGAAATATCTGAGGTACTGAGGGAGCAATTTCTGAGGTATTGAGGGAGCAATTTCTGAGGTACTGCGGGAGCACTATCTGAGGTATTGAGGGACAAATATCTGAGGCATTGTGGGTGCACTATCTGAGGCATTGAGGGAGCATTTTCAGAGGTACTGAGGGAGAACTATCTGAGGTATTGAGGGAGCACTATCTGAGGTATTGAGGGAGAACTATCTGAGGTATTGAGGAGCACTATCTGAGGTATTGAGCGAGAACTATCTGAGGTATTGAACGAGCACTTTCAGAGGTGTTGAGGGAGCACTATCTGAGGTATTGAAGGAGAACTACCTTAAGTATTGAGGGGGCACTCTCTGAGGTATTGATGGAGCACTTTCTGAGGTATTGAGGGGACACTTTCTGAGGTATTCAGGGAGCACTATCTGACGTACTGAGGAAGCACTATCAGAGGTACTGATAGAGAACTATCTGAGGTATTGATGGAGCACTTTCTGAGGTATTGAGGGAGCAATTTCTGAGGTACTGATGGAACACTCTGAGGTATTGAGGGAGAACTACCTGAGCTCTTGAGAAAGCACTTTCTGAGGTACTGAGGAGGTACTATCTGAGGTATTGAGGGAGCACCTTCTGAGGTACTGAGGGAGAACTATCTGAGGTATTGAGGAAGAACTATCTGAGGTATTGAGGAATCATTTTCTGAGGTATTGAGGGAGCACTTTCTGAGGTATTGAGGGAGCACTATCTGAGGTACTGAGGGAGCACTTTCTGAGGTATTGAGAAAGCACTTTCTGTGGTATTGAGGAAGCACTTTCTGAGGTATTGAGGGAGCACTATCTGAGGTATTGAGGAAGCACTTTCTGAGGTACTGAGGGAGCAATTTCTGAGGTATTGAGAAAGCACTTTCTGAGGTATTGAGGGAGCAGTATCTGAGGTTTTGAGGGAGCACTATCCGAGGTATTGAGGAAGCACTTTCTGAGGTATTGAGGAAGCACTTTCTGCGGTACTGAGGGAGCACTTTCTGAGGTTTTTGAGGGAGCACTATCTGAGGTACTGAGGGAGCAATTTCTGAGGTACTGAGGGAGAACTATCTGAGGTACTGAGGGAGAACTATCGGAGCTATTGATGGAGCACTTTCTGAGGTATTGAGGGAGCACTATCTCAGGTACTGAGGGAGCACTTTCTGAGGTATTGAGGAAGCACCTTCTGAGGTATTGAGGGAACACAATCTGTTGTATTGAGGAAGCACTTTATGAGGTATTGACGGAGCAATTTCAGAGGTATTGAGGGAGCACTATCTAAGGTCCTGAGGGAGAACTATCTGTGGTTTTGATGGAGCACTTTCTGAGGTATTGAGGGAGCACTATCTGAGGTACTGAGGGAACAAGTTCTGAGGTATTGAGGAAGTACTCTCTGAGGTACTGAGGGAGAACTATCTGAGGTACTGAGGGAGCACTTTCTGAGGTATTAAGGGAGCACTATCTGAGGCATTGAGGGAGCAATATCTGAGGTACTGTGGGAGCACTTTCTGAGGTATTTAGGGAGCACTTTCTGAGGTACTGAGTGAGAACTATCTGAGGTACTGAGGGAGACCTATCTGAGGTACTGACGGAGAACTATCTGAGGTACTGTGGGAGCAGTTTCTGAGGTATTGAGGGAGCACTTTCTGACGGACTGAGGAAGCACTAGCTGAGGTTCTGAGTGAATACTATCTGAGGTACTAAGGGAGTACTTTCTGAGGTATTGAGGGAACACTTTGAGGTACCGTGGGAGAACTATCTGAGGTATTGAGGGAGAACTATCAGATGTATTGTGGGAGCACTATCTGAGGCATTGAGGGAGAACTATCTTAGGTATTGAGGGAGCACTTTCAGAGGTATTGAGGGCGTACTATCTGAGGTAGTGAGGGCGCACTTTCTGAGGTATTGATGAAGCACTTTCTGACGTTTTGAGGGAGAACTATCTGAGGTACTGAGGATGCACATTCTGAGGTACTGAGGGAGCACTATCTGAGATACTGAGGGAGAACTATCTGTGGTATTGAGGGAGCACTTTCTGAGGTACAGTGGAAGCACTTTCTGAGGTATTGAGGGAGCACTATCTCAGGTACTGAGGGAGCACTTTCTGAGGTAATGAGGAAGCACTTTCTGCGGTACTGAGGGAGAACTATCTGAGGTACTGAAGGAGCATGTTCTGAGGTATTGAGGGAGCACTATCTGAGGTACTGGTGGAGAACTATCTGAGGTATTGAGGGAGCACTTTCAGAGGTATTGAGGGAGACCTATCTGAGGTATTGAGGGAGCACTTTCTGAGGTATTGAGGAAACACTTTCTGAGGTACTGAGGGAGAACTATCTGAGGTACTGAGGGCGCAAGTACTGAGGTATTGAGGGAGCAGTATTTGAGGTACTGAGGGAGAACTATCTGAGGTATTGATGGAGCACTTTGAGATATTGAGGGAGCACTATCTGAGGTACTGAGGGAGCACTTTCTGAGGTACAGAGGAAGCACTTTCTGAGGTATTGAGGGAGCACTATCTGAGGTATTGAGGAAGCACTTTCTGAGGTATTGAGGGAGCACTTTCTGAGGTACTGAGGAAGCACTTTCTGAGGTATTGAGGGAGCACATGCTGAGGTACTCAGGGAGCACCTTCTGAGGTATTGAGGAAGCACTTTCTGAGGTACTGAGGGAACACTTTCTGAGGAATTGAGCAAGCACTTTCTGAGGTATTGGGGAGGACCTCCTGAGGTACTGAGGGAGCACTTTCTGAGGTATTGAGGTAGCAGTTTCTGAGGTACTGAAGGAGCACTTACTGAAGTATTGAGGGAGCACTATCTAAAGTACTGAGGGAGCACTTTCTGAGGTATTGAGGAAGCACTCTCTGAGGTACTGAGAGAGAACAATCTGTGGTATTGATGGAGCACTTTCTGAGGTATTGAGGAAGCACTTTCTGAGGTACTGAGGGAGCACTTTCTGAGGTATTGAGGAAGCGCTCTCTGAGGTACTGAGGGAGAACAATCTGTGGTATTGATGGAGCAATTTCTGAGGTATTGAGGAAGCACTCTCTGAGGTACTGAGCGAGAACTACCTGTGGTGTTGATGGAGCACTTTCTGAGGTATTGAGGAAGCACTTTCTGAGGTACTGAGGGAGCACTTTCTGAGGCATTGAGGGAGCACTATCTGAGGTACTGAGGAAACAAGTTCTGAGGTATTCAGGAAGCATTCTCTGAGGTACTGAGGGAGTACTATCTGAGGTACTGAGGGAGAACTATCTGAGGTACTGAGGGAGCACTTTGAGGTATTAAGGGAGCAGTATCTGAGGCATTGAGGGAGCAATATCTGAGGTACTGAGGGAGCACTTTCTGAGGTATTTAGGGAGCACTTTCTGAGGAACTGAGTGAGAACTATCTGAGGTACTGAGAGAGAACTATCTGAGGTACTGAGGGAGCAGTTACTGAGGTATTGAGGGAACACTTTCTGACGGACTGAGGAAGCACTAGCTGAGGTACTGAGTGAGTACTATCTGAGGTATTGAGGGAGCACTTTCTGAGGTATTGAGGGAGCACTTTCTGAGGTACTGCAGGAGCACTCTCTGAGGTATTGAGTGAGAACTATCTGATGTACTGAGGGAGAACTATCTGAGGTACTGAGGGAGAACTATCTGAGGGACTAAGGGAGCACTTTCAGGGTTTTGAGGGAGAACTATCTGAGGTACTGCGGGGGAATTATCTGAGGTATTGTAGGATCACTATCAGAGGCATTGAGGGAGAACTATCTGAGGTATTGAGGGAGCACTTTCAGAGGTATTGAGGGAGAACTATCTGAGGTATTGAGGGAGCACTTTCTGAGGTATTGAGGAAACACTTTCTGAGGTACTGAGGGAGAACTATCTGAGGTACTGAGGGCGCAAGTTCTGAGGTATTGAGGGAGCACTATTTGAGGTACTGAGGGAGAACTATCTGAGGTATTGATGGAGCACTTTCTGAGATATTGATGGAGCACTATCTGAGGTACTGAGGGAGCACTTTCTGAGGTACAGAGGAAGCACTTTCTGAGGTATTGAGGGAGCACTATCTGAGGTACTGAGGAAGCACTTTCTGAGGTATTGAGGGAGCACTTTCTGAGGTACTGAGGGAGCACCTTCTGAGGTATTGAGGAAGCACTTTCTGAGGTATTGAGGGAGCACTTGCTGAGGAACTGAGGGCGCACCTTCTGAGGTATTGAGGGAGCACTATCTGAAGTACTGAGGGAGCACTTTCTGAGGTACTGAGGAAGCACTTTCTGAGGTACTGAGGGAGCACTTTCTGAGGTATTGAGGGAGCACTATCTGTGGTACTGAGGGAGCAAGTTCTGAGGTATTCAGGAAGCACTCTCTGAGGCATTGAACGAGCAATATCTGAGGTATTGAGGAAGCACTCTCTGAGGTACTGATGGAGAGCTATCTGTGGTATTGATGGAGCACTTTCTGAGGTATTGAGGAAGCACTTTCTGAGGTACTGAGGGAGCACTTTCTGAGGTACTGAGGGAGAACTATCTGAGGTACTGAGGGAGAACTTTCTGAGGTACTGAGGGAGCACGTTCTGAGGTATTTAGGGAGCACTTTCTGAGGTACTGAGGGAGAACTATCTGAGGTACTGAGGGACCAGTTTCTGAGGTATTGAGGGTGCACTTTCTGACGTACTGAGGAAGCATTAGCTGAGGTTCTGAGTGAGTACTGAGGTACTGAGGGAGCACTTTCTGAGGTACTGAGGGAACAGTTTCTGAGGTACTGCGGGAGCACTATCTGAGGTATTGAGGGAGAACTATCTGAGGTATTGTGGGAGCACTATCTGAGGCATTGAGGGAGAACTATCTGAGGTATTGAGGGAGCACTGTCAGAGGTATTGATGGAGAACTATCTGAGGTATTGAGGAGCACTATCTGAAGTATTTAGGGAGAACTATCTGAGGTATTGAGGGAGCACTATCTGAGGTATTGATGGAAAACTATCTGAGGTATTGAGGAGCACTATCTGAAGTATTTAGGGAGAACTATCTGAGGTATTGAGCGAGCACTTTCAGAGGTTTTGCGGGAGAACTACCTGAGGTATTGAAGGAGAACTATCTTAGGTACTGAGGGAGCCCTCTCTGATGTATTGATGGAGCACTTTCTGAGATATTGAGGTAGCACTTTCTGAGGTACGGATGGAACACTCTCTGAGGTATTGAGGAGGCATTTTCGATGTATTGAGGGAGCACTTTCTGAGGTACTGAGGAAGCACTATCTGAGGTATTGAGGAAGCACCTTCTGAGGTATTGAGGAAGCATTTTCTGAAGTATTGAGGGAGCACTTTCTGAGGTATTGAGGAAACACTTTCTGAGGTACTGAGTGAGCACTTTCTGAGGTATTGAGGAAGCACTTTCTGAGGTATTGAGGGAACACAATCTGATGTATTGAGGAAGCACTTTCTGAGGTATTGAGGGAGCACTTTCTGAGATATTGAGGGAGCACTCTCTGAGGTACTGAGGCAGAACTATCTGTGGTATTGATGGAGCACTTGCTGAGGTATTGAGGAAGCACTTTCTGAGGTACTGAGGGAGCACTTTCTGAGGTATTGAGCGAGCACTATCTGAGGTACTGAGGGAACAAGTTCTGAGGTATTGAAGAAGCACTCTCTGAGGTACTGAGGGAGAACTATCTGAGGCATTGAGGGAGCAATATCTGAGGTGCTGAGGGTGCACTTTCAGAGGTATTTAAGGAGCACTTTCTGAGGTACTGAGTGAGAACTATCCGAGGTACTGAGGGAGAACTATCTGCGGTACTGAGGGAGCAGTTTCTGAGGTATTGAGGGAGCACTTTCTGACGTACTGAGGAAACACGAGCTGAGTTTCTGAGTGAGTACTATCTGAGGTACTGAGGGAGCTCTTTCTGAGGTATTGAGGTAGCACTTTCTGAGGTATTGAGGGAGCACCTTCTGAGGTACTGAGGAAGCACAATCTGAGGTACTGAGGGAGCACTTTCTGAGGTATTGAGGGATCACTATCTGAGGTACTGAGGGAGCAAGTTCTGAGGTATTGAAGAAGCACACTCTGAGGTACTGAAGGAGAACAATCTGAGGTATTGACGGAGCACTTTCTGAAGTATTGAGGGAGCACATTCTGGGGAATTGAGGGACGACTATCTGAGGTATTGAGGAAGCACATTCTGAGGTATTGAGGGAGCACTTTCTGAGGTATTGAGGGAGCACGACCTGAGGTACTGAGGGAGAACTTTCTGAGGTATTGAGAAAGCACTTTCTGCGGTATTGAGGAAGCACGACCTGAGGTACTGAGGGAGAACTTTCTGAGGTATTGAGAAAGCACTTTCTGCGGTATTGAGGAAGCACTTTCTGAGGTATTGAGGGAGCACTATCTGAGGTATTGAGGAAGCACTTTCTGAGGTATTGAGGAAGCACTTTCTGAGGTATTGAGGGAACACAATCTGATGTATTGAGGAAGCACTTTCTGTGGTATTGAGACAACACTTTCTGAGGTGTTGAGGGAGCACTATCTGAGCTACTAAGGCAGAACTATCTGTGGTATTGATGGAGCACTTGCTGAGGTATTGAGGCAGCACTTTCTGAGGTACTGAGGGAGCACTTTCTGAGGTATTGAGGCAGCACTATCTGAGGTACTGAGGGAACAAGTTCTGAGGTATTGAGGAAGCACACTCTGAGGTACTGAGGGAGAACTATCTGAGGTACTGAGGGAGCACTTTGTGAGGTATTAAGGGAGCACTATCCGAGGCATTGCGGGAGCAATATCTGAGGTACTGATGGAGCACTTGCTGAGATATTTAGGGAGCACTTTCTGAGGTACTGAGTGAGAACTATCTGAGATACTGAGGGAGAACTATCTGTGGTACTGAGGGAGCAGTTTCTGAGGTATTGAGGGAGCACTTTCTGACGTATTGAGGAAACACTGGCTGAGGTTCTGAATGCGTACTATCTGAGGTACTGAGGGAGAACTATCTGAGGTATTGAGGGAGCCCTCTCTGAGGTATTGGTGGAGCACTTTCTGAGGTATTGAGGTCGCACTGTCTGAGGTATTGTGGAAGCACTATCAGAGGTACTGATGGAGAACTATCTCAGGTATTAATGGAGCACTTTCTGAGGTATTGAGGGAGCACTTTCTGAGGTACCGATTGAACACACTCTGAGGTATTGAGAGAGCACTTTCGAGGTATTGAGGGAGAACTACCTGAGGTATTGAGGGAGCACTTTCTAAGGAACTGAGGAAGCACTGTCTGAGGTATTGAGGGAGCACATTCTGAGGTACTGAAGAAGCACTATCTGAGGTATTGAGGGAGCACTTTCTGAAGTATTGAGGGAGCACTTTCTGAGGTATTGAGGGAACACTATCTGAGGTATTGAGGAAGCACATTCTGAGGTATTGAGGGAGCACTTTCTGAGGTATTGAGGGAGAACTATCTGAGGTACTGAGGAAGCAAGTTCTCAGGTATTGAGGAAGCACACTCTGAGGTGCTGAGGGAGAACTATCTGAGGTATTGATGGAGCACTTTCTGAGATATTGAGGGAGCACAATCTGAGGTACTGAGGCAGAACTATCTATGGTATTGATGGAGCACTTGCTGAGATATTGAAGAAGCAATTTCTGAGGAACTGAGGGAGCACTTTCTGAGGTATTGAGGAAGCACTTTCTGAGGTATTGAGGGAGCACTTTCTGAGGTACCGATGGAACACTCTCTGAGGTATTGAGGAAGCACTTTCGAGGTATTGAGGGAGAACTACCTGAGGTATTGAGGGAGCACTTTCTAAGGAACTGAGGAAGCACTATCTGAGTATTGAGTGAGCACATTCTGAGGTACTGAGGAAGCACTATCTGAGGTACTGAGGGAGCACTTTCTGAAGTATTGAGGGAGCACTTTTTGAGGTATTGAGGGACCACTATCTGAGATATTGACGAAGCACTTTCTGAGGTATTGAGGGAGCACTTTCTGAGGTATTGTTAAAGCACTATCTGAGGTACTGAGGGAACAAGTTCTGAGGTATTGAGGAAGCACTCTCTGAGGTACTGAGGGAGAACTATCTGAGGTACTGAGGGAGAACTATCTGAGGTACTGAGGTAGCACTTTCTGAGGTATTAAGGGAGCACTATCTGAGGCATTGAGGGAGCAATATCTGAGGTACTGAGGGAGCACTTTCTGAGGTATTTAGGGAGACTTTCTGAGGTACTGAGTGAGAACTATCTGAGGTATTGAGGGACAACTATCTGAGGTACTGAGGGAGCAGTTTCTGAGGTATTGAGGGAGCACGTTCTGACGTACTGAGGAAGCACTAGCTGCGGTTCTGAGTGAGTACTATCTGAGGTACTGAGGGAGCACTTTCTGAGGTATTGAGGGAGCACTTTCTGAGGTACTGAGGGAGCACTATCTGAGCTGCTGAGGGAGAACTTTGAGGTATTGACAAAGCACTTTCTGAGGTATTGAGGAAGCACCTTCTGAGGTTTTGAGGGAGCACTGAGGTATTGAGGAAGCACTTTGAGGTATTGAGGAAGCACTTTCTGTGGTACTGAGGGAGCACTTTCTGAGGTATTGAGGGAGCACTATCTGAGGTACTGAGGGAGCAAGTTCTGATGTATTGAAGAAGCACACTCTGAGGTACTGAGGGAGCACTATCTGAGGTACTGAGTGAGCACTTTCTGAGGTATTGAGGAAGCACTTTCTGAGGTAATGAGGGAACACAATCTGATGTATTGAGGAAGCACTTTCTGTGCTATTGAGGGAGCACTTTCTGAGGTATTGAGCGAGCACTATCTGAGCTACTGAGGCAGAACTATCTGTGGTATTGATGGAGCACTTGCAGAGGTATTGAGGAAGCACTTTTTGAGGTACTGAGGGAGCACTTTGAGGTATTGAGGCAGCACTATCTGAGGTACTGAGGGAACAAGTTCTGAGGTATTGAGGAAGCACTCTCTGAGGTACTGAGGGACAACTATCTGAGGTACTGAGGGAGAACTATCTGAGGTACAGAGGGAGAACTATCGGAGGTACTGAGGGAGCAGTTTCTGAGGTATTGAGGGAGCACTTTCTGACGTACTGAGGAAGCACTAGCTGAGGTTCTGAATGAGTACTATCGGAGGTACTGAGGGAGCACATTCTGAGGTATTGAGGGATCACTTTGTGAGGTACTGAGGGAGTTCTATCTGAGGTATTCAGGGAGCCCTCTCTGAGGTATTGGTGGAGCACTTTCTGAGGTATTGAGGTAGCTATTTCTGAGGTACTGAGGGTACACTTTCTGATGTATTGAGGGAGCACTGTCTGAAGTATTGAGGAAGCACTATCAGAGGTACTGATGGAGAACTATCTCAGGTATTGATGGAGCACTTTCTGAGGTATTGAGGGAGCACTTTCTGAGGTACCGATGGAACACTCTCTGAGGTATTGAGGAAGCACTTTCGAGGTATTGAGGGAGAACTACCTGAGGTATTGAGGGAGCACTTTCTAAGGAACTGAGGAAGCACTATCTGAGTATTGAGTGAGCACATTCTGAGGTACTGAGGAAGCACTATCTGAGGTACTGAGGGAGCACTTTCTGAAGTATTGAGGGAGCACTTTTTGAGGTATTGAGGGACCACTATCTGAGGTATTGAGGAAGCACTTTCTGAGGTATTGAGGGAGCACTTTCTGAGGTATTGAGAAAGCACTATCTGAGGTACTGTGGGAGCACTTTCTGAGGTATTGAGAAAGCACTTTCTGAGGTATTGAGGAAGCACTTTCTGAGGTATTGAGGAAGCACATTCTGAGGTACTGAGGGAGCACTATCTGAGGTACTGAGGGACCAGTTTCTGAGGTATTGAGGGTGCACTTTCTGAGGTACTGAGGAAGCATTAGCTGAGGTTCTGAGTGAGTACTGAGGTACTGAGGGAGCACTTTCTGAGGTACTGAGGGAGCAGTTTCTGAGGTACTGCGGGAGCACTATCTGAGGTATTGAGGGAGAACTATCTGAGGTATTGTGGGAGCACTATCTGAGGCATTGAGGGAGAACTATCTGAGGTATTGAGGGAGCACTGTCAGAGGTATTGAGGGAGAACTATCTGAGGTATTGAGGGAGCACTATCTGAGGTATTGATGGAGAACTATCTGAGGTATTGAGGAGCACTATCTGAAGTATTTAGGGAGAACTATCTGAGGTATTGAGCGAGCACTTTCAGAGGTTTTGCGGGAGAACTACCTGAGGTATTGAAGGAGAACTATCTTAGGTACTGAGGGAGCCCTCTCTGATGTATTGATGGAGCACTTTCTGAGATATTGAGGTAGCACTTTCTGAGGTACGGATGGAACACTCTCTGAGGTATTGAGGAGGCATTTTCGATGTATTGAGGGAGCACTTTCTGAGGTACTGAGGAAGCACTATCTGAGGTATTGAGGAAGCACCTTCTGAGGTATTGAGGAAGCATTTTCTGAAGTATTGAGGGAGCACTTTCTGAGGTATTGAGGAAACACTTTCTGAGGTACTGAGTGAGCACTTTCTGAGGTATTGAGGAAGCACTTTCTGAGGTATTGAGGGAACACAATCTGATGTATTGAGGAAGCACTTTCTGAGGTATTGAGGGAGCACTTTCTGAGATATTGAGGGAGCACTCTCTGAGGTACTGAGGCAGAACTATCTGTGGTATTGATGGAGCACTTGCTGAGGTATTGAGGAAGCACTTTCTGAGGTACTGAGGGAGCACTTTCTGAGGTATTGAGCGAGCACTATCTGAGGTACTGAGGGAACAAGTTCTGAGGTATTGAAGAAGCACTCTCTGAGGTACTGAGGGAGAACTATCTGAGGCATTGAGGGAGCAATATCTGAGGTGCTGAGGGTGCACTTTCAGAGGTATTTAAGGAGCACTTTCTGAGGTACTGAGTGAGAACTATCCGAGGTACTGAGGGAGAACTATCTGCGGTACTGAGGGAGCAGTTTCTGAGGTATTGAGGGAGCACTTTCTGACGTACTGAGGAAACACGAGCTGAGTTTCTGAGTGAGTACTATCTGAGGTACTGAGGGAGCTCTTTCTGAGGTATTGAGGTAGCACTTTCTGAGGTATTGAGGGAGCACCTTCTGAGGTACTGAGGAAGCACAATCTGAGGTACTGAGGGAGCACTTTCTGAGGTATTGAGGGATCACTATCTGAGGTACTGAGGGAGCAAGTTCTGAGGTATTGAAGAAGCACACTCTGAGGTACTGAAGGAGAACAATCTGAGGTATTGACGGAGCACTTTCTGAAGTATTGAGGGAGCACATTCTGGGGAATTGAGGGACGACTATCTGAGGTATTGAGGAAGCACATTCTGAGGTATTGAGGGAGCACTTTCTGAGGTATTGAGGGAGCACGATCTGAGGTACTGAGGGAGAACTTTCTGAGGTATTGAGGAAGCACATTCTGAGGTATTGAGGAAGCACTTTCGGAGGTATTGAGGGAGCACTATCTGAGGTATTGAGGAAGCACTTTCTGAGGTATTGAGGAAGCACTTTCTGAGGTATTGAGGGAACACAATCTGATGTATTGAGGAAGCACTTTCTGTGGTATTGAGGGAGCACTTTCTGAGGTGTTGAGGGAGCACTATCTGAGCTCCTCCGGCAGAACTATCTGTGGTATTGATGGAGCACTTGCTGAGGTATTGAGGCAGCACTTTCTGAGGTACTGAGGGAGCACTTTCTGAGGTATTGAGGCAGCACTATCTGAGGTACTGAGGGAACAAGTTCTGAGGTATTGAGGAAGCACTCTCGGAGGTACTGAGGGAGAACTATCTGAGGTACTGAGGGAGCACTTTCTGAGGTATTAAGGGAGCACTATCCGAGGCATTGCGGGAGCAATATCTGAGGTACTGATGGAGCACTTGCTGAGATATTTAGGGAGCACTTTCTGAGGTACTGAGTGAGAACTATCTGAGATACTGAGGGAGAACTATCTGTGGTACTGAGGGAGCAGTTTCTGAGGTATTGAGGGAGCACTTTCTGACGTACTGAGGAAACACTGGCTGAGGTTCTGAATGCGTACTATCTGAGGTACTGAGGGAGAACTATCTGAGGTTTTGAGGGAGCCCTCTCTGAGGTATTGGTGGAGCACCTTCTGAGGTATTGAGGTAGCACTGTCTGAGGTATTGTGGAAGCACTATCAGAGGTACTGATGGAGAACTATCTCAGGTATTAATGGAGCACTTTCTGAGGTATTGAGGGAGCACTTTCTGAGGTACCGATTGAACACACTCTGAGGTATTGAGGGAGCACTTTCGAGGTATTGAGGGAGAACTACCTGAGGTATTGAGGGAGCACTTTCTAAGGAACTGAGGAAGCACTGTCTGAGGTATTGAGGGAGCACATTCTGAGGTACTGAGGAAGCACTATCTGAGGTATTGAGGGAGCACTTTCTGAAGTATTGAGGGAGCACTTTCTGAGGTATTGAGGGAACACTATCTGAGGTATTGAGGAAGCACATTCTGAGGTATTGAGGGAGCACTTTCTGAGGTATTGAGGGAGAACTATCTGAGGTACTGAGGAAGCAAGTTCTCAGGTATTGAGGAAGCACACTCTGAGGTGCTGAGGGAGAACTATCTGAGGTATTGATGGAGCACTTTCTGAGATATTGAGGGAGCACAATCTGAGGTACTGAGGCAGAACTATCTATGGTATTGATGGAGCACTTGCTGAGATATTGAAGAAGCAATTTCTGAGGAACTGAGGGAGCACTTTCTGAGGTATTGAGGAAGCACTTTCTGAGGTATTGAGGGAGCACTTTCTGAGGTACCGATGGAACACTCTCTGAGGTATTGAGGAAGCACTTTCGAGGTATTGAGGGAGAACTACCTGAGGTATTGAGGGAGCACTTTCTAAGGAACTGAGGAAGCACTATCTGAGTATTGAGTGAGCACTTTCTGAGGTATTGAGGAAGCACTTTCTGAGGTATTGAGGGAGCACTTTCTGAGGTACCGATGGAACACTCTCTGAGGTATTGAGGAAGCACTTTCGAGGTATTGAGGGAGAACTACCTGAGGTATTGAGGGAGCACTTTCTAAGGAACTGAGGAAGCACTATCTGAGTATTGAGTGAGCACATTCTGAGGTACTGAGGAAGCACTATCTGAGGTACTGAGGGAGCACTTTCTGAAGTATTGAGGGAGCACTTTTTGAGGTATTGAGGGACCACTATCTGAGGTATTGAGGAAGCACTTTCTGAGGTATTGAGGGAGCACTTTCTGAGGTATTGTTAAAGCACTATCTGAGGTACTGAGGGAACAAGTTCTGAGGTATTGAGGAAGCACTCTCTGAGGTACTGAGGGAGAACTATCTGAGGTACTGAGGGAGAACTATCTGAGGTACTGAGGTAGCACTTTCTGAGGTATTAAGGGAGCACTATCTGAGGCATTGAGGGATGAATATCTGAGGTACTGAGGGAGCACTTTCTGAGGTATTTAGGGAGCACTTTCTGAGGTACTGAGTGAGAACTATCTGAGGTATTGAGGGACAACTATCTGAGGTACTGAGGGAGCAGTTTCTGAGGTATTGAGGGAGCACTTTCTGACGTACTGAGGAAGCACTAGCTGCGGTTCTGAGTGAGTACTATCTGAGGTACTGAGGGAGCACTTTCTGAGGTATTGAGGGAGCACTTTCTGAGGTACTGAGGGAGCACTATCTGAGCTGCTGAGGGAGAACTTTGAGGTATTGACAAAGCACTTTCTGAGGTATTGAGGAAGCACCTTCTGAGGTTTTGAGGGAGCACTGAGGTATTGAGGAAGCACTTTGAGGTATTGAGGAAGCACTTTCTGTGGTACTGAGGGAGCACTTTCTGAGGTATTGAGGGAGCACTATCTGAGGTACTGAGGGAGCAAGTTCTGATGTATTGAAGAAGCACACTCTGAGGTACTGAGGGAGCACTATCTGAGGTACTGAGTGAGCACTTTCTGAGGTATTGAGGAAGCACTTTCTGAGGTAATGAGGGAACACAATCTGATGTATTGAGGAAGCACTTTCTGTGCTATTGAGGGAGCACTTTCTGAGGTATTGAGCGAGCACTATCTGAGCTACTGAGGCAGAACTATCTGTGGTATTGATGGAGCACTTGCAGAGGTATTGAGGAAGCACTTTTTGAGGTACTGAGGGAGCACTTTGAGGTATTGAGGCAGCACTATCTGAGGTACTGAGGGAACAAGTTCTGAGGTATTGAGGAAGCACTCTCTGAGGTACTGAGGGACAACTATCTGAGGTACTGAGGGAGAACTATCTGAGGTACAGAGGGAGAACTATCGGAGGTACTGAGGGAGCAGTTTCTGAGGTATTGAGGGAGCACTTTCTGACGTACTGAGGAAGCACTAGCTGAGGTTCTGAATGAGTACTATCGGAGGTACTGAGGGAGCACATTCTGAGGTATTGAGGGATCACTTTCTGAGGTACTGAGGGAGTTCTATCTGAGGTATTCAGGGAGCCCTCTCTGAGGTATTGGTGGAGCACTTTCTGAGGTATTGAGGTAGCTATTTCTGAGGTACTGAGGGTACACTTTCTGATGTATTGAGGGAGCACTGTCTGAAGTATTGAGGAAGCACTATCAGAGGTACTGATGGAGAACTATCTCAGGTATTGATGGAGCACTTTCTGAGGTATTGAGGGAGCACTTTCTGAGGTACCGATGGAACACTCGTTGAGGTATTGAGGAAGCACTTTCGAGGTATTGAGGGAGAACTACCTGAGGTATTGAGGGAGCACTTTCTAAGGAACTGAGGAAGCACTATCTGAGTATTGAGTGAGCACATTCTGAGGTACTGAGGAAGCACTATCTGAGGTACTGAGGGAGCACTTTCTGAAGTATTGAGGGAGCACTTTTTGAGGTATTGAGGGACCACTATCTGAGGTATTGAGGAAGCACTTTCTGAGGTATTGAGGGATCACTTTCTGAGGAATTGAGAAAGCACTATCTGAGGTACTGTGGGAGCACTTTCTGAGGTATTGAGAAAGCACTTTCTGAGGTATTGAGGAAGCACTTTCTGAGGTATTGAGGAAGCACACTCTGAGGTACTGAGGGAGCACTATCTGAGGTACTGAGGGAGCACTATCTGAGGTATTGAGGAAGCACACTCTGAGGTACAGAGGGAGAACTATCTGAGGTATTGATGGAGCCTTTTCTGAGGTACTGAGGGAGCACTATCTGAGGTACTGAGGGAGCACATTCTGAGGTACTGAGGGAGCACATTCTGAGGTACTGAGGCAGAACCACCTGTGGAAATGATGGAGCACTTGCTGAGATATTGAGGAAGCAATTTCTGAGGTACTGAGGGAGCACTTTCTGAGGTATTGAGGGAGCACTATCTGAGGTACTGAGTGAGCACTTTCTGAGGTATTGAGGAAGCACTCTCTGAGGTACTGAGGGAGAACTATCTGAGGTACTGAGGGAGAACTATCTGAGGTACTGAGGTACCACTTTCTGAGGTATTAAAGGAGCACTATCTGAGGCATTGAGGGAGCACTATCTGAGGTACTGAGGGAGCACCTTCTGAGGTATTTAGGGAGCACTTTCTGAGGTACTGAGTGAGAACTTTCTGTGGTTCTGAGGGAGAACTATCTGAGGTACAGAGGGAGCAGTTTCTAAGGTATTGAGAGAGCACTTTCTGACGTACTGAGGAAGCACTAGCTGAGGTTCTGAGTGAGTACTATCTGAGGTACTGAGGGAGCACTTTCTGAGGTATTGAGGGAGCACTTTCTGAGGTACTGAGGGAGATCTATCTGAGGTATTGAGCGAGAACTATCTGAGGTATTGTGGGAGCACTATCTGAGGTATTGTGGGAGCACTTTCAGAGGTATTGTGGGAGCAGTTTCTGAGGTACCGATGGAACACTCTCTGAGGTATTGAGGGAGCACATTCGAGTTATTGAGGGAGAAATACCTGAGGTATTGAGGGAGCACTTTCTAAGGAACTGAGGAAGCACTATCTGAGGTATTGAGTGAGCACATTCTGAGGTACTGAGGAAGCACGATCTGAGGTATTGAGGGAGCACTTTCTGAGGTACTGAGGGAGCACTTTCTGAAGTATTGAGGGAGCACTTTCTGAGGTATTGAGGGACCACTATCTGAGGTATTGAGAAGCACTTTCTGAGGTATTGAGGGAGCACTTTGAGGTATTGAGGGAGCACTATCTGAGGTACTGTGGGAGAACTTTCTGAGGTATTGAGGAAGCACATTCTGAGGTACTGAGGGAGCACATTCTGAGGTATTGAGGCAGCATTATCTGAGGTACAGAGGGATCAAGTTCTGAGGTATTGAGGAAGCACACTCTGAGGTACTGAGGGAGCACTTTTGAGATATTGAGGGAGCACTATCTGAGGTACTGAGTGAGCACTTTCTGAGGTATTGAGGGAGCACTATCTGAGGTACTGAGGGAACAGGTTCTGAGATATTGAGAAAGCACTCTCTGAGGCACTGAGGGAGAACTATCTGAGGTACTGAAGGAGAACTGTCTGAGGTACTGAGGTAGCACTTTCTGAGGTATTAAGGGAGCACTATCTGAGGCATTGAGGGAGCAATATCTGAGGTACTGAGGGAGCACTTTCTGAGGTATTTAGGGAGCACTATCTGAGGTACTGAGGGAGAACTTTCTGAGGTACTGAGGGAGAACTATCTGAGGTACTGAGGGAGCAGTTTCTGAGGTATTGAGGGATCACTTTCTGACGTACTGAGGAAGCACTATTTGAGGTTCTGAGTGAGTACTATCTGAGGTATTGAGAAATCACTTTCTGAGGTATTGAGGAAGCACTTTCTGAGGTACTGAGGTAGATCTATCTGAGGTATTGAGGAAGCACTTTCTGAGGTATTGAGGGTGCACTGAGGTATTGAGGGAGCAAGTTCTGAGGTATTGAAGAAGCACTTTCTGAGGTATTGAGGGAACACAATCTGATGTATTGAGGAAGCACTTTCTGTGGTATTGAGGGAGCATTTTCTGAGGTATTGAGGGAGCACTATCTGAGGTACTAAGGCAGAACTATCTGTGGTATTGATGGAGCACTTGCTGAGGTATTGAGGAAGCACTTTCTGAGGTACTGAGGGAGCACTTTCTGAGGTATTGAGGCAGCACTATCTGAGGTACTGAGGGAACAAGTTCTGAGGTAATGAGGAAGCACTCTCTGAGGTACTGAGGGAGAACTATCTGTGGTACTGAGGGAGAACTATCTGCGGTACTGAGGGAGCAGTTTCTGAGGTATTAAGGGAGCACTATCTGAGGCATTGAGGGAGCAATATCTGAGGTACTGATGTAGCACTTGCTGAGATATTTAGGGAGCAAATTTCTGAGGTCCTAAGTGAGAACTATCTGAGGTACTGAGGGAGAACTATCTGAGGTACTGAGGGAGCAGTTTCTGAGGTATTGATGGAGCACTTTCTGAGGTATTGAGGGAGCACTATCTGAGGCATTGAGGGACCAATATCTGAGGTACTGAGGGAACAAGTTCTGAGGTATTGAGGAAGCACTCTCTGAGGTACTGAGGGAGAACTATCTGAAGTACTGAGGGAGAACTATCTGAAGTACTGAGGGAGAACTATCTGAGGTACTGAGGTAGCACGTTCTGAGGTATTAAGGGAGCACTATCTGAGTCATTGAGGGAGCAATATCTGAGGTACTGATGGAGCACTTTCTGAGGTATTTAGGGAGCACTTTCTGAGGTACTGAGTGAGAACTATCTGAGATACTGAGGGAGAACTATCTGAGGTACTGAGGGAGCAGTTTCTGAGGTATTGAGGGAGCACTTTCTGACGTACTGAGGAAGCAGTAGCTGAGGTTCTGAATGAGTACTATCTGAGGTACTGAGGGAGCACATTCTGAGGTATTGAGGGATCACTTTCTGAGGTACTGAGGGAGAACTATCTGAGGTATTGAGTGAGCCCTCTCTGAGGTATTGGTGGAGCACTCTGAGGTATTGGGGTAACACTTTCTGAGGTACTGAGGGGACACTTTCTGATGTATTGAGGGAGCACTGTCTGAGGTATTGAGGAAGCACTATCTGAGGTACTGAGGCAGAACTATCTGTGGTATTGATGGAGCACTTGCTGAGATATTGAGGAAGCAATTTCTGAGGAACTGAGGGAGCACTTTCTGAGGTATTGAGGGAGCACTATCTGAGGTACTGAGGGAACAAGTTCTGAGGTATTGAGGAAGCACTCTCTGAGGTACTGAGGGAGAACTATCTGAGGTATTGACGGAGCACTTTCTGAGGTATTGAGGGAGCACTATCTGATGTATTGAGGAAGCACTTTCTGAGGTATTGAGGAAGCACTTTCTGAGGTATTGAGCGAGCACTATCTGAGCTACTGAGGCAGAACTATCTGTGGTATTGATGGAGCACTTGCTGAGGTATTGAGGAAGCACTTTCTGAGGTACTGAGGGAGCACGTTCTGAGGTATTGAGGCCGCACTATCTGAGGTACTGAGGGAACAAGTTCTGAGGTATTGAGGAAGCACTCTCTGAGGTACTGAGGGACAACTATCTGATGTACTGAGGTAGAACTATCTGAGGTACTGAGGGAGAACTATGGTAGGTACTGAGGGAGCAGTTTCTGAGGTATTGAGGGAGCACTTTCTCACGTACTGAGGAAGCACTAGCTGAGGTTCTGAATGAGTACTATCTGAGGTACTGAGGGAGCACATTCTGAGTTATTGAGGGATCACTTGCTGAGGTACTGAGGGAGTTCTATCTGAGGTATTGAGGGAGCCCTCTCTGAGGTATTGGTGGAGCCCTTTCTGAGGTATCGAGGTAGCACTTTCTGAGGTACTGAGGGGACACTTTCTGATGTATTGAGGGAGCACTGTCTGAAGTATTGAGGAAGCACTATCAGAGGTACTGATGGAGAACTATCTCAGCTATTGATGGAGCACTTTCTGAGGTATTGAGGGAGCACTTTCGAGGTATTGAGGGAGAACTACCTGAGGTATTGAGGGAGCACTTTCTAAGGAACTGAGGAAGCACTGAGTATTGAGTGAGCACATACTGAGGTACTGAGGAAGCACTATCTGAGGTATTGAGGAAGCACTTTCTGAGGTATTGAGGAAGCACTTTCTGAGGTATTGAGAAAGCACTTTCTGAGGTATTGAGGAAGCACTTTCTGAGGTATTGAGGAAGCACACTCTGAGGTACAGTTGGAGAACTATCTGAGGTATTGATGGAGCACTTTCTGAGGTCCTGAGGGAGCACTATCTGAGGTACTGAGGGAGCACATTCGGAGGTACTGAGGCAGAACTATCTGTGGTATTGATGGAGCACTTGCTGAGATATTGAGGAAGCAATTTCTGAGGTACTGAGGGAGCACGTTCTGAGGTATTGAGGGAGCACTATCTGAGGTACTGAGGGTTCAAGTTCTGAGGTATTGAGGAAGCAGTCTCTGAGGTACTGAGGGAGAACTATCTGAGGTACTGAGGGAGAACTATCTGAGGTACTGAGGTATCACTTTCTGAGGTATTAAGGGAGCACTATCTGAGGCATTGCGGGAGCAATATCTGAGGTACTGAGGGAGCACTTTCTGAGGTATTTAGGGAGCACTTTCTGAGGTACTGAGTGAGAACTATCTGAGGTTCGGAGGGAGAAATATCTGAGGTACTGAGGGAGCAGTTTCTGAGGTATTGAGGGAGCACTTTCTGACGTACTGAGGAAGCACTAGCTGAGGTTCTGAGTGAGTACTATCTGAGGTACTGAGGGGGCACTTTCTGAGGTATTGAGGTAGCACTTTCTGAGGTACTGAGGGAGATCTATCTTAGGTATTGAGGGAGAACTATCTGAGGTATTGTGGGAGCACTATCTGAGGTATTGAGGTAGCACTTTCTGAGGTACTGAGGGGACACTTTCTGATGTATTGAGGGAGCACTGTCTGAGGTATTGTGGAAGCACTATCAGAGGTACTGATGGAGAACTATCTCAGGTATTGATGGAGCACTTTCAGAGGTATTGTGGGAGAACTTTCTGAGGTACCGATGGAACATTCTCTGAGGTATTGAGGGAGCACATTCGAGGTATTGAGGGAGAACTACCTGAGGTATTGAGGGAGCACTTTCTAAGGAACTGAGAAAGCACTATCTGAGGTATTGAGAAGCACTTTCTGAGGTATTGAGGAAGCACTTTCTGAGGTACTGAGGGAGCACTATCTGAGGTATTAAGGAAGCACTTTCAGAGGTATTGAGGAAGCACATTCTGAGGTACTGAGGGAGAACTATCTGAGGTATTGATGGAGCACTTTCTGAGGTATTGAGGGAGCACTATCTGAGGTACTGAGTGAGCACTTTCTGAGTTATTGAGGGAACACAAGCACTTTCTGAGGTATTGAGCGAGCACTTTCTGATGTATTGAGGGAGCACTATCTGAGGTACTGAGGCAGAACTATCTGTTGTATTGATGGAGCACTTGCTGAGATATTGAGGAAGCAATTTCTGAGGTACTGAGGGAGCACTTTCTGAGGTATTGAGGGAGCACTGAGGTACTGAGGGAACAGGTTCTGAGGTATTGAGGAAGCAGTCTCTGAGGCACTGAGGGAGAACTATCTGAGGTACTGAAGGAGAACTATCTGAGGTACTGAGGTAGCACTTTCTGAGGTATTAAGGGAGCACTATCTGAGGTACTGAGGGAGAACTATCTGTTGTATTGATGGAGCACTTGCTGAGATATTGAGGAAGCAATTTCTGAGGTCCTGAGGGAGCACTTTCTGAGGTATTGAGGGAGCACTGAGGTACTGAGGGAACAGGTTCTGAGGTATTGAGGAAGCACTCTCTGAGGCACTGAGGGAGAACTATCTGAGGTACTGAAGGAGAACTATCTGAGGTACTGAGGTAGCACTTTCTGAGGTATTAAGGGAGCACTATCTGAGGTACTGAGGGAGAACTATCTGTTGTATTGATGGAGCACTTGCTGAGATATTGAGGAAGCAATTTCTGAGGTCCTGAGGGAGCACTTTCTGAGGTATTGAGGGAGCATTGAGGTACTGAGAGAACAGGTTCTGAGGTATTGAGGAAGCAGTCTCTGAGGCACTGAGGGAGAACTATCTGAGGTACTGAAGGAGAACTATCTGAGGTACTGAGGTAGCACTTTCTGAGGTATTAAGGGAGCACTATCTGAGGCATTGAGGGAGCAATATCTGAGGTACTGAGGGAGCACTTTCTGAGGTATTTAGGGAGCACTATCTGAGGTACTGAGGGAGAACTTTCTGAGGTACTGAGGGAGAACTATCTGAGGTACTGAGGGAGCAGTTTCTGAGGCATTGAGGGAGCAATATCTGACGTACTGAGGAAGCACTAGCTGAGGTTCTGAGTGAGTACTATCTGAGGTACTGAGGGAGCACTTTCTGAGGTACTGAGGGAGATCGATCTGTGGTATTGAGGGAGAATTATCTGAGGTCTTGTGGGAGCACTATCTGAGGTACTGAGGGAGAACTTTCTGAGGTATTGAGAAAGCACTTTGAGGTATTGAGGAAGCACCTTCTGAGGTTTTGAGGGAGCACGATCTTAGGTATTGAGGAAGCACTTTCTGAGGTATTGAGGGAGCACTATCTGAGGTACTGAGGGAGCAGGTTCTGAGGTATTGAAGAAGCACACTCTGAGGTACTGAGGGAGAACAATCTGAGGTATTGACGGAGCACTTTCTGAGGAATTGAGGGAGCACTATCTGAGGTACTGAGGGAGCACTTTGAGGTATTGAGGAAGCCCTTTCTGAGGTATTGAGGAAGCACTTTCTGAGGTATTGAGGGAACACAATCTGATGTATTGAGGAAGCACTTTCTGTGGTACTGAGGGAGCACTTTCTGAGGTATTGAGGGATCACTATCTGCGGTACTGAGGCAGAACTATCTGTGGTATTGATGGAGCACTTGCTGAGGTATTGAGGAAGCATTTCTGAGGTACTGAGGGAGCACTTTCTGAGGTATTGAGGCAGCACTGAGGTACTGAGGGAACAGGTTCTGAGGTATTGAGGAAGCAGTCTCTGAGGCACTGAGGGAGAACTATCTGAGGTACTGAAGGAGAACTATCTGAGGTACTGAGGTAGCACTTTCTGAGGTATTAAGGGAGCACTATCTGAGGTACTGAGGGAGAACTATCTGTTGTATTGATGGAGCACTTGCTGAGATATTGAGGAAGCAATTTCTGAGGTCCTGAGGGAGCACTTTCTGAGGTATTGAGGGAGCACTGATGTACTGAGGGAACAGGTTCTGAGGTATTGAGGAAGCAGTCTCTGAGGCACTGAGGGAGAACTATCTGAGGTACTGAAGGAGAACTATCTGAGGTACTGAGGTAGCACTTTCTGAGGTATTAAGGGAGCACTATCTGAGGCATTGAGGGAGCAATATCTGAGGTACTGAGGGAGCACTTTCTGAGGTATTTAGGGAGCACTATCTGAGGTACTGAGGGAGAACTTTCTGAGGTACTGAGGGAGAACTATCTGAGGTACTGAGGGAGCAGTTTCTGAGGCATTGAGGGAGCAATATCTGACGTACTGAGGAAGCACTAGCTGAGGTTCTGAGTGAGTACTATCTGAGGTACTGAGGGAGCACTTTCTGAGGTACTGAGGGAGATCGATCTGTGGTATTGAGGGAGAATTATCTGAGGTCTTGTGGGAGCACTATCTGAGGTACTGAGGGAGAACTTTCTGAGGTATTGAGAAAGCACTTTGAGGTATTGAGGAAGCACCTTCTGAGGTTTTGAGGGAGCACGATCTTAGGTATTGAGGAAGCACTTTCTGAGGTATTGAGGGAGCACTATCTGAGGTACTGAGGGAGCAAGTTCTGAGGTATTGAAGAAGCACACTCTGAGGTACTGAGGGAGAACAATCTGAGGTATTGACGGAGCACTTTCTGAGGAATTGAGGGAGCACTATCTGAGGTACTGAGGGAGCACTTTGAGGTATTGAGGAAGCCCTTTCTGAGGTATTGAGGAAGCACTTTCTGAGGTATTGAGGGAACACAATCTGATGTATTGAGGAAGCACTTTCTGTGGTACTGAGGGAGCACTTTCTGAGGTATTGAGGGATCACTATCTGCGGTACTGAGGCAGAACTATCTGTGGTATTGATGGAGCACTTGCTGAGGTATTGAGGAAGCATTTCTGAGGTACTGAGGGAGCACTTTCTGAGGTATTGAGGCAGCACTATCTGAGGTACTGAGGGAACAAGTTCTGAGGTATTGAGGAAGCACTTTCTGAGGTACTGAGGGAGCACTTTCTGAGGTACTGAGGGAGAACTATCTGAGGTACTGAGGGAGAACTATCTGAGGTACTGAGTTAGCACTTTCTGAGGCATTGAGGGAGCAATATCTGAGGTACTGATGTAGCACTTGCTGAGATATTTAGGGAGCACTTTCTGAGGTACTGAGTGAGAACTATCTGAGATACAGAGGGAGAACTATCTGAGGTAGTGAGGGAGCAGTTTCTGAGGTATTGAGGGAGCACATTCTGAGGTACTGAGGGAGATCTATCTGAGGTATTGAGGGAGAACTATCTGAGGTATTGTGGGAGCACTATCTGAGGTACTGAGGGAGAACTTTCTGAGGTATTGAGAAAGCACATTCTGAGGTATTGAGGAAGCACTTTCTGAGGTTTTGAGGGAGCACTATCTGAGGTATTGAGGAAGCACTTTCTGAGGTATTGAGGGAGCACTATCTGAGGTACTGAGGGGCACTATCTGAGGTATTGAGGGAGAACTATCTGAGATATAGAGCGAGCGCTTCCAGAGTTTTTGAGGGAGAACTATCTGATGTATTGAAGGAGAACTATCTTAGGTATTGAGGGAGCACTCTCTGATGTATTGATGGAGCACTTTCTGGGGTATTGACGTATCACTTTCTGAGGTTCTGAGGGGACACTTTCTGAGGTATTGAGGGAGCACTATCTGACGTACTGAGGAAGCACTATCAGAGGTACGAATGGAGAACTATCTGAGGTATTGATGGAGCACTTTCTGAGGTATTGTGGGAGCACTTTCTGAGGTACTGATGGAACACTCTCTGAAGTATTGAGGGAGCACTTTCGAGGTATTGAGGGAGAACTACCTTAGGTATTGAGGGAGCACCTTCTGAGGTACTGAGGAAGCACTGAGGTACTGAGGGAGCACTTTCTGAGGTACTGAGGGAGCACCTTCTGAGGTATTGAGGGAGCACTATCTGAGGTACTGAGGGAGCAAGTTCTGAGGTATTGAAGAAGCACACTCTGAGGTACTGAGGGAGAACAATCTGAGGTATTGACGGAGCACTTTCTGAGGTCTTAAGGGAGCACTATCTGAGGTACTGAGTGAGCACTTTCTGAGGTATTGAGGAAGCACTTTCTGAGTTATTGAGGGAACACAATCTGATGTATTGAGGAAGCACTTTCTGAGGTATTGAGCGAGCACTTTCTGATGTATTGAGGGAGCACTATCTGAGGTACTGAGGCAGAACTATCTGTGGTATTGATGGAGCACTTGCTGAGATATTGAGGAAGCAATTTCTGAGGTACTGAGGGAGCACTTTCTGAGGTATTGAGGGAGCACTATCTGAGGTACTGAGGGAACAAGTTCTGAGGTATTGAGGAAGCACTCTCTGAGGTACTGAGGGAGAACTATCTGAGGTACTGAGGGTGAACTATCTGAGGTACTGAGTAGCACTTTCTGAGGTATTAAGGGAGCACGATCTGAGGCATGGAGGGAGCAATATCTGAGGGACTGAGGGAGCACTTTCTGAGGTATTTAGGGAGCACTTTCTGAGGTACTGAGTGCGAACTATCTGAGGTACTGAGGGAGATCTAACTGAGGTACTGAGGGAGCAGTTTCTGAGGTATTGAGGGAGCACTTTCTGATGTACTGAGGAAGCACTAGCTGAGGTTCTGAGTGAGTACTATCTGAGGTACTGAGGGAGCACTTTCTGAGGTAATGAGGGAGCACTATCTGAGGTATTGTGGGAGCACTATCTGAGGCATTGAGGGAGAAGTATCTGAGGTATGGAGGTAGCACTTTCAGAGGTATTGAGGGAGAACTATCTGAGGTATTGAGGGCGCAATATCTGAGGTACTGAGGGAGAACTATCTGAGGTTTTGAGGAGCACTATCTGAGGTATTGAGGGAGAACTATCTGAGATATTGAGCGAGCACTTCCAGAGTTTTTGAGGGAGAACTATCTGATGTATTGAGGGAGAACCTTCTGAGGTATTGTGGGAGTACTATCTGAGTCATAGAGGGAGAACTATCTGAGGTATTGAGGGAGCACTTTCAGAGGTATTGAGAGAGAACTATCTGAGGTATTGAGGGAGCACGTTCTGAGGTATTGAGGAAGCACTTTCTGAGGTACTGAGGGAGAACTGCCTGCGGTACTGAGGGAGCACTTTCTGAGGTACTGTGGGAGAACTATCTGAGGTATTGAGGGAGAACTATCTGAGGTATTGTGGCAGCACTAACTGAGACATTGAGGGAGAACGATCTGAGGTATTGAGGGAGCACTTACAGAGGTATTGAGAGAGAACTATCTGAGGTATTGAGGGAGCACGATCTGAGGCATTATGGGAGCACTATCTGAGGTATTGAGGAAGCACTTTCTGTGGTACTGAGGGAGAACTATCTGAGGTACTGAGGGAACAAGTTCTGAGGTATTGAGGGAGCACTATCTGAGCTACTGAGGGATAACTATCTGAGGTATTGATGGAGCACTTTCTTAGCTATTGAGGGAGCACTATCTGAGGTACTGAGGGAGCACTTTCGAGGTACAGAGGAAGCACTTTCTGAGGCATGGAGGGAGCACTATCTGAGGTATTGAGGAAGCACTTTCTGAGGTATTGAGGGAGCACTTTCTGAGGTATAGAGGGAGCACTATCTGAGGTACTGGGGGAGCACTTTCTGAGGTACTGGGGGAGCATTTTCTGAGGTATTGAGGGAGCACTTTCTGAGGTACTGAGGGAGCACTTTCTGAGGTATTGAGGAAAAACTATCTGAGGTATTGAGGGAGCACTTTCTGAGGTACTGAGGGAGCACTTTCTGAGGTATTGAGGAAGCACTCTCTGAGGTACTGAGGGAACAAGTTCTGAGGTATTCAGGAAGCACTCTCTGAGGTACTGAGGGAGAAATATCTGAGGTACTGAGGGAGAACTATCTGAGGTACTGAGGGAGCACTTTCTGAGGTATAAAGGGTGCACTATCTGAGGCATTGAGGGGGCAATATCTGAGGTACGGAAGGAGCACTTTCTGAGGTATTTAGGGAGCACTTTCTGAGGTACTGAGAGGGAACTATCTGAGGTACTGAGGGAGAACTATCTGAGGTACTGAGGGAGCAGTTTCTGAGGTTTTGAGGGAGCACTTTCTGACGTACTTAGGAAGCACTATCTGAGGTTCTGAGCGAGTACTAACTGAGGTACTGAGGGAGCTAGTTCTGAGGTATTGAGGGAGCACTATCTGAAGTATTGAGGGAGCACTTTCTGAGGTATTGAGGAAGCACTTTCTGAGGTACTGAGTGAGAACTATCTGAGGTACTGAGGGAGCATGTTCTGAGGTATTGATGGAGCACTTTCTGAAGTATTGAGGGAGCACTTTCTGAGGTATTGAGGAAGCACTTTCTGATGTACTGAGGTGAGAACGATCTTAGGTACTGATGGAACAAGTTCTGAGGTATTGGGGGAGCACTATCTGAGGTACTGAGGGAGCACTTTCTGAGGTATTGAGGGAGCATTATCTGAGGTATTGAGGAAGCACTTTCTGAGTTATTAAGGGAGCACTTTCTGAGGTATAGAGGGAGCACTGTCTGAGGTACTGCGGGAGCACTTTCATAGGTTTTGAGGAAGCACTTTCTGAGGTATTGAGGGAGCACTATCTGAGGTACTGAGGGAGCACTTTCGAGGTACAGAGGAAGCACTTTCTGAGGCATTGAGGAAGCACTATCTGAGGTATTGATGAAGCACTTTCTGAGGTATTGAGGGAGCACTTTCTGAGGTATAGAGGGAGCACTATCTGAGGTACTGGCGTAGCACTTTCTGAGGTATTGAGGGAGCACTTTCTGAGGTACTGAGGGAGCACTTTCTGAGGTATTGAGGAAGCACTCTCTGAGGTACTGAGGGAACAAGTTCTGAGGTATTCAGGAAGCACTCTCTGAGGTACTGAGGGAGAACTATCTGAGGTACTGAGGGAGCACTTTCTGAGGTATAAAGGGAGCACTATCTAAGGCATTGAGGGAGCAATATCTGAGGTACGGAAGGAGCACTTTCTGAGGTATTTAGGGAGCACTTTCTGAGGTACTGAGAGGGAACTATCTGAGGTACTGAGGGAGAACTATCTGAGGTACTGAGGGAGCAGTTTCTGAGGTGTTGAGCGAGCACTTTCTGACGTACTGAGGAAGCACTATCTGAGGTTCTGAGCGAGTACTGAGGTACTGAGGGAGCAAGTTTTGAGGTATTGAGGGAGCACTATCTGAAGTATTGCGGGAGAACTTCCTGAGGTATTGAGGAAGCACTTTCTGAGGTACTGAGGGAGCACTTTCTGAGGTTTTGAGGGAGCACTTTCTGAAGTATTGAAGGAGCACTATCTGAGGTACTGAGGGAGCACTTTCTGAGGTATTGAGGGAGCACTATCTGAGGTATTGAGGAAGCACTCTCTGAGGTACTGAGGGAGCACTTTCTGAGGTTTTGAGGGAGCACTATCTGAGGTACTGGGGAAACAAGTTCTGAGGTATTCAGGAAGCACTCTCTGAGGTACTGAGGGAGAACTATCTGAGGTACTGAGGGAGAACTATCTGAGGTACTGAGGGAGAACTATCTGAGGTAGTGAGGAAGCACTCTCTGAGGTACTGAGGAAGCACTTTCTGAGGTACTGAGGGAGCACTTTCTGAGGTATTGAGGGAGCACTATCTGTGGTACTGAGGGAGAAAGTTCTGAGGTATTCAGGAAGCACGCTCTGAGGCATTGAACGACCAATATCTGAGGTATTGAGGAAGCACTCTCTGAGGTACTGATGGAGAACTATCTGTGGTATTGATGGAGCACTTTCTGAGGTATTGAGCACTTTCAGAGGTTTTGAGTGAGAACTATCTGAGGTACTGAGGGAGAACTATCTGAGGTATTGATGGAGCACTTTCTGAAGTATTGAAGGAGCACTATCTGATGTACTGAGGGAGCACTTTCTGAGGTATTGAGGGTGCACTATCTGAGGTATTGAGGAAGCACTCTCTGAGGTACTGAGGAAGCACTTTCTGAGGTACTGAGGGAGCACTTTCTGAGGTTTTGAGGGAGCACTATCTGAGGTACTGGGGAAACAAGTTCTGAGGTATTCAGGAAGCACTCTCTGAGGTACTGAGGGAGAACTGTCTGAGGTACTGAGGGAGAATTATCTGAGGTACTGAGGGAGAACTATCTGAGGTAGTGAGGAAGCACTCTCTGAGGTACTGAGGAAGCACTTTCTGAGGTACTGAGGGAGCACTTTCTGAGGTATTGAGGGAGCACTATCTGTGGTACTGAGGGAGCAAGTTCTGAGGTATTCAGGAAGCACTCTCTGAGGCATTGAACGAGCAATATCTGAGGTATTGAGGAAGCACTCTCTGAGGTACAGATGGAGAACTATCTGTGGTATTGATGGAGCACTTTCTGAGGTATTGAGCACTTTCAGAGGTTTTGAGGGAGAACTATCTGAGGTATTGAGCGAGCACTTTCAGAGGTTTTGAGGGAGAACTATCCGAGGTATTGAAGGAGAACTATCTTAGGTATTGAGGGAGCACTCTCTGAGGTACTGATGGAGCTCTTTCTGAGGTATTGAGGTAGCACTTTCTGAGGTACTGAGGGGACACGTTCTGAGGTATTGAGGGAGCAATTTCTGAGGTACTGATGGAACACTCTCTGAGGTATTGAGGGAGCACTTTCGAGTTGGTGAGGGAGAACTACCTGAGGTATTGAGGGAGTACCTTCTGAGGTACTGAGGAAGCACTATCAGAGGTACTGAGGAAGAACTATCTGAGGTACTGAGGGACCAATTTCTGAAGTATTGATGGAGCACTTTCTGAGGTATTGAGGGACCACTATCTGAGGTATTGAGGAAGCACTTTCTGAGGTATTGAGGGAGCACTTTCTGATGTATTGAGGGAGCACTATCTGAGGTACTGAGGGGGCACTTTCTGAGGTATTGAGAAAGCACTTTCTGAGGTATTGAGGAAGCACTTTCTGAGGAACTGAGGGAGCACTTTCTGAGGTATTGAGCGAGCACTATCTGAGGTACTGAGGGAGCAAGTTCTGAAGTACTCAGGGAGAACTATCTGAGGTATGAGGGAGAATTATCTGAGGTATTGATAGAGCACTTGCTGAGATACTGAGTGAGAACTATCTGTAGTATTGATGGAGCACTTTCTGAGGTATTGAGGAAGCATATTCTGAGGTACTGAGGGAGCACTATCTGAGGTACTGAGGGAACAAGTTCTGAGGTATTCAGGAAGCACTCTCTGAGGTACTGAGGGAGAACTATCTGAGCTACTGAGGGAGCACTTTCTGATGTATTAAGGGAGCACTATCTGAGGTATTGAGGGAGCACTTTCTGAGGTATTGAGGGGACACTTTCTGAGGTATTGAGGGAGCACTATCTGACGTACTGAGGAAGCACTATCAGAGGTACTGATAGAGAACTATCTGAGGTATTGATGGAGCACTTCTGAGGTATTGAGGGAGCAATTTCTGAGGTACTGATGGAACACTCTGAGGTATTGAGGGAGAACTACCTGAGGTATTGAGAAAGCACTTTCTGAGGTACTGAGGAGGTACTATCTGAGGTATTGAGGGAGCACCTTCTGAGGTACTAAGGGAGAACTATCTGAGGTATTGAGGAAGAACTATCTGAGGTATTGAGGAATCACTTTCCGAGGTATTGAGGGAGCACTTTCTGAGGTATTGAGGGAGCACTATCTGAGGTACTGAGGGAGCACTTTCTGAGGTATTGAGAAAGCACTTTCTGTGGTATTGAGGAAGCAATTTCTGAGGTATTGAGGGAGCACTATCTGAGGTATTGAGGAAGCACTTTCTGAGGTACGGAGGGAGCAATTTCTGAGGTATTGAGAAAGCACTTTCTGAGGTATTGAGGGAGCAGTATCTGAGGTTTTGAGGGAGCACCATCCGAGGTATTGAGGAAGCACTTTCTGAGGTATTGAGGAAGCACTTTCTGCGGTACTGAGGGAGCACTTTCTGAGGTTTTTGAGGGAGCACTATCTGAGGTATGAGAGAGCAATTTCTGAGGTACTGAGGGAGAACTATCTGAGGTACTGAGGGAGAACTATCGGAGCTATTGATGGAGCACTTTCTGAGGTATTGAGGGAGCACTATCTCAGGTACTGAGGGAGCACTTTCTGAGGTATTGAGGAAGCACCTTCTGAGGTATTGAGGGAACACAATCTGTTGTATTGAGGAAGCACTTTATGAGGTATTGACGGAGCAATTTCAGAGGTATTGAGGGAGCACTATCTAAGGTCCTGAGGGAGAACTATCTGTGGTATTGATGGAGCACTTTCTGAGGTATTGAGGAAGCACTTTCTGAGGTATTGAGGGAGCACTATCTGAGGTACTGAGGGAACAAGTTCTGAGGTATTGAGGAAGCACTCTCTGAGGTACTGAGGGAGCACTATCTGAGGCATTGAGGGAGCAATATCTGAGGTACTGTGGGAGCACTTTCTGAGGTATTTAGGGAGCACTTTCTGAGGTACTGAGTGAGAACTATCTGAGGTACTGAGGGAGACCTATCTGAGGGACTGAGGGAGAACTATCTGAGGTACTGTGGGAGCAGTTTCTGAGGTATTGAGGGAGCACTTTCTGACGTACTGAGGAAGCACTAGCTGAGATTCTGAGTGAATACTATCTGAGGTACTAAGGGAGTACTTTCTGAGGTATTGAGGGAACACTTTGAGGTACCGTGGGAGATCTATCTGAGGTATTGAGGGAGAACTATCAGATGTATTGTGGGAGCACTATCTGAGGCATTGAGGTAGAACTATCTTAGGTATTGAGGGAGCACTTTCAGATGTATTGAGGGCGTACTATCTGAGGTAGTGAGGCAGCACTTTCTGAGGTATTGATGAAGCACTTTCTGACGTATTGAGGGAGAACTATCTGAGGTACTGAGGATGCACATTCTGAGGTATTGAGGGAGCACTATCTGAGATACTGAGGGAGAACTATCTGTGGTATTGAGGGAGCACTTTCTGAGGTACAGTGGAAGCATTTTCTGAGGTATTGAGGGAGCACTATCTCAGGTACTGAGGGAGCACTTTCTGAGGTAATGAGGAAGCAGTTTCTGCGGTACTGAGAGAGAACTATCTGAGGTACTGAAGGAGCAAGTTCTGAGGTATTGAGGGAGCACTATCTGAAGTATTGAGTGAGCACTTTCTGAGGTATTGAGGAAGCACTTTCTGCGGTACTGAGGGAGAACTATCTGAGGTACTGAGGGAGCAAGTTTTGAGGTATTGAGGGAGCACTATCTGAGGTACTGATGGAGAACTATCTGAGGTATTCAGGGAGCACTTTCAGAGGTATTGAGGGAGAACTATCTGAGGTATTGAGGGAGCACTTTCTGAGGTATTGAGGAAACACTTTCTGAGGTACTGAGGGAGAACTATCTGAGGTACTGAGGGCGCAAGTTCTGAGGTATTGAGGGAGCACTATTTGAGGCACTGAGGGAGAACTATCTGAGGTATTGATGGAGCACTTTCTGAGATATTGAGGGAGCACTATCTGAGGTACTGAGGGAGCACTTTCTGAGGTACAGAGGAAGCACTTTCTGAGGTATTGAGGGAGCACTATCTGAGGTATTGAGGAAGCACTTTCTGAGGTATTGAGGGAGCACTTTCTGAGGTACTGAGGAAGCACTTTCTGAGGTATTGAGGGAGCACTTTCTGAGGCACTGAGGGAGCACTTTCTGAGGTATTGAGGAAGCACTTTCTGAGGTATTGAGGGAGCACATGCTGAGGTACTGAGGGAGCACATGCTGAGGTATTGAGGAAGCACTTTCTGAGGTACTGAGGGAACACTTTCTGAGGAATTGAGCAAGCACTTTCTGAGGTATTGGGGGAGCAAATTCTGAGGTACTGAGGGAGCACTTTCTGAGGTATTGAGGAAGCACTCTCTGAGGTACTGAGGGAGAACAATCTGTGGTATTGATGGAGCACTTTCTGAGGTATTGAGGACGGAGAAAGTGAGGTCTGCAGATGCTGGAGAAGCACTTTCTGAGGTACTGAGGGAGCACTTTCTGAGGTATTGAGGAAGCGCTCTCTGAGGTACTGAGGGAGAACAATCTGTGGTATTGATGGAGCAATTTCTGAGGTATTGAGGAAGCACTCTCTGAGGTACTGAGCGAGAACTACCTGTGGTGTTGATGGAGCACTTTCTGAGGTATTGAGGAAGCACTTTCTGAGGTACTGAGGGAGCAATTTCTGAGGCATTGAGGGAGCACTATCTGAGGTACTGAGGAAACAAGTTCTGAGGTATTCAGGAAGCATTCTCTGAGGTACTGAGGCAGAACTATCTGAGGTACTGAGGGAGAACTATCTGAGGTACTGAGGGAGCGCTTTCTGAGGTATTAAGTGAGCAGTATCTGAGGCATTGAGGGAGCAATATCTGAGGTACTGAGGGAGCACTTTCTGAGGTATTTAGGGAGCACTTTCTGAGGAACTGAGTGAGAACTATCTGAGGTACTGAGAGAGATCTATCTGAGGTACTGAGGGAGCAGTTACTGAGGTATTGAGGGAACACTTTCTGACGGACTGAGGAAGCACTAGCTGAGGTACTGAGTGAGTACTATCTGAGGTATTGAGGGAGCACTTTCTGAGGTATTGAGGGAGCACTTTTTGAGGTACTGCAGGAGCACTCTCTGAGGTATTGAGTGAGAACTATCTGATGTACTGAGGGAGAACTATCTGAGGTACTGAGGGAGAACTATCTGAGGGACTAAGGGAGCACTTTCAGGGTTTTGAGGGAGAACTATCTGAGGTACTGCGGGGGAATTATCTGAGGTATTGTAGGATCACTATCAGAGGCATTGAGGGAGAACTATCTGAGGTATTGAGGGAGCACTTTCAGAGGTATTGAGGGAGAACTATCTGAGGTATTGAGGGAGCACTTTCTGAGGTATTGAGGAAACACTTTCTGAGGTACTGAGGGAGAACTATCTGAGGTACTGAGGGCGTAAGTTCTGAGGTATTGAGGGAGCACTATTTGAGGTACTGAGGGAGAACTATCTGAGGTATTGATGGAGCACTTTCTGAGATATTGAGTGAGCACTATCTGAGGTACTGAGGGAGCACTTTCTGAGGTACAGAGGAAGCACTTTCTGAGGTATTGAGGGAGCACTATCTGAGGTATTGAGGAAGCACTTTCTGAGGTATTGAGGGAGCACTTTCTGAGGTACTGAGGAAGCACTTTCTGAGGTATTGAGGGAGCACTTTCTGAGGCACTGAGGGAGCACTTTCTGAGGTATTGAGGAAGCACTTTCTGAGGTATTGAGGGAGCAATGCTGAGGTACTGAGGGAGCACATGCTGAGGTATTGAGGAAGCACTTTCTGAGGTACTGAGGGAACACTTTCTGAGGAATTGAGCAAGCACTTTCTGAGGTATTGGGGGAGCACCTTCTGAGGTACTGAGGGAGCACTTTCTGAGGTATTGAGGGAGCAGTTTCTGAGGTACTGAAGGAGCACTTACTGAAGTATTGAGGGAGCACTATCTAAAGTACTGAGGGAGCACTTTCTGAGGTATTGAGGAAGCACTCTCTGAGGTACTGAGGGAGAACAATCTGTGGTATTGATGGAGCACTTTCTGAGGTATTGAGGAAGCACTTTCTGAGGTACTGAGGGAGCACTTTCTGAGGTATTGAGGAAGCGCTCTCTGAGGCACTGAGGGAGAACAATCTGTGGTATTGATGGAGCAATTTCTGAGGTATTGAGGAAGCACTCTCTGAGGTACTGAGCGAGAACTACCTGTGGTGTTGATGGAGCACTTTCTGAGGTATTGAGGAAGCACTTTCTGAGGTAGTGAGGGAGCACTTTCTGAGGCATTGAGGGAGCACTATCTGAGGTACTGAGGAAACAAGTTCTGAGGTATTCAGGAAGCATTCTCTGAGGTACTGAGGGAGAACTATCTGAGGTACTGAGGGAGAACTATCTGAGGTACTGAGGGAGCACTTTCTGAGGTATTAAGGGAGCAGTATCTGAGGCATTGAGGGAGCAATATCTGAGGTACTGAGGGAGCACTTTCTGACGTATTTAGGGAGCACTTTCTGAGGTACTGAGAGGGAACTATCTGAGGTACTGAGAGAGAACTATCTGAGGTACTGAGGGAGCAGTTACTGAGGTATTGAGGGAACACTTTCTGACGGACTGAGGAAGCACTAGCTGAGGTACTGAGTGAGTACTATCTGAGGTATTGAGGGAGCACTTTCTGAGGTATTGAGGGAGCACTTTCTGAGGTACTGCAGGAGCACTCTCTGAGGTATTGAGTGAGAACTATCTGATGTACTGAGGGAGAACTATCTGAGGTACAGTGGGAGAACTATCTGAGGGACTAAGGGAGCACTTTCAGGGTTTTGAGGGAGAACTACCTGAGGTACTGCGGGGGAATTATCTGAGGTATTGTAGGATCACTATCAGAGGCATTGAGGGAGAACTATCTGAGGTATTGAGGGAGCACTTTCAGAGGTATTGAGGGAGAACTATCTGAGGTATTGAGGGAGCACTTTCTGAGGTATTGAGGAAACACTTTCTGAGGTACTGAGGGAGAACTATCTGAGGTACTGAGGGCGCAAGTTCTGAGGTATTGAGGGAGCACTATTTGAGGTACTGAGGGAGAACTATCTGAGGTATTGATGGAGCACTTTCTGAGATATTGAGGGAGCACTATCTGAGGTACTGAGGGAGCACTTTCTGAAGTACAGAGGAAGCACTTTCTGAGGTATTGAGGGAGCAATTTCTGAGGTCCTGAGGGAGCACTTTCTGAGGTATTGAGGGAGCACTTTCTGAGGTACTGAGGAAGCACTTTCTGAGGTATTGAGGGAGCACTTTCTGAGGCACTGAGGGAGCACCTTCTGAGGTATTGAGGAAGCACTTTCTGAGGTTTTGAGGGAGCACATGCTGAGGAACTGAGGGAGCACCTTCTGAGGTATTGAGGAAGCACTTTCTGAGGTATTGAGGGAGCACTTGCTGAGGAACTGAGGGAGCACCTTCTGAGGTATTGAGGGAGCACTATCTGAAGTACTGAGGGAGCACTTTCTGAGGTATTGAGGAAGCACTTTCTGAGGTACTGAGGGAGCACTTTCTGAGGTATTGAGGGAGCACTATCTGAGGTACTGAGGGAAAAAGTTCTCAGGTATTCAGTAAGCACTCTCTGAGGTACTGAGCGAGAACTATCTGAGGTACTGAGGGAGAACTATATGAGGTACTGAGGGAGCACTTTCTGATGTATTAAGGGAGCACTATCTGAGGCATTGAGGAAGCAATATCTGAGGTACTGAGGGAGCACTTTCTGAGGTATTTAGGGGGCACTTTCTGAGGTACTGTGTGAGAACTATCTGAGGTACTGAGGGCGAACTATCTGAGGTACGGAGGGAGCAGTTTCTGAGGGATTGAGGGTGCACTTTCTGACGTACTGAGGAAGCATTAGCTGAGGTTCTGAGTGAGTACTATCTGAGGTACTGAGGGAGCACTTTCTGAGGTATTGAGGGAGCACTTTCTGAGGTACTGCGGGAGCACTATCTGAGGTATTGAGGGAGAACTGTCTGAGGTATTGTGGGAGCACTATCTGAGGCATTGAGGGAGAACTATCTGAGGTATTGAGGGAGCACTGTCAGAGGTATTGAGGGAGAACTATCTGAGGTATTGAGGGAGCACTATCTGAGGTATTGATGGAGAACTATCTGAGGTATTGAGGAGCACTATCTGAGGTATTTAGGAAGAAATATCTGAGGTATTGAGTGAGCACTTTCAGAGGTTTTGAGGGAGAACTACCTGAGGTATTGAAGGAGAACTATCTTAGGTACTGAGGGAGCCCTCTCTGATGTATTGATGGAGCACTTTCTGAGATATTGAGGTAGCACTTTCTGAGGTACGGATGGAACACTCTCTGAGGTATTGAGGAGGCACTTTCGATGTATTGAGGAAGCACTTTCTGAGGTACTGAGGAAGCACATTCTGAGGTATTGAGGGAGCACCTTCTGAGGTATTGAGGAAGCATTTTCTGAAGTATTGAGGGATCACTTTCTGAGGTATTGAGGAAACACTTTCTGAGGTACTGAGTGAGCACTTTCTGAGGTATTGAGGAAGCACTTTCTGAGGTATTGAGGGAACACAATCCGATGTATTGAGGAAGCACTTTCTGAGGTATTGAGGGAGCACTTTCTGAGATATTGAGGGAGCACTATCTGAGGTACTGAGGCAGAACTATCTGTGGTATTGATGGAGCACTTGCTGAGGTACTGAGGGAACAAGTTCTGAGGTATTGAAGAAGCACTCTCTGAGGTACTGAGGGAGAACTATCTGAGGCATTGAGGGAGCAATATCTGAGATGCTGAGGGTGCACTTTCAGAGGTATTTAAGGAGCACTTTCTGAGGTACTGAGTGACAACTATCCGAGGTACTGAGGGAGAACTATCTGAGGTACTGAGGGAGCAGTTTCTGAGGTATTGAGAGAGCACTTTCTGACGTACTGAGGAAGCACTAGCTGAGGTTCTGAGTGAGTACTATCTGAGGTACTGAGGGAGCACTTTCTGAGTTATTGAGGGAGCACTTTCTGAGGTACTGAGGGAGATCTATCTGAGGTATTGAGGGAGAACTATCTGAGGTATTGTGGGAGCACTATCTGAGATATTGAGGGAGCACTGTCTGAGGTATTGTGGAAGCACTATCAGAGGTACTGATGGAGAACTATCTCAGGTATTGATGGAGCACTTTCAGAGGTATTGTGGGAGCACTTTCTGAGGTACCGATGGAACACTCTCTGAGGTATTGAGGGAGCACATTCGAGGTATTGAGGGAGAACTACCTGAGGTATTGAGGGAGCACTTTCTAAGGAACTGAGGAAGCACTATCTGAGGTATTGAGTGAGCACATTCTGAGGTACTGAGGAAGCACTATCTGAGGTACTGAGGGAGCACTTTCTGAAGTATTGAGGGAGCACTTTCTGAGGTATTGAGGGACCACTATCTGAGGTATTGAGAAGCACTTTCTGAGGTATTGAGGGAGCACTTTGAGGTATTGAGGGAGCACTATCTGAGGTACTGTGGGAGAACTTTCTGAGGTATTGAGGAAGCACTTTCTGAGGTACTGAGGGAGCACTATCTGAGGTATTAAGGAAGCACTTTCAGAGGTATTGAGGAAGCACATTCTGAGGTACTGAGGGAGCACTTTCTGAGGTATTGAGGCAGCACTATCTGAGGTACTGAGGGATCAAGTTCTGAGGTATTGAGGAAGCACACTCTGTGGTACTGAGGGAGCACGTTCTGAGGTATTGAGGGAGCACTATCTGAGGTACTGAGTGAGCACTTTCTGAGGTATTGAGGAAGCACTTTCTGAGGTACTGAGGGAGCACTTTCTGATGAATTGAGGGAGCACTATCTGAGGTACTGAGGCAGAACTATCTGTGGTATTGATGGAGCACTTGCTGAGATATTGAGGAAGCAATTTCTGAGGTACTGAGGGAGCACTATCTGAGGTACTGAGGGAGCACTTTCTGAGGTATTTAGGGAGCACTATCTGAGGTACTGAGGGAGAACTTTCTGAGGTACTGAGGGAGAACTATCTGAGGTACTGAGGGAGCAGTTTCTGAGGTATTGAGGGAGCACTTTCTGACGTACTGAGGAAGCACTAGCTGAGGTTCTGAGTGATTACTATCTGAGGTATTGAGAAAGCACTTTCTGAGGTATCGAGGAAGCACTTTCTGAGGTACTGAGGGAGATCTATCTGAGGTATTGAGGAAGCACTTTCTGAGGTATTGAGGGTGCACTATCTGAGGTACTGAGGGAGCAAGTTCTGAGGTATTGAAGAAGCACACTCTGAGGTACTGAGGGAGAACAATCTGAGGTATTGACGGAGCACGTTCTGTGGTACTGAGGGAGAACTATCTGCGGTACTGAGGGAGCACTTTCTGAGGTATTAAGGGAGCACTATCTGAGGCATTGAGGGAGCAATATCTGAGGTACTGATGTAGCACTTGCTGAGATATTTAGGGAGCATTTTCTGAGGTCCTAAGTGAGAACTATCTGAGGTACTGAGGGAGAACTATCTGAGGTACTGAGGGAGCAGTTTCTGAGGTATTGATGGAGCACTTTCTGAGGTATTGAGGGAGCACTATCTGAGGCATTGAGGGAGCAATATCTGAGGTACTGATGTAGCACTTGCTGAGATATTTAGGGAGCACTTTCTGAGGTACTGAGTGAGAACTATCTGAGATACTGAGGGAGAACTATCTGAGGTACTGAGGGAGCAGTTTCTGAGGTATTGAGGGAGCACTTTCTGACGTACTGAGGAAGCACTAGCTGAGGTTCTGAATGAGTACTATCTGAGGTACTGAGGGAGCACATACTGAGGTATTGAGGGATCACTTTCTGAGGTATTGAGGGAGAACTATCTGAGGTATTGAGTGAGCCCTCTCTGAGGTATTGGTGGAGCACTCTGAGGTATTGAGGTAGCACTTTCTGAGGTACTGAGGGGACACTTTCTGATGTATTGAGGGAGCACTCTCTGAGGTATTGAGGAAGCACTATCTGAGGTACTGAGGCAGAACGATCTGTGGTATTGATGGAGCACTTGCTGAGATATTGAGGAAGCAATTTCTGAGGAACTGAGGGAGCACTTTCTGAGGTATTGAGGGAGCACTATCTGAGGTACTGAGGGAACAAGTTCTGAGGTATTGAGGAAGCACTCTCTGAGGTACTGAGGGAGAACTATCTGAAGTACAGAGGGAGAACTATCTGAAGTACTGAGGGAGAACTATCTGAGGTACTGAGGTAGCACTTTCTGAGGTATTAAGGGAGCACTATCTGAGGCATTGAGGGAGCAATATCTGAGGTACTGAGGGAGCACTTTCTGAGGTATTTAGGGAGCACTTTCTGAGGTACTGAGTGAGAACTATCTGAGGTACTGAGGGAGAACTATCTGAGTTACTGAGCGAGCAGTTTCTGAGGTATTGAGGGAGCACTTTCTGACGTACTGAGGAAGCACTAGCTGAGGTTCTGAGTGAGTACTATCTGAGGTACTGAGGGAGCACTTTGAGGTATTGAGGGAGCACTTTCTGAGGTACTGAGGGAGATCTATCTGAGGTAATGAGGGAGAACTATCTGAGGTATTGAGGAGCACTATCTGAGGTCCTCAGAAAGCACTTTCTGAGGTATTGAGGAAGCACTTTCTGAGGTACTGAGGGAGCAAGTTCAGATGTATTGAAGAAGCACACTCTGAGGTACTGAGGGAGAACAATCTGAGGTATTGACGGAGCACTTTCTGAGGTATTGAGGGAGCACTATCTGAGGTATTGAGTGAGCACTTTCTGAGGTATTGAGGAAGCACTTTCTGAGGTAATGAGGGAACACAATCTGATGTATTGAGGAAGCACTTTCTGTGGTATTGAGGGAGAACTTTCTGAGGTATTGAGCGAGCACTATCTGAGCTACTGAGGCAGAACTATCTGTGGTACTGATGGAGCACTTGCTGAGGTATTGAGGAAGCACTTTCTGAGGTACTGAGGGAGCACATTCTGAGGTATTGAGGCCGCACTATCTGAGGTACTGAGGGAACAAGTTCTGAGGTATTGAGGAAGCACTCTCTGAGGTACTGAGGGACAACTATCTGATGTACTGAGGTAGAACTATCTGAGGTACTGAGGGAGAACTATGGTAGGTACTGAGGGAGCAGTTTCTGAGGTATTGAGGGAGCACTTTCTCACGTACTGAGGAAGCACTAGCTGAGGTTCTGAATGAGTACTATCTGAGGTACTGAGGGAGCACATTCTGAGGTATTGAGGGATCACTTTCTGAGGTACTGAGGGAGTTCTATCTGATGTATTGAGGGAGCCCTCTCTGAGGTATTGGTGGAGCCCTTTATGAGGTATTGAGGTAGCACTTTCTGAGGTACTGAGGGGACACTTTCTGATGTATTGAGGGAGCACTGTCTGAAGTATTGAGGAAGCACTATCAGAGGTACTGATGGAGAACTATCTCAGGTATTGATGGAGCACTTTCTGAGGTATTGAGGGAGCACTTTCGAGGTATTGAGGGAGAACTACCTGAGGTATAGAGGGAGCACTTTCTAAGGAACTGAGGAAGCACTGAGTCTTGACTGAGCACATTCTGAGGTACTGAGGAAGCACTATCTGAGGTACTGAGGGAGCACTTTCTGAAGTATTGAGGGAGCACTTTCTGAGGTATTGAGGGACCACTATCTGAGGTATTGAGGAAGCACTTTCTGAGGTATTGAGGAAGCACTTTCTGAGGTATTGAGAAAGCACTTTCTGAGGTATTGAGGAAGCACTTTCTCAGGTATTGAGGAAGCACTTTCTGAGGTATTGAGGAAGCACACTCTGAGGTACAGTTGGAGAACTATCTGAGGTATTGATGGAGCACTTTCTGAGGTACTGAGGGAGCACTATCTGAGGTACTGAGGGAGCACATTCTGAGGTACTGAGGCAGAACTATCTGTGGTATTGATGGAGCACTTGCTGAGATATTGAGGAAGCAATTTCTGAGGTACTGAGGGAGCACTTTCTGAGGTATTGAGGGAGCACTATCTGAGGTACTGAGGGTTCAAGTTCTGAGGTATTGAGGAAGCAGTCTCTGAGGTACTGAGGGAGAACTATCTGAGGTACTGAGGGAGAACTATCTGAGGTACTGAGGTATCACTTTCTGAGGTATTAAGGGAGCACTATCTGAGGCATTGAGGGAGCAATATCTGAGGTACTGAGGGAGCACTTTCTGAGGTATTTAGGGAGCACTTTCTGAGGTACTGAGTGAGAACTATCTGAGGTTCTGAGGGAGAAATATCTGAGGTACTGAGGGAGCAGTTTCTGAGGTATTGAGGGAGCACTTTCTGACGTACTGAGGAAGCACTAGCTGAGGTTCTGAATGAGTACTATCTGAGGTACTGAGGGAGCACATACTGAGGTATTGAGGGATCACTTTCTGAGGTATTGAGGGAGCACTTTGAGAGGTATTGAGTGAGCCCTCTCTGAGGTATTGGTGGAGCACTCTGAGGTATTGAGGTAGCACTTTCTGAGGTACTGAGGGGACACTTTCTGATGTATTGAGGGAGCACTGTCTGAGGTATTGAGGAAGCACTATCTGAGGTACTGAGGCAGAACGATCTGTGGTATTGATGGAGCACTTGCTGAGATATTGAGGAAGCAATTTCTGAGGAACTGAGGGAGCACTTTCTGAGGTATTGAGGGAGCACTATCTGAGGTACTGAGGGAACAAGTTCTGAGGTATTGAGGAAGCACTCTCTGAGGTACTGAGGGAGAACTATCTGAAGTACAGAGGGAGAACTATCTGAAGTACTGAGGGAGAACTATCTGAGGTACTGAGGTAGCACTTTCTGAGGTATTAAGGGAGCACTATCTGAGGCATTGAGGGAGCAATATCTGAGGTACTGAGGGAGCACTTTCTGAGGTATTTAGGGAGCACTTTCTGAGGTACTGAGTGAGAACTATCTGAGGTACTGAGGGAGAACTATCTGAGTTACTGAGCGAGCAGTTTCTGAGGTATTGAGGGAGCACTTTCTGACGTACTGAGGAAGCACTAGCTGAGGTTCTGAGTGAGTACTATCTGAGGTACTGAGGGAGCACTTTGAGGTATTGAGGGAGCACTTTCTGAGGTACTGAGGGAGATCTATCTGAGGTAATGAGGGAGAACTATCTGAGGTATTGAGGAGCACTATCTGAGGTCCTCAGAGAGCACTTTCTGAGGTATTGAGGAAGCACTTTCTGAGGTACTGAGGGAGCAAGTTCAGATGTATTGAAGAAGCACACTCTGAGGTACTGAGGGAGAACAATCTGAGGTATTGACGGAGCACTTTCTGAGGTATTGAGGGAGCACTATCTGAGGTATTGAGTGAGCACTTTCTGAGGTATTGAGGAAGCACTTTCTGAGGTAATGAGGGAACACAATCTGATGTATTGAGGAAGCACTTTCTGTGGTATTGAGGGAGCACTTTCTGAGGTATTGAGCGAGCACTATCTGAGCTACTGAGGCAGAACTATCTGTGGTACTGATGGAGCACTTGCTGAGGTATTGAGGAAGCACTTTCTGAGGTACTGAGGGAGCACTTTCTGAGGTATTGAGGCCGCACTATCTGAGGTACTGAGGGAACAAGTTCTGAGGTATTGAGGAAGCACTCTCTGAGGTACTGAGGGACAACTATCTGATGTACTGAGGTAGAACTATCTGAGGTACTGAGGGAGAACTTTGGTAGGTACTGAGGGAGCAGTTTCTGAGGTATTGAGGGAGCACTTTCTCACGTACTGAGGAAGCACTAGCTGAGGTTCTGAATGAGTACTATCTGAGGTACTGAGGGAGCACATTCTGAGGTATTGAGGGATCACTTTCTGAGGTACTGAGGGAGTTCTATCTGATGTATTGAGGGAGCCCTCTCTGAGGTATTGGTGGAGCCCTTTCTGAGGTATTGAGGTAGCACTTTCTGAGGTACTGAGGGGACACTTTCTGATGTATTGAGGGAGCACTGTCTGAAGTATTGAGGAAGCACTATCAGAGGTACTGATGGAGAACTATCTCAGGTATTGATGGAGCACTTTCTGAGGTATTGAGGGAGCACTTTCGAGGTATTGAGGGAGAACTACCTGAGGTATTGAGGGAGCACTTTGTAAGGAACTGAGGAAGCACTGAGTCTTGACTGAGCACATTCTGAGGTACTGAGGAAGCACTATCTGAGGTACTGAGGGAGCACTTTCTGAAGTATTGAGGGAGCACTTTCTGAGGTATTGAGGGACCACTATCTGAGGTATTGAGGAAGCACTTTCTGAGGTATCGAGGAAGCACTTTCTGAGGTATTGAGAAAGCACTTTCTGAGGTATTGAGGAAGCACTTTCTCAGGTATTGAGGAAGCACTTTCTGAGGTATTGAGGAAGCACACTCTGAGGTACAGTTGGAGAACTATCTGAGGTATTGATGGAGCACTTTCTGAGGTACTGAGGGAGCACTATCTGAGGTACTGAGGGAGCACATTCTGAGGTACTGAGGCAGAGATATCTGTGGTATTGATGGAGCACTTGCTGAGATATTGAGGAAGCAATTTCTGAGGTACTGAGGGAGCACTTTCTGAGGTATTGAGGGAGCACTATCTGAGGTACTGAGGGTTCAAGTTCTGAGGTATTGAGGAAGCAGTCTCTGAGGTACTGAGGGAGAACTATCTGAGGTACTGAGGGAGAACTATCTGAGGTACTGAGGTATCACTTTCTGAGGTATTAAGGGAGCACTATCTGAGGCATTGAGGGAGCAATATCTGAGGAACTGAGGGAGCACTTTCTGAGGTATTTAGGGAGCACTTTCTGAGGTACTGAGTGAGAACTATCTGAGGTTCTGAGGGAGAAATATCTGAGGTACTGAGTGAGCAGTTTCTGAGGTATTGTGGGAGCACTTTCTGACGTACTGAGGAAGCACTAGCTGAGGTTCTGAGTGAGTACTATCTGAGGTACTGAGGGAGTACTTTCTGAGGTATTGAGGGAGCACTTTCTGAGGTACTGAGGGAGATCTATCTGAGGTATTGAGGGAGAACTATCTGAGGTATTGTGGGAGCACTATCTGAGGTATTGAGGTAGCACTTTCTGAGGTACTGAGGGGACACTTTCTGATGTATTGAGGGAGCACTGTCTGAGGTATTGTGGAAGCTCTATCAGAGGTAGTGATGGAGAACTATCTCAGGTATTGATGGAGCACTTTCTGAGGTATTGTGGGAGCACTTTCTGAGGTACCGATGGAACACTCTCTGAGGTATTGAGGGAGCACATTCGAGGTATTGAGGGAGAACTACCTGAGGTATTGAGGGAGCACTTTCTAAGGAACTGAGGAAGCACTATCTGAGGTATTGAGTGAGCATATTCTGAGGTACTGAGGAAGCACTATCTGAGGTACTGAGGGAGCACTTTCTGAAGTATTGAGGGACCACTTTCTGAGGTATTGAGGGACCACTATCTGAGGTATTGCGAAGCACTTTCTGAGGTATTGAGGGAGCACTTTCTGAGGTATTGAGGGAACACTATCTGAGGTACTGTGGGAGCACTTTCTGAGGTATTGAGAAAGCACTTTCTGAGGTATTGAGGAAGCACTTTCTGAGGTACTGAGGGAGCACTATCTGAGGTCTTAAGGAAGCACTTTCAGAGGTATTGAGGAAGCACATTCTGAGGTACTGAGGGAGCACTTTCTGAGGTATTGAGGGAGCACTATCTGAGGTGCTGAGGGAGCAAGTTCTGAGGTATTGAGGAAGCACACTCTGAGGTACAGAGGGAGCACTTTCTGAGGTATTGAGGGAGCACTATCTGAGGTACTGAGTGAGCACTTTCTGAGGTATTGAGGAAGCACTTTCTGAGGTATTGAGGGATCTCTTTGAGGTATTGAGGGAGCACTATCTGAGGTACAGTGGGAGAACTTTCTGAGGTATTGAGGAAGCACATTCTGAGGTACTGAGAGAGCACTTTCTGAGGTATTGAGGCAGCACTATCTGAGGTACTGAGGGATCAAGTTCTGAGGTATTGAGGAAGCACACTCTGAGGTACAGAGGGAGCACTTTCTGAGGTATTGAGGGAGCACTATCTGAGGTACTGAGTGAGCACTTTCTGAGGTATTGAGGGAGCACTATCTGAGGTACTGAGGGAACAGGTTCTGAGGTATTGAGGAAGCAGTCTCTGAGGCACTGAGGGAGAACTATCTGAGGTACTGAAGGAGAACTATCTGAGGTACTGAGTTAGCACTTTCTGAGGTATTAAGGGAGCACTATCTGAGGCATTGAGGGAGAAATATCTGAGGTACTGAGGGAGCACTTTCTGAGGTATTTAGGGAGCACTATCTGAGGTACTGAGGGAGAACTGTCTGAGGTACTGAGGGAGAACTATCTGAGGTACTGAGGGAGCAGTTTCTGAGGCATTGAGGGAGCAATATCTGACGTACTGAGGAAGCACTAGCTGAGGTTCTGAGTGAGTACTATCTGAAGTACTGAGGGAGCACTTTCTGACGTACTGAGGGAGATTGATCTGAGGTATTGAGGGAGAACTATCTGAGGTCTTGTGGGAGCACTATCTGAGGTACTGAGGGAGAACTTTCTGAGGTATTGAGAAAGCACTTTGAGGTATTGAGGAAGCACCTTCTGAGGTTTTGAGGGAGCACGATCTGAGGTATTGAGGAAGCACTTTCTGAGGTATTGAGGGAGCACTATCTGAGGTACTGAGGGAGCAAGTTCTGAGGTATTGAAGAAGCACACTCTGAGGTACTGAGGGAGAACAATCTGAGGTATTGACGGAGCACTTTCTGAGGTATTGAGGGAGCACTATTTGAGGTACTGAGTGAGCATTTTGAGGTATTGAGGAAGCTCTTTCTGAGGTATTGAGGGACCACTATCTGAGGTATTGAGAAGCACTTTCTGAGGTATTGAGGGAGCACTTTGAGGTATTGAGGGAGCACTATCTGAGGTACTGTGGGAGAACTTTCTGAGATATTGAGGAAGCACTTTCTGAGGTACTGAGGGAGCACTATCTGAGGTATTAAGGAAGCACTTTCAGAGGTATTGAGGAAGCACATTCTGAGGTACTGAGGGAGCACTTTCTGAGGTATTGAGGCAGCACTATCTGAGGTACTGAGGGATCAAGTTCTGAGGTATTGAGGAAGCACACTCTGAGGTACTGAGGGAGCACTTTCTGAGGTATTGAGGGAGCACTATCTGAGGTACTGAGTGAGCACTTTCTGAGGTATTGAGGAAGCACGTTCTGAGGTATTGAGCGAGCACTTTCTGATGTATTGAGGGAGCACTATCTGAGGTACTGAGGCAGAACTATCTGTGGTATTGATGGAGCACTTGCTGAGATATTGAGGAAGCAATTTCTGAGGTACTGAGGGAGCACTTTCTGAGGTATTGAGGGAGCACTATCTGAGGTACTGAGGGAACAGGTTCTGAGGTATTGAGGAAGCACTCTCAGAGGCACTGAGGGAGAACTATCTGAGGTACTGAAGGAGAACTGTCTGAGGTACTGAGGTAGCACTTTCTGAGGTATTAAGGGAGAACTATCTGAGGCATTGAGGGAGCAATATCTGAGGTACTGAGGGAGCACTTTCTGAGGTATTTAGGGAGCACTATCTGAGGTACTGAGGGAGAACTTTCTGAGGTACTGAGGGAGAACTATCTGAGGTACTGAGGGAGCAGTTTCTGAGGTATTGAGGGAGCACTTTCTGACGGACTGGGGAAGCACTAGCTGAGGTTCTGAGTGAGTACTATCTGAGGTATTGAGAAAGCACTTTCTGAGGTATCGAGGAAGCACTTTCTGAGGTACTGAGGGAGATCTATCTGAGGTATTGAGGAAGCACTTTCTGAGATATTGAGGGTGCACTATCTGAGGTACTGAGGGAGCAAGTTCTGAGGTATTGAAGAAGCACACTCTGAGGGACTGAGGGAGAACAATCTGAGGTATTGACGGAGCACTTTCTGTGGTACTGAGGGAGAACTATCTGCGGTACTGAGGGAGCACATTCTGAGGTATTAAGGGAGCACTATCTGAGGCATTGAGGGAGCAATATCTGAGGTACTGATGTAGCACTTGCTGAGATATTTAGGGAGCACTTTCTGAGGTCCTAAGTGAAAACTATCTGAGGTACTGAGGGAGAACTATCTGAGGTACTGAGGGAGCAGTTTCTGAGGTATTGATGGAGCACTTTCTGAGGTATTGAGGGAGCACTATCTGAGGCATTGAGGGAGCAATATCTGAGGTACTGACGTAACACTTGCTGAGATATTTAGGGAGCACTTTCTGAGGTACTGAGTGAGAACTATCTGAGATACTGAGGGAGAACTATCTGAGGTACTGAGGGAGCAGTTTCTGAGGTATTGAGGGAGCACTTTCTGACGTACTGAGGAAGCACTAGCTGAGGTTCTGAATGAGTACTATCTGAGGTACTGAGGGAGCACATTCTGAGGTATTGAGGGATCACTTTCTGAGGTACTGAGGGAGAACTATCTGAGGTATTGGTGGAGCATTCTGAGGTATTGAGGTAGCACTTTCTGAGGTACTGAGGGGACACTTTCTGATGTATTGAGGGAGCACTGTCTGAGGTATTGAGGAAGCACTATCTGAGGTACTGAGGCAGAACGATCTGTGGTATTGATGGAGCACTTGCTGAGATATTGAGGAAGCAATTTCTGAGGAACTGAGGGAGCACTTTCTGAGGTAATGAGGGAGCACTATCTGAGGTACTGAGGGAACAAGTTCTGAGGTATTGAGGAAGCACTCTCTGAGGTACTGAGGGAGAACTATCTGAAGTACTGAGGGAGAACTATCTGAAGTACTGAGGGAGAACTATCTGAGGTACTGAGGTAGCACTTTCTGAGGTATTAAGGGAGCACTATCTGAGGCATTGAGGGAGCAATATCTGAGGTACTGAGGGAGCACTTTCTGAGGTATTTAGGGAGCACTATCTGAGGTACTGAGTGAGAACTATCTGAGGTACTGAGGGAGAACTATCTGAGGTACTGAGCGAGCAGTTTCTGTGGTATTGAGGGAGCACTTTCTGACGTACTGAGGAAGCACTAGCTGAGGTTCTGAGTGAGTACTATCTGAGGTACTGAGGGAGCACTTTGAGGTATTGAGGGAGCACCTTCTGAGGTACTGAGGGAGATCTATCTGAGGTAATGAGGGAGAACTATCTGAGGTATTGTGGGAGCAGTTTCTGAGGCATTGAGGGAGCAATATCTGACGTACTGAGGAAGCACTAGCTGAGGTTCTGAGTGAGTACTATCTGAAGTACTGAGGGAGCACTTTCTGAGGTACTGAGGGAGATCGATCTGAGGTATTGAGGGAGAACTATCTGAGGTCTTGTGGGAGCACTATCTGAGGTACTGAGGGAGAACTTTCTGAGGTATTGAGAAAGCACTTTGAGGTATTGAGGAAGCACCTTCTGAGGTTTTGAGGGAGCACGATCTGAGGTATTGAGGAAGCACTTTCTGAGGTATTGAGGGAGCACTATCTGAGGTACTGAGGGAGCAAGTTCTGAGGTATTGAAGAAGCACACTCTGAGGTACTGAGGGAGAACAATCTGAGGTATTGACGGAGCACTTTCTGAGGTATTGAGGGAGCACTATTTGAGGTACTGAGTGAGCATTTTGAGGTATTGAGGAAGCACTTTCTGAGGTATTGAGGGACCACTATCTGAGGTATTGAGAAGCACTTTCTGAGGTATTGAGGGAGCACTTTGAGATATTGAGGGAGCACTATCTGAGGTATTGTGGGAGAACTTTCTGAGGTATTGAGGAAGCACTTTCTGAGGTACTGAGGGAGCACTATCTGAGGTATTAAGGAAGCACTTTCAGAGTTTTGAGGAAGCACATTCTGAGGTACTGAGGGAGCACTTTCTGAGGTATTGAGGCAGCACTATCTGAGGTACTGAGGGATCAAGTTCTGAGGTATTGAGGAAGCACACTCTGAGGTACTGAGGGAGCACTTTCTGAGGTATTGAGGGAGCACTATCTGAGGTACTGAGTGAGCACTTTCTGAGGTATTGAGGAAGCACTTTCTGAGGTATTGAGCGAGCCCTTTCTGATGTATTGAGGGAGCAATATCTGAGGTACTGAGGCAGAACTATCTGTGGTATTGATGGAGCACTTGCTGAGATATTGAGGAAGCAATTTCTGAGGTACTGAGGGAGCACTTTCTGAGGTATCGAGGAAGCACTTTCTGAGGTACTGAGGGAGATCTATCTGAGGTATTGAGAAAGCACTTTGAGGTATTGAGGAAGCACCTTCTGAGGTTTTGAGGGAGCACGATCTGAGGTATTGAGGAAGCACTTTCTGAGGTATTGAGGGAGCACTATCTGAGGTACTGAGGGAGCAAGTTCTGAGGTATTGAAGAAGCACACTCTGAGGTACTGAGGGAGAACAATCTGAGGTATTGACGGAGCACTTTCTGAGGTATTGAGGGAGCACTATTTGAGGTACTGAGTGAGCATTTTGAGGTATTGAGGAAGCACTTTCTGAGGTATTGAGGGACCACTATCTGAGGTATTGAGAAGCACTTTCTGAGGTATTGAGGGAGCACTTTGAGATATTGAGGGAGCACTATCTGAGGTATTGTGGGAGAACTTTCTGAGGTATTGAGGAAGCACTTTCTGAGGTACTGAGGGAGCACTATCTGAGGTATTAAGGAAGCAAATTCAGAGTTTTGAGGAAGCACATTCTGAGGTACTGAGGGAGCACTTTCTGAGGTATTGAGGCAGCACTATCTGAGGTACTGAGGGATCAAGTTCTGAGGTATTGAGGAAGCACACTCTGAGGTACTGAGGGAGCACTTTCTGAGGTATTGAGGGAGCACTATCTGAGGTACTGAGTGAGCACTTTCTGAGGTATTGAGGAAGCACTTTCTGAGGTATTGAGCGAGCACTTTCTGATGTATTGAGGGAGCAATATCTGAGGTACTGAGGCAGAACTATCTGTGGTATTGATGGAGCACTTGCTGAGATATTGAGGAAGCAATTTCTGAGGTACTGAGGGAGCACTTTCTGAGGTATCGAGGAAGCACTTTCTGAGGTACTGAGGGAGATCTATCTGAGGTATTGAGGAAGCACTTTCTGAGATATTGAGGGTGCACTATCTGAGGTACTGAGGGAGCAAGTTCTGAGGTATTGAAGAAGCACATCCTGAGGGACTGAGGGAGAACAATCTGAGGTATTGACGGAGCACTTTCTGTGGTACTGAGGGAGAACTATCTGCGGTACTGAGGGAGCACATTCTGAGGTATTAAGGGAGCACTATCTGAGGCATTGAGGGAGCAATATCTGAGGTACTGATGTAGCACTTGCTGAGATATTTAGGGAGCACTTTCTGAGGTCCTAAGTGAAAACTATCTGAGGTACTGAGGGAGAACTATCTGAGGTACTGAGGGAGCAGTTTCTGAGGTATTGATGGAGCACTTTCTGAGGTATTGAGGGAGCACTATCTGAGGCATTGAGGGAGCAATATCTGAGGTACTGACGTAACACTTGCTGAGATATTTAGGGAGCACTTTCTGAGGTACTGAGTGAGAACTATCTGAGATACTGAGGGAGACCTATCTGAGGTACTGAGGGAGCAGTTTCTGAGGTATTGAGGGAGCACTTTCTGACGTACTGAGGAAGCACTAGCTGAGGTTCTGAATGAGTACTATCTGAGGTACTGAGGGAGCACATTCTGAGGTATTGAGGGATCACTTTCTGAGGTACTGAGGGAGAACTATCTGAGGTATTGAGTGAGCCCTCTCTGAGGTATTGGTGGAGCATTCTGAGGTATTGAGGTAGCACTTTCTGAGGTACTGAGGGGACACTTTCTGATGTATTGAGGGAGCACTGTCTGAGGTATTGAGGAAGCACTATCTGAGGTACTGAGGCAGAACGATCTGTGGTATTGATGGAGCACTTGCTGAGATATTGAGGAAGCAATTTCTGAGGAACTGAGGGAGCACTTTCTGAGGTATTGAGGGAGCACTATCTGAGGTACTGAGGGAACAAGTTCTGAGGTATTGAGGAAGCACTCTCTGAGGTACTGAGGGAGAACTATCTGAAGTACTGAGGGAGAACTATCTGAAGTACTGAGGGAGAACTATCTGAGGTACTGAGGTAGCACTTTCTGAGGTATTAAGGGAGCACTATCTGAGGCATTGAGGGAGCAATATCTGAGGTACTGAGGGAGCACTTTCTGAGGTATTTAGGGAGCACTATCTGAGGTACTGAGTGAGAACTATCTGAGGTACTGAGGGAGAACTATCTGAGGTACTGAGCGAGCAGTTTCTGTGGTATTGAGGGAGCACTTTCTGACGTACTGAGGAAGCACTAGCTGAGGTTCTGAGTGAGTACTATCTGAGGTACTGAGGGAGCACTTTGAGGTATTGAGGGAGCACCTTCTGAGGTACTGAGGGAGATCTATCTGAGGTAATGAGGGAGAACTATCTGAGGTATTGTGGGAGCAGTTTCTGAGGCATTGAGGGAGCAATATCTGACGTACTGAGGAAGCACTAGCTGAGGTTCTGAGTGAGTACTATCTGAAGTACTGAGGGAGCACTTTCTGAGGTACTGAGGGAGATCGATCTGAGGTATTGAGGGAGAACTATCTGAGGTCTTGTGGGAGCACTATCTGAGGTACTGAGGGAGAACTTTCTGAGGTATTGAGAAAGCACTTTGAGGTATTGAGGAAGCACCTTCTGAGGTTTTGAGGGAGCACGATCTGAGGTATTGAGGAAGCACTTTCTGAGGTATTGAGGGAGCACTATCTGAGGTACTGAGGGAGCAAGTTCTGAGGTATTGAAGAAGCACACTCTGAGGTACTGAGGGAGAACAATCTGAGGTATTGACGGAGCACTTTCTGAGGTATTGAGGGAGCACTATTTGAGGTACTGAGTGAGCATTTTGAGGTATTGAGGAAGCACTTTCTGAGGTATTGAGGGACCACTATCTGAGGTATTGAGAAGCACTTTCTGAGGTATTGAGGGAGCATTTTGAGATATTGAGGGAGCACTATCTGAGGTATTGTGGGAGAACTTTCTGAGGTATTGAGGAAGCACTTTCTGAGGTACTGAGGGAGCACTATCTGAGGTATTAAGGAAGCACTTTCAGAGGTATTGAGGAAGCACATTCTGAGGTACTGAGGGAGCACTTTCTGAGGTATTGAGGCAGCACTATCTGAGGTACTGAGGGATCAAGTTCTGAGGTATTGAGGAAGCACACTCTGAGGTACTGAGGGAGCACTTTCTGAGGTATTGAGGGAGCACTATCTGAGGTACTGAGTGAGCACTTTCTGAGGTATTGAGGAAGCACTTTCTGAGGTATTGAGCGAGCACTTTCTGATGTATTGAGGGAGCACTATCTGAGGTACTGAGGCAGAACTATCTGTGGTATTGATGGAGCACTTGCTGAGATATTGAGGAAGCAATTTCTGAGGTACTGAGGGAGCACTTTCTGAGGTATTGAGGGAGCACTATCTGAGGTACTGAGGGAACAGGTTCTGAGGTATTGAGGAAGCACTCTCTGAGGCACTGAGGGAGAACTATCTGAGGTACTGAAGGAGAACTGTCTGAGGTACTGAGGTAGCACTTTCTGAGGTATTAAGGGAGAACTATCTGAGGCATTGAGGGAGCAATATCTGAGGTACTGAGGGAGCACTTTCTGAGGTATTTAGGGAGCACTATCTGAGGTACTGAGGGAGAACTTTCTGAGGTACTGAGGGAGAACTATCTGAGGTACTGAGGGAGCAGTTTCTGAGGTATTGAGGGAGCACTTTCTGACGGACTGGGGAAGCACTAGCTGAGGTTCTGAGTGAGTACTATCTGAGGTATTGAGAAAGCACTTTCTGAGGTATCGAGGAAGCACTTTCTGAGGTACTGAGGGAGATCTATCTGAGGTATTGAGGAATCACTTTCTGAGATATTGAGGGTGCACTATCTGAGGTACTGAGGGAGCAAGTTCTGAGGTATTGAAGAAGCACATCCTGAGGGACTGAGGGAGAACAATCTGAGGTATTGACGGAGCACTTTCTGTGGTACTGAGGGAGAACTATCTGCGGTACTGAGGGAGCACATTCTGAGGTATTAAGGGAGCACTATCTGAGGCATTGAGGGAGCAATATCTGAGGTACTGATGTAGCACTTGCTGAGATATTTAGGGAGCACTTTCTGAGGTCCTAAGTGAAAACTATCTGAGGTACTGAGGGAGAACTATCTGAGGTACTGAGGGAGCAGTTTCTGAGGTATTGATGGAGCACTTTCTGAGGTATTGAGGGAGCACTATCTGAGGCATTGAGGGAGCAATATCTGAGGTACTGACGTAACACTTGCTGAGATATTTAGGGAGCACTTTCTGAGGTACTGAGTGAGAACTATCTGAGATACTGAGGGAGAACTATCTGAGGTACTGAGGGAGCAGTTTCTGAGGTATTGAGGGAGCACTTTCTGACGTACTGAGGAAGCACTAGCTGAGGTTCTGAATGAGTACTATCTGAGGTACTGAGGGAGCACATTCTGAGGTATTGAGGGATCACTTTCTGAGGTACTGAGGGAGAACTATCTGATGTATTGAGTGAGCCCTCTCTGAGGTATTGGTGGAGCATTCTGAGGTATTGAGGTAGCACTTTCTGAGGTACTGAGGGGACACTTTCTGATGTATTGAGGGAGCACTGTCTGAGGTATTGAGGAAGCACTATCTGAGGTACTGAGGCAGAACGATCTGTGGTATTGATGGAGCACTTGCTGAGATATTGAGGAAGCAATTTCTGAGGAACTGAGGGAGCACTTTCTGAGGTATTGAGGGAGCACTATCTGAGGTACTGAGGGAACAAGTTCTGAGGTATTGAGGAAGCACTCTCTGAGGTACTGAGGGAGAACTATCTGAAGTACTGAGGGAGAACTATCTGAAGTACTGAGGGAGAACTATCTGAGGTACTGAGGTAGCACTTTCTGAGGTATTAAGGGAGCACTATCTGAGGCATTGAGGGAGCAATATCTGAGGTACTGAGGGAGCACTTTCTGAGGTATTTAGGGAGCACTATCTGAGGTACTGAGTGAGAACTATCTGAGGTACTGAGGGAGAACTATCTGAGGTACTGAGCGAGCAGTTTCTGAGGTATTGAGGGAGCACTTTCTGACGTACTGAGGAAGCACTAGCTGAGGTTCTGAGTGAGTACTATCTGAGGTACTGAGGGAGCACTTTGAGGTATTGAGGGAGCACCTTCTGAGGTACTGAGGGAGATCTATCTGAGGTAATGAGGGAGAACTATCTGAGGTATTGTGCGAGCACTATCTGAGGTACTGAGGGAGCAAGTTCTGAGGTATTGAAGAAGCACACTCTGAGGTACTGAGGGAGAACAATCTGAGGTATTGACGGAGCACTTTCTGAGGTATTGAGGGAGCACTATCTGAGGTATTGAGTGAGCACTTTCTGAGGTATTGAGGAAGCACTTTCTGAGGTAATGAGGGAACACAATCTGATGTGTTGAGGAAGCACTTTCTGTGGTATTGAGGGAGCACTTTCTGAGGTATTGAGCGAGCACTATCTGAGCTACTGAGGCAGAACTATCTGTGGTATTGATGGAGCACTTGCTGAGGTATTGAGGAAGCACTTTCTGAGGTACTGAGGGAGCACTTTCTGAGGTATTGAGGCCGCACTATCTGAGGTACTGAGAGAACAAGTTCTGAGGTATTGAGGAAGCACTCTCTGAGGTACTGAGGGACAACTATCTGATGTACTGAGGTAGAACTATCTGAGGTACTGAGGGAGAACTATGGTAGGTACTGAGGGAGCAGTTTCTGAGGTATTGAGGGAGCACTTTCTCACCTACTGAGGAAGCACTAGCTGAGGTTCTGAATGATTACTATCTGAGGTACTGAGGGAGCACATTCTGAGGTATTGAGGGATCACTTTCTGAGATACTGAGGGAGTTCTATCTGAGGTATTGAGGGAGCCCTCTCTGAGGTATTGGTGGAGCCCTTTCTGAGGTATTGAGGTAGCACTTTCTGAGGTACTGAGGGCACACTTTCTGATGTATTGAGGGAGCACTGTCTGAAGTATTGAGGAAGCACTATCAGAGGTAGTGATGGAGAACTATCTCAGGTATTGATGGAGCACTTTCTGAGGTATTGAGGGAGCACTTTCGAGGTATTGAGGGAGAACTACCTGAGGTATTGAGGGAGCACTTTCTAAGGAACTGAGGAAGCACTGAGTATTGAGTGAGCGCATTCTGAGGTACTGAGTAAGCACTATCTGAGGTACTGAGGGAGAACTATCTGAAGTACTGAGGGAGAACTATCTGAAGTACTGAGAGAGAACTATCTGAGGTACTGAGGTAGCACTTTCTGAGGTATTAAGGGAGCACTATCTGAGGCATTGAGGGAGCAATATCTGAGGTACTGAGGGAGCACTTTCTGAGGTATTTAGGGAGCACTTTCTGAGGTACTGAGTGAGAACTATCTGAGGTACTGCGGGAGCACTTTCTGAAGTATTGAGGGAGCACTTTCTGAGGTATTGAGGGACCACTATCTGAGGTATTGAGGAAGCACTTTCTGAGGTATTGAGGAAGCACTTTCTGAGGTATTCAGAAAGCATTTTCTGAGGTATTGAGGAAGCACTTTCTGAGGTATTGAGGAAGCACTTTCTGAGGTATTGAGGAAGCACACTCTGAGGTACAGTTGGAGAACTATCTGAGGTTTTGATGGAGCACTTTCTGAGGTACTGAGGGAGCACTATCTGAGGTACTGAGGGAGCACATTCTGAGGTACTGAGGCAGAACTATCTGTGGTATTGATGGAGCACTTGCTGAGATATTGAGGAAGCAATTTCTGAGGTACTGAGGGAGCACTTTCTGAGGTATTGAGGGAGCACTATCTGAGGTACTGAGGGTTCAAGTTCTGAGGTATTGAGGAAGCAGTCTCTGAGGTACTGAGGGAGAACTATCTGAGGTACTGAGGGAGAACTATCTGAGGTACTGAGGTATCACTTTCTGAGGTATTAAGGGAGCACTATCTGAGGCAATGAGGGAGCAATATCTGAGGTACTGAGGGAGCACTTTCTGAGGTATTTAGGGAGCACTTTCTGAGGTACTGAGTGAGAACTATCTGAGGTTCTGAGGGAGAAGTATCTGAGGTACTGAGGGAGCAGTTTCTGAGGTATTGAGGGAGCACTTTCTGACGTACTGAGGAAGCACTAGCTGAGGTTCTGAGTGAGTACTATCTGAGGTACTGAGGGAGCACTTTCTGAGGTATTGAGGGAGCACTTTCTGAGGTACTGAGGGAGATCTATCTGAGGTATTGAGGGAGAACTATCTGAGGTATTGTGGGAGCACTATCTGAGGTATTGAGGTAGCACTTTCTGAGGTACTGAGGGGACACTTTCTGATGTATTGAGGGAGCACTGTCGGAGGTATTGTGGAAGCACTATCAGAGGTACTGATGGAGAACTATCTCAGGTATTGATGGAGCACTTTCAGAGGTATTGTGGGAGCACTTTCTGAGGTACCGATGGAACACTCTCTGAGGTATTGAGGGAGCACATTCGAGGTATTGAGGGAGAACTACCTGAGGTATTGAGGGAGCACTTTCTAAGGAACTGAGGAAGCACTATCTGAGGTATTGAGTGAGCATATTCTGAGGTACTGAGGAAGCACTATCTGAGGTACTGAGGGAGCACTTTCTGAAGTATTGAGGGAGCACTTTCTGAGGTATTGAGGGACCACTATCTGATGTATTGAGGAAGCACTTTCTGAGGTATTGAGCGAGCACTTTCTGATGTATTGAGGGAGCACTATCTGAGGTACTGAGGCAGAACTATCTGTTGTATTGATGGAGCACTTGCTGAGATATTGAGGAAGCAATTTCTGAGGTACTGAGGGAGCACTTTCTGAGGTATTGAGGGAGCACTATCTGAGGTACTGAGGGAACAGGTTCTGAGGTATTGAGGAAGCAGTCTCTGAGGCACTGAGGGAGAACTATCTGAGGTACTGAAGGAGAACTATCTGAGGTACTGAGGTAGCACTTTCTGAGGTATTAAGGGAGCACTATCTGAGGCATTGAGGGAACAATATCTGAGGTACTGAGGGAGCACTTTCTGAGGTATTTAGGGAGCACTATCTGAGGTACTGAGGGAGAACTTTCTGAGGTACTGAGGGAGAACTATCTGAGGTACTGAGGGAGCAGTTTCTGAGGCATTGAGGGAGCAATATCTGACGTACTGAGGAAGCACTAGCTGAGGTTCTGAGTGAGTACTATCTGAGGTACTGAGGGAGCACTTTCTGAGGTACTGAGGGAGATCGATCTGAGGTATTGAGGGAGAACTATCTGAGGTCTTGTGGGAGCACTATCTGAGGTACTGAGGGAGAACTTTCTGAGGTATTGAGAAAGCACTTTGAGGTATTGAGGAAGCACCTTCTGAGGTTTTGAGGGAGCACGATCTGAGGTATTGAGGAAGCACTTTCTGAGGTATTGAGGGAGCACTATCTGAGGTACTGAGGGAGCAAGTTCTGAGGTATTGAAGAAGCACACTCTGAGGTACTGAGGGAGAACAATCTGAGGTATTGACGGAGCACTTTCTGAGGTATTGAGGGAGCACTATCTGAGGTACTGCGTGAGCACTTTGAGGTATTGAGGAAGCACTTTCTGAGGTATTGAGGGAACACAATCTGATGTATTGAGGAAGCACTTTCTGTGGTACTGAGGGAGCACTTTCTGAGGTATTGAGGGAGCACTATCTGCGGTACTGAGGCAGAACTATCTGTGGTATTGATGGAGCACTTGCTGAGGTATTGAGGAAGCATTTCTGAGGTACTGAGGGAGCACTTTCTGAGGTATTGAGGCAGCACTATCTGAGGTACTGAGGGAACAAGTTCTGAGGTATTGAGGAAGCACTTTCTGAGGTACTGAGGGAGCACTTTCTGAGGTACTGAGGGAGAACTATCTGAGGTACTGAGGGATCAAGTTCTGAGGTATTGAGGAAGCACACTCTGAGGTACTGAGGGAGCACTTTCTGAGGTATTGAGGGAGCACTATCTGAGGTACTGAGTGAGCACTTTCTGAGGTATTGAGGAAGCACTTTCTGAGGTATTGAGCGAGCACTTTCTGATGTATTGAGGGAGCACTATCTGAGGTACTGAGGCAGAACTATCTGTGGTATTGATGGAGCACTTGCTGAGATATTGAGGAAGCAATTTCTGAGGTACTGAGGGAGCACTTTCTGAGGTATCGAGGAAGCACTTTCTGAGGTACTGAGGGAGATCTATCTGAGGTATTGAGGAAGCACTTTCTGAGATATTGAGGGTGCACTATCTGAGGTACTGAGGGAGCAAGTTCTGAGGTATTGAAGAAGCACACTCTGAGGGACTGAGGGAGAACAATCTGAGGTATTGACGGAGCAGTTTCTGTGGTACTGAGGGAGAACTATCTGCGGTACTGAGGGAGCACATTCTGAGGTATTAAGGGAGCACTATCTGAGGCATTGAGGGAGCAATATCTGAGGTACTGATGTAGCACTTGCTGAGATATTTAGGGAGCACTTTCTGAGGTCCTAAGTGAAAACTATCTGAGGTACTGAGGGAGAACTATCTGAGGTCCTGAGGGAGCAGTTTCTGAGGTATTGATGGAGCACTTTCTGAGGTATTGAGGGAGCACTATCTGAGGCATTGAGGGAGCAATATCTGAGGTACTGACGTAACACTTGCTGAGATATTTAGGGAGCACTTTCTGAGGTACTGAGTGAGAACTATCTGAGATACTGAGGGAGAACTATCTGAGGTACTGAGGGAGCAGTTTCTGAGGTATTGAGGGAGCACTTTCTGACGTACTGAGGAAGCACTAGCTGAGGTTCTGAATGAGTACTATCTGAGGTACTGAGGGAGCACATTCTGAGGTATTGAGGGATCACTTTCTGAGGTACTGAGGGAGAACTATCTGAGGTATTGAGTGAGCCCTCTCTGAGGTATTGGTGGAGCATTCTGAGGTATTGAGGTAGCACTTTCTGAGGTACTGAGGGGACACTTTCTGATGTATTGAGGGAGCACTGTCTGAGGTATTGAGGAAGCACTATCTGAGGTACTGAGGCAGAACGATCTGTGGTATTGATGGAGCACTTGCTGAGATATTGAGGAAGCAATTTCTGAGGAACTGAGGGAGCACTTTCTGAGGTATTGAGGGAGCACTATCTGAGGTACTGAGGGAACAAGTTCTGAGGTATTGAGGAAGCACTCTCTGAGGTACTGAGGGAGAACTATCTGAAGTACTGAGGGAGAACTATCTGAAGTACTGAGGGAGAACTATCTGAGGTACTGAGGTAGCACTTTCTGAGGTATTAAGGGAGCACTATCTGAGGCATTGAGGGAGCAATATCTGAGGTACTGAGGGAGCACTTTCTGAGGTATTTAGGGAGCACTATCTGAGGTACTGAGTGAGAACTATCTGAGGTACTGAGGGAGAACTATCTGAGGTACTGAGCGAGCAGTTTCTGTGGTATTGAGGGAGCACTTTCTGACGTACTGAGGAAGCACTAGCTGAGGTTCTGAGTGAGTACTATCTGAGGTACTGAGGGAGCACTTTGAGGTATTGAGGGAGCACCTTCTGAGGTACTGAGGGAGATCTATCTGAGGTAATGAGGGAGAACTATCTGAGGTATTGTGGGAGCAGTTTCTGAGGCATTGAGGGAGCAATATCTGACGTACTGAGGAAGCACTAGCTGAGGTTCTGAGTGAGTACTATCTGAAGTACTGAGGGAGCACTTTCTGAGGTACTGAGGGAGATCGATCTGAGGTATTGAGGGAGAACTATCTGAGGTCTTGTGGGAGCACTATCTGAGGTACTGAGGGAGAACTTTCTGAGGTATTGAGAAAGCACTTTGAGGTATTGAGGAAGCACCTTCTGAGGTTTTGAGGGAGCACGATCTGAGGTATTGAGGAAGCACTTTCTGAGGTATTGAGGGAGCACTATCTGAGGTACTGAGGGAGCAAGTTCTGAGGTATTGAAGAAGCACACTCTGAGGTACTGAGGGAGAACAATCTGAGGTATTGACGGAGCACTTTCTGAGGTATTGAGGGAGCACTATTTGAGGTACTGAGTGAGCATTTTGAGGTATTGAGGAAGCACTTTCTGAGGTATTGAGGGACCACTATCTGAGGTATTGAGAAGCACTTTCTGAGGTATTGAGGGAGCATTTTGAGATATTGAGGGAGCACTATCTGAGGTATTGTGGGAGAACTTTCTGAGGTATTGAGGAAGCACTTTCTGAGGTACTGAGGGAGCACTATCTGAGGTATTAAGGAAGCACTTTCAGAGGTATTGAGGAAGCACATTCTGAGGTACTGAGGGAGCACTTTCTGAGGTATTGAGGCAGCACTATCTGAGGTACTGAGGGATCAAGTTCTGAGGTATTGAGGAAGCACACTCTGAGGTACTGAGGGAGCACTTTCTGAGGTATTGAGGGAGCACTATCTGAGGTACTGAGTGAGCACTTTCTGAGGTATTGAGGAAGCACTTTCTGAGGTATTGAGCGAGCACTTTCTGATGTATTGAGGGAGCACTATCTGAGGTACTGAGGCAGAACTATCTGTGGTATTGATGGAGCACTTGCTGAGATATTGAGGAAGCAATTTCTGAGGTACTGAGGGAGCACTTTCTGAGGTATTGAGGGAGCACTATCTGAGGTACTGAGGGAACAGGTTCTGAGGTATTGAGGAAGCACTCTCTGAGGCACTGAGGGAGAACTATCTGAGGTACTGAAGGAGAACTGTCTGAGGTACTGAGGTAGCACTTTCTGAGGTATTAAGGGAGAACTATCTGAGGCATTGAGGGAGCAATATCTGAGGTACTGAGGGAGCACTTTCTGAGGTATTTAGGGAGCACTATCTGAGGTACTGAGGGAGAACTTTCTGAGGTACTGAGGGAGAACTATCTGAGGTACTGAGGGAGCAGTTTCTGACGGACTGGGGAAGCACTAGCTGAGGTTCTGAGTGAGTACTATCTGAGGTATTGAGAAAGCACTTTCTGAGGTATCGAGGAAGCACTTTCTGAGGTACTGAGGGAGATCTATCTGAGGTATTGAGGAATCACTTTCTGAGATATTGAGGGTGCACTATCTGAGGTACTGAGGGAGCAAGTTCTGAGGTATTGAAGAAGCACATCCTGAGGGACTGAGGGAGAACAATCTGAGGTATTGACGGAGCACTTTCTGTGGTACTGAGGGAGAACTATCTGCGGTACTGAGGGAGCACATTCTGAGGTATTAAGGGAGCACTATCTGAGGCATTGAGGGAGCAATATCTGAGGTACTGATGTAGCACTTGCTGAGATATTTAGGGAGCACTTTCTGAGGTCCTAAGTGAAAACTATCTGAGGTACTGAGGGAGAACTATCTGAGGTACTGAGGGAGCAGTTTCTGAGGTATTGATGGAGCACTTTCTGAGGTATTGAGGGAGCACTATCTGAGGCATTGAGGGAGCAATATCTGAGGTACTGACGTAACACTTGCTGAGATATTTAGGGAGCACTTTCTGAGGTACTGAGTGAGAACTATCTGAGATACTGAGGGAGAACTATCTGAGGTACTGAGGGAGCAGTTTCTGAGGTATTGAGGGAGCACTTTCTGACGTACTGAGGAAGCACTAGCTGAGGTTCTGAATGAGTACTATCTGAGGTACTGAGGGAGCACATTCTGAGGTATTGAGGGATCACTTTCTGAGGTACTGAGGGAGAACTATCTGATGTATTGAGTGAGCCCTCTCTGAGGTATTGGTGGAGCATTCTGAGGTATTGAGGTAGCACTTTCTGAGGTACTGAGGGGACACTTTCTGATGTATTGAGGGAGCACTGTCTGAGGTATTGAGGAAGCACTATCTGAGGTACTGAGGCAGAACGATCTGTGGTATTGATGGAGCACTTGCTGAGATATTGAGGAAGCAATTTCTGAGGAACTGAGGGAGCACTTTCTGAGGTATTGAGGGAGCACTATCTGAGGTACTGAGGGAACAAGTTCTGAGGTATTGAGGAAGCACTCTCTGAGGTACTGAGGGAGAACTATCTGAAGTACTGAGGGAGAACTATCTGAAGTACTGAGGGAGAACTATCTGAGGTACTGAGGTAGCACTTTCTGAGGTATTAAGGGAGCACTATCTGAGGCATTGAGGGAGCAATATCTGAGGTACTGAGGGAGCACTTTCTGAGGTATTTAGGGAGCACTATCTGAGGTACTGAGTGAGAACTATCTGAGGTACTGAGGGAGAACTATCTGAGGTACTGAGCGAGCAGTTTCTGAGGTATTGAGGGAGCACTTTCTGACGTACTGAGGAAGCACTAGCTGAGGTTCTGAGTGAGTACTATCTGAGGTACTGAGGGAGCACTTTGAGGTATTGAGGGAGCACCTTCTGAGGTACTGAGGGAGATCTATCTGAGGTAATGAGGGAGAACTATCTGAGGTATTGTGCGAGCACTATCTGAGGTACTGAGGGAGCAAGTTCTGAGGTATTGAAGAAGCACACTCTGAGGTACTGAGGGAGAACAATCTGAGGTATTGACGGAGCACTTCCTGAGGTATTGAGGGAGCACTATCTGAGGTATTGAGTGAGCACTTTCTGAGGTATTGAGGAAGCACTTTCTGAGGTAATGAGGGAACACAATCTGATGTGTTGAGGAAGCACTTTCTGTGGTATTGAGGGAGCACTTTCTGAGGTATTGAGCGAGCACTATCTGAGCTACTGAGGCAGAACTATCTGTGGTATTGATGGAGCACTTGCTGAGGTATTGAGGAAGCACTTTCTGAGGTACTGAGGGAGCACTTTCTGAGGTATTGAGGCCGCACTATCTGAGGTACTGAGAGAACAAGTTCTGAGGTATTGAGGAAGCACTCTCTGAGGTACTGAGGGACAACTATCTGATGTACTGAGGTAGAACTATCTGAGGTACTGAGGGAGAACTATGGTAGGTACTGAGGGAGCAGTTTCTGAGGTATTGAGGGAGCACTTTCTCACCTACTGAGGAAGCACTAGCTGAGGTTCTGAATGATTACTATCTGAGGTACTGAGGGAGCACATTCTGAGGTATTGAGGGATCACTTTCTGAGATACTGAGGGAGTTCTATCTGAGGTATTGAGGGAGCCCTCTCTGAGGTATTGGTGGAGCCCTTTCTGAGGTATTGAGGTAGCACTTTCTGAGGTACTGAGGGCACACTTTCTGATGTATTGAGGGAGCACTGTCTGAAGTATTGAGGAAGCACTATCAGAGGTAGTGATGGAGAACTATCTCAGGTATTGATGGAGCACTTTCTGAGGTATTGAGGGAGCACTTTCGAGGTATTGAGGGAGAACTACCTGAGGTATTGAGGGAGCACTTTCTAAGGAACTGAGGAAGCACTGAGTATTGAGTGAGCGCATTCTGAGGTACTGAGTAAGCACTATCTGAGGTACTGAGGGAGAACTATCTGAAGTACTGAGGGAGAACTATCTGAAGTACTGAGAGAGAACTATCTGAGGTACTGAGGTAGCACTTTCTGAGGTATTAAGGGAGCACTATCTGAGGCATTGAGGGAGCAATATCTGAGGTACTGAGGGAGCACTTTCTGAGGTATTTAGGGAGCACTTTCTGAGGTACTGAGTGAGAACTATCTGAGGTACTGCGGGAGCACTTTCTGAAGTATTGAGGGAGCACTTTCTGAGGTATTGAGGGACCACTATCTGAGGTATTGAGGAAGCACTTTCTGAGGTATTGAGGAAGCACTTTCTGAGGTATTCAGAAAGCATTTTCTGAGGTATTGAGGAAGCACTTTCTGAGGTATTGAGGAAGCACTTTCTGAGGTATTGAGGAAGCACACTCTGAGGTACAGTTGGAGAACTATCTGAGGTTTTGATGGAGCACTTTCTGAGGTACTGAGGGAGCACTATCTGAGGTACTGAGGGAGCACATTCTGAGGTACTGAGGCAGAACTATCTGTGGTATTGATGGAGCACTTGCTGAGATATTGAGGAAGCAATTTCTGAGGTACTGAGGGAGCACTTTCTGAGGTATTGAGGGAGCACTATCTGAGGTACTGAGGGTTCAAGTTCTGAGGTATTGAGGAAGCAGTCTCTGAGGTACTGAGGGAGAACTATCTGAGGTACTGAGGGAGAACTATCTGAGGTACTGAGGTATCACTTTCTGAGGTATTAAGGGAGCACTATCTGAGGCAATGAGGGAGCAATATCTGAGGTACTGAGGGAGCACTTTCTGAGGTATTTAGGGAGCACTTTCTGAGGTACTGAGTGAGAACTATCTGAGGTTCTGAGGGAGAAGTATCTGAGGTACTGAGGGAGCAGTTTCTGAGGTATTGAGGGAGCACTTTCTGACGTACTGAGGAAGCACTAGCTGAGGTTCTGAGTGAGTACTATCTGAGGTACTGAGGGAGCACTTTCTGAGGTATTGAGGGAGCACTTTCTGAGGTACTGAGGGAGATCTATCTGAGGTATTGAGGGAGAACTATCTGAGGTATTGTGGGAGCACTATCTGAGGTATTGAGGTAGCACTTTCTGAGGTACTGAGGGGACACTTTCTGATGTATTGAGGGAGCACTGTCGGAGGTATTGTGGAAGCACTATCAGAGGTACTGATGGAGAACTATCTCAGGTATTGATGGAGCACTTTCAGAGGTATTGTGGGAGCACTTTCTGAGGTACCGATGGAACACTCTCTGAGGTATTGAGGGAGCACATTCGAGGTATTGAGGGAGAACTACCTGAGGTATTGAGGGAGCACTTTCTAAGGAACTGAGGAAGCACTATCTGAGGTATTGAGTGAGCATATTCTGAGGTACTGAGGAAGCACTA